>NC_134701.1:278061753-278418419 GCF_043290135.1 Rhipicephalus microplus | reverse complement strand
AAGCGTCAGCGGCAATGCGCAATCTTTCTTTTTCTAAGAAAAGAAAAAAAAATTAAAGGTTAGTTAAGCCTTTTGATAGACTTGTTTGAATTTATGGTTGAAACATCAGAAATGGGAGCATCAAAAGATGCAGTGCAGCGAGGTTCGTGCAGGCAGTTGCCAGGTCACTTGCGAATTCCACTGGATAAAATATATGTAAATGAAGTCAGATCGTCTGCCAAGCACAACAGGCTTAGCATGCGTTCTCGGGGAAACGGCGAACAATTACGCAAAGAGTGCAGATCAGCACATTCTACGGGAGACATTCAGTATAAGAGCGCACCTAAGAGAGAGTGCTTCGGTCGCGAAGATAAACCTCACATGAACACGCCACGCCGGCAGCCGCCATCTTGATCCGCCGACCGCAACGATTCCCGCAGACGTTCACACTTTTGCTCGGCGCGAGATGATTTGCGGAGGCCGCCCATCTTCTTCTTTCGTTCTCTCACGTTCCGCGCACTGGGTCGCGCCGACATTTTTTTTTTTTTTTTTTTTTTTTGTTGCGCCTCGCTATAGCCTCCGCACCACTAAGCGAGCGGGTGCAATGCCCCGTGCTGTTTATAAATACGGCGGCGGCGGCTACTTGGATGTCTCGGCGGCCGTCTCGAGCCGGGAGCTGTCCCGAATAGGAAAGCCGGGCAGCGAGGACGACCGCCCGCAGAGAGTACAGACCGCGACGGGCAGATAACGGATTTTGGAAGACGCGGAGGTAGGAAGGGGACGCGGAGCGTTTGACGAGCTGCAGAGCGCTCGCGTTGCGGGCGACGCCGCCGCTTGGGTCGCCGCCAAGTCGCGCCGGCATCTTCAACGTTGTCACGCCGCCGTGGACGGCTAGGCTGGCCGCCGGCTGTGCTGGAAGTCGAGCGCATACACGTGACACTGTTTCGCCAAACTTCCGCATAACGCTTAGAAGGCATGCCAGTGAACTCGGCCGACTTTCTACATGTGTGCACATCACAAAGATCGCAGACCACACGAACCTAGATTTTCCTCGTTGCTGCGGTAGCTTAAATTGGCCATTAAAGCAGATAGTTACCCCACTTGAACACGTGACATATCAGTGCTGCATGTAACCACGTGTTCACGAAAAATTCCTCTTACAAATTCGAGGTATTGGCGTTTGTAGTGTTTCGACTTCTGTGTCCGTGCTTTGTGTTGGCAACAAGAGTTGGCAATGTATATTACCTGAATCTGAACGCTGCTACGATTTGTCGCTGTAAACGTCGCAATTTTTGTTTAGTTTCATATCGCTCACTTGCCCGAGAAATTAAGGTTTGTCACTTTTCCTCTCTAAGAAATGGTTGTATTGGTCCGTTGCATGCTTGCAACGGCACATAAACGCATGAAACCAACAGGCACACAAATCAATAAGGAAACGGCGAACAACGGATGCCAGCGCACTCGTAACAGCGTTCATTCCTTTAAGCTTTCATTAGATATACGCAATGCTCACACGGAACAGCCGCCGGCAATAACGTGGCCTCGTGTACTTTCTTCGTAAGGGCACGTTTTGAAGGTGCGCATAAATTTAGCTAAATGACATTACTCTAAAGAACAGCCGCGTGTCTAAAGGACAAAAAAACGCCGCCCGCGTATAGGTGGCGCGCGCGTCGCTCCGGTGATTCAACGAGGGGGTGCGACGTCCGAGATGAAAGGCTGCCGCCGGTGTTGTCGTTTACGTGGCGGTTCCCATTCACGCGTCAATGTCACACAAAAAGCAAAGACGAACCCCTTTTATGCAGGCGCCGAATCTGAATGTTGCGTGTCCGGTTTCGTAACGGGGCCGCAAATAAGGACATCAAAGCGCATCTGTGCTGTGAACCGGCGGAAACTATATAGTATATGCGCGAATAGGTGTTCATTTGAAATATGCCGCAGCCAGCAGCAATGTATAAAATGCCTCGGCTCTCGCCAGAAGTTTTTGCCTATTCGTGAAACTTTGTAAAACCTAAACACCCGCGCCTCGTTCGTGCACCTCTACAGTCAAACATTGTGTGAAAGAGTGCGATTTCGCCCTACGATTCAGAGATATACAATCGGTCACAGAACCTTGAGGGACACTAAATTATCGCAAATGATGAGACGCTCAAATGACCATGATTTGTTTGTGTTTGTAAAGTATATTAGCCTTTATTGGCCCAACATGGTGATTTGTTAGGTTAGGGGCGAATCCCACAATAAATTGAAATTTATGGTATAGGATCCGTCTTCCGTAGTCGTCTGCGACTGAACGTATATGACATCGCTTGGATATTCGCTTATAGCGTTTCGCGTTCAGCACGCTTAAGCGAACATGCTCGTTTTTTTTTTTTTTTTTTTTGAAGCAAGCACTTGCATAGACGCGAAATGTGCTGAGCACGCTTAGCGACTGTCGTTTCCTGGTGCTGAAAAAGTATACGCCGAAGAGGAAGGACGTCTTTCAAAGCACGGAAGAAAGGGAATGAGGTCCGAAGTTTGAACCTTCAATAGAGCACACAAAAAAGCCTTCTCGAAATGCTGGACCGAGCGGGAAACCAGCAACCGTACTGCGTGTAAACGTTTTTCTTTCATCTCTCTCTTTGTTGCTCATCATGCGAGACAGCTGCCCGCGACGAGGACGTAGTCGACGTGAAAGCTCATATGGCATGCTTAGGAAATTGCACTGATGATGGCTAAAGGCACCGCGCGTTTTCGAACACAGCTTCTATTTAGTACAACCAGAGTCCTTCAAAGTATTGAAGGACTCTGGTACAACGTAACTCTCTGCCGCACTGGTAGGCATCGTTTACATTTTTGTTTATACATCGTATTCTATTACTCTTCAAAATTTGTGGCAAGTTCTTGTGTGTACAAGAAGCATCATTGTTGGAGTCTTCTGGTGGTTGTTTATAGCACCGGCGGCATCTTCTCATTCGAAATAAATGCACACTTCTACACCGACCCACCTGCTTTAGTTTGAACATGAACGCGGTGATGCATATGACACTAGCGTATACATGAGTGACAAGAGTGGCGAACTCGGGCGCTTTAGTACAAAATGTGCCCCGCCGCGTTGGTCTAGCTAAGGTACTCTGCTGCTGACCCGCAGGTCGCGGGATTGAATCCCGGCTGTGGTGGCTGCATTTTCGATGGAGGCGAAAATGCTGTATACACGTGCGCTCAGATTTGTGTGCACGTGAAAGAACCCCACGTGGTCGAAATTTCCGGAGCCCTCCACTACGGCGTCTCACATAATCGTGCGGTGGTTCTCAATTTCAGAAAAATTGTTTTATTGTTTTCTTGTCCCACAAGACAAAAGAAAGTGCATTTGTTTTATCTCTTTTTTTGTGTGACCCGTTATGGTAGCTTAAAAGGAAAAATGAAAGGAAAAGAACGACAGGGAGGTTAACCAGCCTATAGGCAGCCGGTTCGCTACCCTGCACATGGGAGGGGGATGGGGGAGATAAAGGATAGAGAGCATAGCGGGAAGAGAGATAAATACAGCACATTCGGCAGCACACGCGCGCACACTCATAGTCCAGTCTTTGTCTTTCGCGGTGTGTGACATTGCCGTTACAGCCGCTTGTTCAAGTCCGTGTCGCGTAGGAATTTCAGCAGAGCTTTTGTCACACTTCTGTGGCAATGTCTTCTCTCGGGCACTTGACAGAATAGTGTCGACAGCTGTTGTCGATGCGCGCAAGAACGGACGCCAGTGACTGCCGGCACGATTCCGTCCCCTCGTGCTGCTGCGGTCGGTAGTCTAAAATGCATTGCAGCAGTAGCTGAGAAGGCACAGTTCCAGCTTAAGGGTTCTACGCGCACCAGTCGGTTGCACTCGTCGTCGTCGACCGGGCATCGGTGAAGCCCGCACGAGTGCGTTCGGCCACGTTTTCCGTCGCATTGCGTGCGTGCTTGGTTGCCACCGTGGACTGCGGCCAGCGCGTGTGTCAGGCGTGGCGGAATCGTGCCAGCGACGATCGCTTGGATATGTGCGTATACGCTCGGAGGCTCATCACGCGAAATAACACTCCCCACCTGGCAATGAACGTGCGTCGCCGGGCGTGTTTCCCTGCACCTCCACCGGGGCGTGCAGTTGTTTCAGCCCGTGTCTCACGCTGCGCAGGGCTACACGCCGGCTTCGAGGATTACAAACCGCAACGAGGGGGAGCTAAAATCGACGCGCATACAAAACGTGAGCTAATAACACGTGATCGAACCACGCGCATACTCACCCCAGCGTAGCGTGCATCTTTTCCAATCGATTCGAAGCACGTGGTTCGGGTTGAAATGCTTCCGTGGCTTCTTCATGAACGCTCATTTCGTGAGCATGAACACTCGTGTGGTTCATGCGTGCTATATGAACATAGGCGTGCTCAGGGTTCCCTTCATGGGGAAGGAGGGGTCGAATGTTCGTAGAGCGCCCCCCTCCCTACTATGTCAATATATAGGGCTGACTCTGCCCTTACCCTCTTGGGGGGGGGGGGGGTTGAAAGCGTCCCCCTGAACTCCCCGTGCTCACGCCTATGCGTATGAACCTCTGACGCAGCCAGTGAAGGGAAGGTTTAAATGCACGTCGATATTTGTTTTTCATTTTACTGCACATATACGCTTTCACACATGAAAACGCACGCACAAAAGTTCATTAAGAATAATTGACGCCCTATCCTTGAAAAAAAAATATTTCACTTCTGCCCTGGCACGAAACTAGCTATGCGGACAAGGTCCACATGATCCAATGGTTTCATGCGGACCTTATAGTCATTCACTGTAACTTAAATGAACTGATGGAACCGACGTAAGAAAGTTACTGTAGAAGGGATACGCCTCTGACGGGCGGCGCAAGTGGCAATAAAGGAAATCAATCTGCAAGTTTGAGCCCTCGAATACCTGAGATCGGTCCGATTAGTTTCCCCAGGGGCAATTATTTTAAGCTAAAAAAATGAAGGTTTTGTCCACCAGATGGTGTAGTGGATGCGTGACCTGGAGAAGCGAAGCAGCTATGCAGTTCTCATCTACTTTCTGCATTATAACGACGTGTAATGAGACGCGCCGCGGGCTATAGGGACTCCTTCGAAGTCGTTATGACCGCTACTTGTTTTACCCGTTATCTACACTCAAGGAGTGTAAGCCGCTGTCGTCAACGTGGTCTTAAAGGCAGATCTTCAACGCGGAAACAAGTAAAAACACTAAAAATAAGCGAACTTCCGGTTTTTCTCCCGCGCGCACTTACAGCTGTCGCACTCTCGAACCGGTTGGCCGATGGGCTGGTCATGGTTTTATCGGCCCTTGTCGCGCCTCTAAATGGAGAGCACGCAACGTGCTGTTAGTGCGGCCATAAATGCACGGTGCGTTTTGCATCTCGACCTTACACGCTTATTCTCTCTTTCGTGCCCGTGTCTGGCGCGTCCTGTCGGCAGTAAACGTGACTCCGTTAAGACAACGGCCCTGCGGCAGACTCGCACTAGGAAGCGATTACGCGTCTTTTGCAGTGCGGCCCACGCATGTGCAGAACGCGTGCCCCGCCATTTTGGCACGGCTTCAGATGCGCGCCGTGTGTGCACCGGCTCGTTCGCTTTGTGTGCGCGATGGTGTACGGTATACGACCCTCGGAGAGCTCGAGAATGAGCGGACGCAAAAAGAGCAACCGAAGCAGGAACTATCGCAAATGTGCGCTTCTTAAAATGAGCGTTACGCATCTGACCGCACCTGTTGTCGTGGCTAAATAACTCGAATGGATGGATGAAAAAACTTTATATCGTCAGAAAGCAACTAAGGATGGTTCCGTGTTAGATGGCCATCAACCCAAGGTTGGCGGCGACCTGTGTGGCCCACTCCACGACCCTTAACTGGACGACTGGGTCTGAGCTGGTCAACACGGCCTCCCAGACTCGAAAGATTAGACATGGGGCTCTAGCGAAACGCTGCCTCTCCGGTGGGGCCTCTACCGTATCGGCACTGTGCCAGCGTTGCTGGTGCTACTGGCTTGATCTGTAGCACGGCTGCATCGCATGTGCATTTTGTGCGCTTTGCCAACAGTAAACTCGCAAACAGCGAGGCCTTCATGAGACCCTAACGGTCAGTGGCGTAACTAGATAGGACGGCGCCCAGGGCAAATATATTTCCGCGCCCCTCATTATGCCCGTGATAATGTTTGTTATTATTATTATTATTATTATTATTATTATTATATAATAATAATAATAATAATATTAATTATAATAATAATAATAATATTAATAATATTAATAATAATAATAATAATAATAATATTAAATAATATTATTATTATTATTATATTATTATTATTATTAGCGCTAATGTAGGCTTCCGCGATTGCCTACTGGCGCGCGGCGGGCCATTTCGGAGGCCAAGGGCCACCAGTTCTGATTTCGATGAGCTACGCCCGCGTTTTTGTATAGTATTTTTCTTTTTTTATTCAAACTTCCGGAAGTCCCTTACCCGTCATTGTTCTCTTCCAGTCCACACTGCAAAAATCTTGACGGCACGGGCGCTTCCCAGGCCCAAGTTTCTCGTACCTAAGCTTTCGCGCTATTTGTGCATCCCAAGGAATGCAGGGTGAGTACAAAACAAAGCAACCAGCTAGACACCGCGCCCTCGGGTCTGGTATGGGGGTTAAACTGGTCGGAGTGTTCTGCCGTTTCGCTCCGTTCGCTGTTCCATTGATGGAGGTCATCCTTGTGCGGCCGCATTCTTTCAGGGAAGTTCTTGGTTTCTCCAACGTACGAAGCGGGGCAGTCGGCACATGCTGTCGGGTACACTACGCTCTGCGCTTTTTTCGCAGGTGCGTGTTCTTTGGGCCAAAGGATGAACCTGCCCATGGCGGTGGATGGCATGTGGGAAACGTTGACCCCCGCCCTTCTATTGCTTTGCTGGCGCCCGCGATGCAGGGAATCAACAAACGTCGCCGTCGTGTCACGCTTTCTCCGTCTTTCCTCCAGAGAACTCTGCGAATAAACGCCTTTGTTTAGCCTTTGGTGCCGAGGTCACGGATTATATTCGCCCTTCCTTCCGCCGCTGCGTGGACGATTAGTCGTTGGACGATCGGCTATTTCGTTGGAGTTTTCTGTTCTTACTCAAAAAAGGTGCATTCGAACTTTTTTATTTTATTTTGTTTACGTACGTGGTTGGTTTCAGGGAAGCTTTCAGTAAGTGGTTTGGGAGGCTGGTGGGGTTCGCTGAAACTCATCTAACCCAGTGCTGCGGAGCACAAAACAAAGCTTAGCCGAGGGTCATGGGAAGGCACGGAGGTAGCGCAGCAAAATGAAAATAGAGGATCCTTTTCCCGATGCAAAAGCCATTGCGGCAACCCTTTCCTTCACCACCATCCCCACTTCCAGTCGTACATTACAACCTCGCCCCTCCCCCCTTCCAGGCGGTTTTACGGAAAAAAACATTGACAACCTTTCCAGGGGGCGCCAACCCGAGGACTCGGCTTGGCGCCCCCTCCCTAGTGGCGCCCGGGGCACTTGTACCCCCTTGCCCCCCCCTAGTTACGCCACTGCTAACGGTATAGCGATTATGTCATGCCGAAGCTTCCTATTGACCAACAGAACTTCTCGTTCGTGTTGGCAGCATATTACTGAACGCAAATGCTTTTCGGTTCTAATCGCGACCCCACTTCGTCGCTGTATCTGAACACACTCCTTTGGCTCTGAACAGGCATGCGAACCAATTCTTTCTTTTCCTGGCTTCCTTTTTTTTTTTTTTTGTCTTGTTGATTGTCACCTCACACCGATCTGAGCGTTCCCCAATTTCATCATCTCCACAAGCTATAAACTCTAAATACTCGCAATTATTGGCTGCATTTCATTTTAGGCCCGTGGTGTCCGGCTGAAATCAATCTCGGCTGAACAAACTACCGAATGTGATCACCACTATGAGAGATTTTATTTCGTGTATTTCACTCAATGCGCAATCTGTCTGGCTTCTCTCCCTACCATGGTCTGGGAAAGGTGCGCTGCCACATCGGTCTAGATGGTGCTAAGTGACCTGCAGCGTAATATCGCGGAAACAGAACAAGGGGTCCCTTCTCGTCCTTTGTTCAGCTTCCGCGCTACCGCGCTGCAGACCACCGTGAACATACGGAATACCTACGCCTAAGCGCACATCCACATTATAGCCTCTTCGCTTCGTTGCATGCTAACTGCAGTTCGGTATTACCCAACTTTCGCTCTCTGCGTATAGTGCAGCGCGCTGTTCGAGAAAAAAAGAGAGAACAAAGAATGTGAAGGGAAGGGAATACCTCCGCCCACAAGGCTAAACATAATATGCCTACGCGGCTTTAGCGTAGACCCTGCGTATGACAAGAACTGAGGCAAAACGAGAGAGAGAGAGAGAGAGAAGAAAAAACTCAATATGTAACAACGTAAACATGCGTTGCGAGAAAACTTGAATTGCGGAACCATTATGATCGCCACGCACTTGCTCGGGGTTGTGCCATGTGCGGCCTTTTGTGGGTGCAAAACGCTTTCCCAGAGAAGAAATCCCCGCCGTGGTATGGCGACGACTACGACACAGCGTCGTCTGTGAACGTGCTTGTCCCCATCTCTCTCCGGGCTTCGTGGCTGCTCCCACAATGGGGGCGCCACCGTGCTGAGTGTATTCATCGACGCACTGTGAATTGCACCATTCGATGGTCGAGTCGGGCGCACCGAACGACTCCCCGGAGATTTTTTTTCTTTTTCGTTGCTCGCGAGATAAGGTTCTCTCTGTGGCACACGGCTTTATATATGCGCCACCGTGTTGCGTCGGCGCCCCCCCGTGTGCCTCGCAGACTACGCAACAGGTGTGCCAGATCTATACTCCATGGGAAAAAAGGCCTTGGGCCGGCGTTTCTAACTGCGTCTCGAGCAGCCTCTGCTTGGTTGTGCTGCTTGCGGTTTCGTTATATCGAGCGCCAGCTAGCAATCCTTCCGGTTTCGTGTGAATTTTAGTCCTTGGACAAGCTAACCAATCGAGAGACGTAACTCGCGTTGATTAGATCGAGCCCTAACTGTTAGTTTGTAAGCCGGATAAATTGTAAGTGAACCCGCACGAACGGTGTTCTTCTCGTGTGTTGTAAGCGGGCGTTTTCTCGACTTAAATATACGCGGCGCACTCGTTTCGTCGTTGATCGAGCGAGGTTGAAGTGTGCAGCTCATGTTGAAAGGCGTGTGAAACATATACGGCCGTTACAGCGTAAACATTGAATCCACATTACGTGTAGCCAATCGGCACATGCGCGCTTGCTCGCCATATTTAATTTGTGCTCCAGAATGGCATTAAAGGGTGCCGCCTAACCACCTCTTTCTTTTGCCCTTTTTTGTGACGTCGTATAAATTGGCAAGTGACTGTGTTAACGAAAGTGTTTCGTTTGGCTTATAGATGGCGCTGACTGTCACTCCTACTTCTAAATTCACATATAAACCCAAAAAAGTAGATGGAGGGAAGGCCGCTGTGGTAGCTCAGTGGTTAGAGCATTGAACGCGTTATTCGGAGGTCGTAGGTTCGATTCCTGCTCACGGCTGGTTATTTTTTCATCCACTTTTCTTTCTTCTTATTTACATTCCATTGGTTCTAATAACTTCCCCTGTACATTCCTTGGCATTACTGTCTGTTAGATCTCATTAATATTGTGTTAAAACACGGAAAAACGAGCCCCTAGGTATACACTTCTTTCCCTTATATATATATATATATATATATATATATATATATATATATATATATATATATATATATATATATACGTGTTGCAACAGCCAAGCGGTGACTGCGTATCCAGTCGCATATTTTACTGGCTTATTAAAAAAAGCTGCGTAAAAAGTGGTGTGTAAAGTTTTTTGTTTGTTTATTATTGTATTTGGTTTCATTGCGTACTCGGTGTATTTGACGTTGGCTGAGCCACAACCAGCTGGCATTGTCCCTTCGTTTTCTGCATCGTGGATGACGAATCCCATACCGCACTGACACGACCGCATGAGGCTCGATTAAATTATGGCTGGACGGGAAGTCGTAAATAATCGGATTCTTTTCAAGAGCAGAGCCGGTTCTGTGGATAGCTAAAAACATCTCGACTGTATATATGTGCTCTGTTTGCGGCGCTGTCACAAACGCCTCGTTTTTGAACGCGTGCCGTAAAAAAAAAAGGGGGGGGGGGAACATTTCAGCCTGCGACAACTTTCGTTCCGTGTAATCCGAACTTGTATGGACGAGCTAGTGAAAAGGTCTGATCCTATAACGCCTTCTTTGTGCGCCTACAGCGCGTTGCTTCGAGATGAATAACCCTGGAGCCTCGACCGACCGTATCTAGCTTCGTCTTTCTTGGGCGAGATCGTTTATCACTCAGGGTTCGGGAAGAAAGCCCCGGACAGCGTTGGCTGACCGGGAGGAAAGGGCGCCGAATCTGCACTTGGCAACGCAGGGCGGCGAGTTATAGAGCGCTGTTCCGAAGGGCGAAGTTACGGCTGCTCCCGAAGACATTCAGCGGGAAGAGAAAAAGATCGGCGAAGTGCTGCACTTTGCTCCGACCTGAGATTTATAAATAGCATTCTCGAAAGCTAGGAGCAGTGTTTGAAGTTTCCTTCGATTCCTTCCTCGCCGTTGCTGCCTTTCACCGAGGTGGACTGTTTTATATAGTCCACAAAATGGCCTTTGCGGATAAACGAGCATACGAGAACTCATCTGCAACTCTTCTTTAGCGGCTCGTAGAACAGGCAAAAAATATAATCAGGGCAGTTTTGATCATGTCGCTTGTCAGGGGAATAATGGAAGAATGCAATTTTAAGATTTTAACGCAAACCGTTTTAAAAGGAAATGTTAACATGTCGTTCTTCTGCTGCCTCGCGATCCGTCCAAGTCCGTGCCTCGAAGCTAACTGCCTTGCCAGGCGGCTCCGGCCTAACTCCATGGTCGAGAGGGGCTTTCTTCACCCCACGGGGGGCCACACCACTGCAGGAAGCACGACGGCAGAATTTTCGGTATTCACTCGCAGAAAACGCGTGAGTTCGGAAGTATCGAGTTTCAACTGCGCGTTGCACAGGGCCGAAAAGCCATAAACACTGCCCTAAGGACGGGTCGGACACGACAGGACACACACGCACATGGAGCGGCAGTGCTCCGACACTGACATGCCTATTGACTCTGTAAGTGGTACTTGTGTGTGATTATCGTGCGACTGTATGTGTGGCAGAATAATTGAACGCAGTCCTTGAAGATGCCGCTTAAGTAAACTGTGATGGCGATGCCTTTTCGTAATTAAACGTTCGTAAAGACCATGTATTTTACCTTTAAGCATTTTCTTTCTTGTAGGATTTGTTTCCCGGCACAGTCGCACATAAAGCGAGAATACGTGAGGTGAGGACATTGCGGGCACTTAATGGCGTGTTCTGGTCCTTTGGCACAGTTTGCCGAAGGATTAAGGGCGGCTCCAGCATTGACGTATGTGAAGCTTAAATTTATGACACCCCTGAAATCGTCTAGTTACAGTGAACTGCACTGCCAACGAAACGCCATACCTTTTACTTGCGTTTGTTTCACTTTTTGCCATTTACCGTCCACACTCATACCTAATTCACCGACAGGAAGAGTTTGAACGCAAGAAACGTGCGAGTTGAGATCCGGCATTCAAATGTAATCCACGCATCCTGTCGCGCGAATAGTCTCCACAAATCTTGCGTGCTTTGCTGGAGGCGTGACGCGTTCTCACGCCTTAACCTCGGGGCCTTCTTCAGGGGTTCTGTGAATCTCCGAGGACGTGAAACTGCGATCTCATGACGTGTAATTGCTTCCGCGTGAAGAAAACTTGCGGATTCATTACTCTCGAATTCGTATGTATAGTGCGAACCCCCCTCTCTCCCCTCGAAACGCGTGCCGTCGCTCCAGTCTGCGAAGCAATTCCGCGAGGTACTAAAAATATATACGATGCAAACCACATGGCTGTACGTCTCTTGACAATCCGCGTTTGCCTGTCGCGCAGTACAGGCCGACCGCGTTCGTTTATTGCCTCGGAGAAGGGTAATCACTTGAGCGCCGCGCTCTACCCTTTGCATTAGTAATTGCGAAGACGTATCCGAGCCGTGTAACCGGCCTTGAACCGCGAACGAGAGGCAAATGCAGGGTTCCTGATAGGCGCCACGTAAAAATACGCGCTCGAAGGTTATTCCTTCATCTCGTTTTTGACTGGGGTATTGCGAAATCGTCTCGTTGTACTTATACTGGAACCATGAAGCGTGTAACGATGTACGTTTATTGGCTGATTGTGAATAATAAAATACCGGGGAGAGAGGGGGAGTATGAAGTTGAAGTTTATTTCAGGCAAAAGCAAAAAAAACAAAGAAGAAAGGTACAATTTGCCTAGGTGACCGTCGAAAAGGCATAAAAGCCTGACAAAGCGCCTGCCCCCTGTAAACCCAAAACCCACCAAAATAACACAGTGCTCAGTGTAAAGTAAAGAGTCAATAAGAAATTAAGCATAAGTTTCTACATGCAAAACATATACAGGAAAACATAAATGAGCGAAAATTTGCGCAGGAGATGAAATCTATAAAGCATATGCGTGTCCGACAAATGAAGCAAACTGTAGAGGACATAAACAAACACTAATGTAAGACATGTAAAATACCTGAGGAAACTTTAAATTTGAATACGAGGTTTCAACAATAAAAAGACAGCAACATCAATAAGGAATATGTTTGACCGACAAGTGAAACACAGTTTGGATAACATAAGCAAACGTCGGGAATGTACCGGCGTCAGAGTACCAAGTGCATAAAGTGGCGCCACGTTTAGCCGCTCGTCGATTGTGAGTGTTACAAAAGTAAAACAAAAAATCAATCGGGCGCCTGTGTGTGAAGACTGGAAGAAGGAAGACGGGAGTTCGTATATATATATTACTGCAAGACGGCGTGAGCGCGTGCTATGCTCAAGAATACTTCCTCTAATAATCGTCCCGTCAGCGACGCGCGCGAAATTCGTCCAGCCGATAAGATCCTCACGCGGCTCCATGTTCGGATCGGTTCCTCGCTATTGGCGTCTCGCGGGCTGGTCGGCCGGTTGCGTGCGTGCCTCCTTTTGAAGCATGCTGCCAGCCCCGGAGGCCATTGCCTTCTCGACGCCTATCGTGGCCGAGTGCCAGAGATAACTTCGTGCAGTAACTGTTGCGCGCGTACGTGAAACACGTGTGTACACACGCGCGGATAAGTGCTCCCTCGCGGAGGCCGACAGGCACGGACTTCCGTAATCCGCGTGGCATTTATATAGCGTGTCGCGAACTATAATAGCAGCAGTAATACGGCAGCCCTCCCATATTTGCGGCTCCTTTTGCCCCCAAGAATGTATTTGTGTTCAGGTTGACGATCGCAGCGGCGCCTCGGTGACGGCGCCGCACACCTGGACAGGAACGACGCCGCATCGAATGTGCCTCCCAGCCGGGCGTTGGTCGTCACGAGCCAAATAATGGAGACCCGATTACCGAAGGCTCGCTGCATGCATATCCAAAGCTTCACGGTCGTAACGCACATTAGACGGGCTTTTGTCGGAATGTAGATGGCTCACGCGACCTGTTTCGCCGTCTTTATCGAACGACCCACGCACTTTATACGGGAATGCTAAGTATGCGTTGAGCGATGTGTACGTGCGAGAGCCGTTCTCATCTCAAAGCACGCATAATACGTGTAACCTGCTTCGCGTTATTAGTCGAAAGTCCCATATCTGGGACACACTGAAATGGCCTTCATTATATAATGCAGCCACTGACGGTGGCCGGCCTATAGCTTCGTGCTGGTGCGGGCGTACGCACCCTTGTTCAGGCCAGTCAACAAATAAAATATATCTAAGCGCGCGCTCTTTCAAACATGCGGCCTGCACTGCTTATGTGTGTATCAAAGGTGTGACCTGCGTTGACTCCAGACTTCGTATTTTGTCGTAAGTCTTGTGATAGCCTAGATGAGCGGCGGTTGGATCATCATGAAAGGCTTCCAGAACTTCACGTTGCAGAGAACGTGGGATGACGGGTACCCACTTGTTGCCATCGATGTGGTAAATGTAGCGACATAAAGCATCACCGACAAGCTTAAATTGTTTAAGTTGCCAGACTGCCTAACAACGCGAGACATGAGACGTACGACAAGCACGGTCCCTTAAACTGCTCCACATTAAAAATAAACTAGGGCGCTGCTCCTCGCAACGACAGCCGCGTGATGGTTTCCGTTCATAGAAGACGGCGTGAGGGCAA
This sequence comes from Rhipicephalus microplus, assembly GCF_043290135.1. Taxonomy (NCBI): domain Eukaryota; kingdom Metazoa; phylum Arthropoda; class Arachnida; order Ixodida; family Ixodidae; genus Rhipicephalus; species Rhipicephalus microplus. The sequence continues at coordinate 278,404,189 of NC_134701.1, read as the reverse complement.
TTACTCTTCACTGTCGTATCACTTAGGCTCAGTCGCCGCTTCACGTACGTTATACTTGCCGTGCTGGGACAATGAGATGTCAGCGGGCTATAATCCGCTGCCGTCAGGCCTTATTTATGTGTGTGTTGAGTAAGAAGAGGATGGGGTTGGGGTGACATGCGGAGTAATCAGATGCCTGTGTCGAGGGGGATGCGATGTGGACGTAATAATGAGCCTCTGGCACGCTAGATAACTTGACCCCTCCCTCAAGTGCTGTGGTGACAGGCGGTAACAACTTCCCGTTCCCTATATCGAGCAGCGGCGTGCGACCTCATTAGGTACGAAAAGGAAAGACAAGCGGCATACTTTCGTCATTCCTCGAGGCGCGCACACGCACGATCGCACCGCTAGATGGAGCGCAGGAAAAAGGAAGTGACCGCCCCGATGCGTTGAGAGGGACATCGTCGAGCGTCCGCCACACCACCACCCGTGGCGAGCTTGCACGTTCGGCCCTTTGGGAACCTGAATGGACCGTGTGAATGCTAGTTTCCTTCCATGCTGGGCGGTGGGAGAGAACTCATTTGTACACGACTGACTATACACACGCACGACGCTATAGGAGGAAGCGTGTGTGAAAAATCTTCGAGGTTCGTGTCAGATGTAAATCGCTGTATATGTACATACGATATGGCATTCTGTTTTACTTGTTGGTTTTCTCGTCACTGCACCGGACTGCTTGTTGTTACTGCCCTGTGTAGTCTGGTCGTTGGGTCTTGTCAAGCTACTTATGTAGCTTTTAACCCAACGCAACCATCCAGTATGTATAAACGGGAAAATAAAAAATTGAATTGAATTGAATGTTTCGGCTGAACGTTTATATACGTTGCTCCGAAACGTCCGGGCAGAGCGTCGAGTTTCTGGGCGAATGCTGCTGTCGGTGAAATCCCGGCTGCTGCAGCCACGTTTTCGTGCACGCGAACGGCTATATGCCAGTCTACTTCGGTATACGTCGAAGAGCCGAGGTGGCGAAAATTTTCTGGCCCTTCGTTAAGGCGTCTCTCGTATTCACTTTGTCAACGGGTTATTTGGTTCCGGGAAAAAGAAAATGAGCCGAATATCTGGTGTATTGTGTCGTGTACCGTTTTAACATCTCCGCTGCACTAGGCTTATAGTTATGTTTAAATTTGGCCGATAACTACTGGTTCTCGAATAATGCAAGCGCGGAACGTTGAATAGGAAGTCGACAAAGAAGGCAGGGAGGTTAACCAGACACACCCGGTTTGCTACCTTAGACTAGGGGAAATAGCTATGTTAAGTGTAGCTATCGTTTTTTTTTTATCTTCATCGCCCATAGTATTAGTTTCTATTTTGTAAAACAAACTCGTTTTAAGATTGTTGCAGCTGTAACTTGTAACCGCTCCCTTGTTGTTCTCAATAAACGCACATTTTCGCTTACTGTTGGCATGCGTGCGTCATCTTTACGTGTATATACTTATCTATAATGCTTTCTGTTTAATATATTCCAACCGTATCTTTCCTCGTGTATTATGCCAAATCTATATGTATATGTACATGTATCTAGTGTATCGCCCCGCCTTACTCAATGCCCCCACCCCTGGGGCCTGTAAGGTACCTTGAAATAAATAAATATCAGCTGTACAGGGTCATGCTTGTAGCGTTGACGGTAGCTTTTGCTGCACTGTACGAGTGGCTCGTCATGTTTCAGCAGCGGTTCCCAGTTGCCGCCACGTGTTCCACTCGGACGTTGTCGTTGCGAAAAGCGAGTTTTCTATACCCCTGTCACGTGATCAAGCCGCAACACTTCGCCGCGGAAAGCGTGAAACAAAGTACGAGAGCGCCAGCGAAAACAACAGTATACTTACTCGCACCCGAGGGAGTCCCGCTTGCGCCGTTTATCTTGCGAATCGATACTGGCTACTCTTTCCTCTTATCTCTTTTATTCGGCGCTTCCGCGCGTGTCGCCGCATTCCGGCGTACATGGCAGGCTTTCCCGACAGGCCGTGCATGTTCGCTTATCCGATCGGCGCCTTCAAATTGCCGCGAGGTGGTAACAAAGAGGGCATCGCTATTCGGGACACGTATACCACACCGTTAGCGCACGCCGCCCCCATGCCGACGAAGCCGGCTGCGGCGAAAACACGTTCTCGGGCGACTGGCGCACTTGACCCGGCACCGGTCGGTCGGCTTGCAACGCGGACAAATGCTGCCGAGCGTGTCGTGCCACTGGCCGGCCGAGCCGGTCGCGCGTCGGTCATCGCCGAGGACATCGCGCGCGTTGAATTTGATAGCTTTGTTCACGACGCGTGCTTGAAGCCGCAGTGTGAGCCCACGTAACTCGAAGACTCTTATACCGGCTACTATGCAGACTGGAAAGATGAACGTAAGTGGCTATAAGGAATAGAAGGAAAACAAGCGGATATGAAGACAGTATTTATATAGGTCAATGTTACCTTAACCCTTTCAACCCTGGATTCTTTATTTTGGTTTGATACACTTTTTGTGCGCGTTTTTCTCGTAGTTAGGACTTCAGAAAACCACGAACAAAAAATTTAGCCACTGTTACAAGCACTTTTGGATTAACGTGGCATGAAATTAGGTGAATAGGGCCCAGTGATCAGAAAATAAAAAAATAGCTTCTTTTTTCCTGCCAATCAATAGTGTACACAAAATGAAAACCGACGTCTTACTTTTCAGCCTAATGCTCACTAAAACAGCCTTGGTACGTCGTCATGAAAATGGCGCTTACCCGCCTCAACTTGCACGTCTCAGTTTCACAAAAACCTCGGTCGAGATTCTTCTTCTTTGTGGCTGCTACCTTCACAAACGTGCCGCAATATTGGTGTCAATTGCAGTGGGGATCATTGAAGAACCATGCTCCCAAGAATGAGTAGTATTGGTTACGTTTCCGAGATACAAGGGGAAATGTTGTGCGGTGGTTTCAATTGACACCGCCAGGACCGAAAGGGTCAAGACAAACAGCTACGTCTACAGTAACATAGGTGTATCACTGCAATAATGACGGCGTTCCGGTATCTCATACGATGGCAAACTGTAATAAATGAGGGACCGTTTGGGGATTCTTGAAACAAAAATGTTTTTCCCATCACTAAATTTTTCCCGTGGGCTGCAAAATTTAAGTGGAAGTGCACTATATAGTTTAGTATCCCCGTCGCCTGTGTACGTATTATCATGTCGGTTGTTTTTGTCACTTCATAGTTCATTTGTGTGCACTACCAAGGTTCAGTGCAATTTGAGAGCTCCTTGTATACTTACGCATCTGCTAACAGTTGCGGTGCTTTCTTCATGAAAAAAGCCATGCCGTGCCTATTATACGAAATGATACATAGCGACCTAAGCCATATTTTAAGCTGCCAGTCGTATCGCGGTAGCAGCAACCAATCTACTTCATCCGTGAGACGAAAATCTATCGAACTTCTGCAAGGGTGGATCGCAACGGGTGAAGGACGGCGCTTTATCCGAAGAAAGGTCTTCTAAAAATGCTTGGAACGTGCGCAGCGGCGACCAAATAAAGATGTGTTATACTGGACGTATGAATGGCTAGAAAATGATGCATCACCTGCTCGGTGTGTGCAACTGGCCTATATAGTGCAACTCTGCCGGCCGCCACAGGCCTATCGGTAACGCGAACACGCTCTCAATCATGGTAGAAATTTCGCAGAGCCGTAACAATCATTCGCCATTACCGATTTCATCGTCGTTGCCTCGGGCTTACTTCGGGTATTGGCTACACGTATGCGCTTTGATGTAGCTGATGATAAAGTTAGGCCGCTAATGCGGACTTTTTCCCTTGGGAAATTTGTCTTCAATCTGCAAAAGGGACTGTTTTAGAATGTAATATTTATTTATGGAAGGCAATGACGTCATAGTAGACATTATTTGGTTACGTTGTTATAAGAATGGATAGCCAGCTCTATATATAGACGACAGCTTGCCAGACAATAGATTTGGAGAGAGTGCACCTCAACAACTCGAGGTATCTTGACCTGATCAGACTCGTCACGTGTGACGTCACTGGTATGACGGTACATGGTGTCGGCCTTGGCTCTGGCAGTAGTGGTACTTCTAGTGTGTGTGACCGTGGCGCAGTTGCTAGCGTGCCCGACATCTGTTGTCGCGGTTCGAGACGTCGTGGGTTTGGCTCTCGTTGAAGGAACTTCTTCGCCATCTGATTTTGTGCATTTTCGACGTAATTTCCGTGACGGAAATACGTCACTAAAGTCGTGGTCGACCCGGGCATAAAACATTTCCTCGTTAAATTCGTGAGAACCAAGAAGCTGCACGACGTATAATACTGGTACCCCCAGTGACACGGGCCAACCATTAGCACTGGCTATGTAGAGATACAAAGCAATACGAGACAAAACCCGTCTCTCATTCAAATTGTACGGCGGTTCTATGACGTCTACGTAGCGTTTCTGTTGATATCACGTGATCTTGAGCTTTTGAGACGTTATTAAAGGCCCACAGACGTCATGACATTGTGCTAGTAAATACGGAATAACTTCACGCAAGCCACATACTCCTTGAAAGTAATTAACATTCTGATGTATATTATACGACTCGATTACACCTTTGCACGATAGACTCCTGCTTTATGTGACAGAGCCTCGCCGCGGTGGTCTAGTGGCTAAGGTACTCGGCTGCTGACCCGCAGGGCGCGGGTTCGAATCCCGGCTGCGGCGGCTGCATTTCCGATGGAGGCGGAAATGTTGTAGGCCCGTGTGCTCAGATTTGGGTGCACGTTAAAGAACCCCAGGTGGTCTAAATTTCCGGAGCCCTCCACTACGGCGTCTCTCATAATCATATAGTGGTTTTCGGACGTTAAACCCCACATATCATCATCATCATGCTTTATGTGACAGAGATATTTTTTTTCCTCTACTTTATCGCAACAAATTTGCTTTCCTACTTTGGCTGTAAAACTCGTTATGATTCCTCCCTTCCCATAGTATGTCGTCTTGGAGATATTCGTGCTTCGGCATCTACTTGTCCGATAACAATTTAACTGCGAACATGGTACAGGGCAGTCAAATGTGCTCGGAGTAAAAATAGCCGCCTGAGCTTATAATTATGCGTAGCCATACATACAGGCTCCAGCATTCGTTCAAGGCGCGGCTGCCTTGTAGCTTTCGTTTAGTTCGGCATAATTACTTTCGGAGACAACTTGAAATGAGTTTTTCGCGTCTGGCTCGCGTATATGCAGCGTCCGTGCTTACACCACAACAAACTGAGTGGACTATTGTGCGAGAATTTGTGATTAATGAGCTGTAGTGAGGGGTGTTCAGTATTTTACTGAACGGATGAAAAGTAGTCAAGTGGCGTTTGAGAAAGCTGATCGATCTTCTCTGTGTGTCAAGCCTTGTTTAGTATTCTAGCTTTGCGGAGTGCAGTGCAGTGAACCGGTGGAAATGTGAAGGTCGAACCTTCTCTACTGACGTGTACCAGCTTCTTTGATAAGTTACTGCTATGAACGAGGCCCTTCCATCTAAATGTTTTTTTTTTTTTATAAAATGGTGCGTTAGATTTGCGCACAGCGATAGTTCCGGCCGGATTTTTAGGTAGTATCTTGCGTAATAATAAACGAAATTGTCTTCGTGTAACCACCACGGCTATATTGTGGGTAACTGCCCGAATCGTCTAGATTGAGGGTAATTAAATTCTGCACTTCCTGCTGGTCATGTTAAATGGGTATATACGCAAGCATACGTTCGTAGTGCCATTTCTTAATTAGCTCGAGCGCAATTGGTATTAATAGGGTTATGTACGGATTTGCAAATTCAAATACCGGAGTATTCGGTCAGTCATAGATCATTCTCTTGAATTTACCGCAAATAGGTCCTCAGAAGTGTCTGATAATAAATCACGCGACACTGGTTCGTTAAGGAATTTTATCACTACGAATTTTTGTATGTAGAAAACTTCGTCACTTGTGAGAAACACGAAAACGAGTCGTATACTCGAGGCACCGGTGAGCTGGTATCCAGACAATAAATGTTATGTCAAGTGAATCTAGAATTGGATTCGGATAAAAAAGTTCCAAATCATCTATACCTGGGAAAGTCAACGCGAGTGCCTGTAATTATCTTACTTTGGCGATACGTGTAAAACATGTAGTTAGCTATCCGATAACTTCAGCTACAATGTGTCTGTCCTAAACTTGAAAACCGATCCAGTTCTTTGTAGTACTCGAGTTCTTTATCGATTTATTTCAGTTCAAGAGATTGCGTGACAGTTTTTCATGTCACGCATCAAGTGAATCTAGAATTGGATTCGGATAAAAAAGTTCCAAATCATCTATACCTGGGAAAGTCAACGCGAGTGCCTGTAATTATCTTACTTTGGCGATACGTGTAAAACATGTAGTTAGCTATCCGATAACTTCAGCTACAATGTGTCTGTCCTAAACTTGAAAACCGATCCAGTTCTTTGTAGTACTCGAGTTCTTTATCGATTTATTTCAGTTCAAGAGATTGCGTGACAGTTTTTCATGTCACGCATTGTCTGGTGCAGATTGTTTGAAGCGCCCCCTGTGAACAATTTACTGTACAAATGGTTGTAAAGCATCGTGTGTTTGTGTGCCTTTCTTGCGTCCCGTTTATTTGCAGTACGATATTAGACACGCCGTATCAAAAAGCCCACCTTACAACTTCATCTCCGTATCTGTCCCTTCTGATCTGTTTACACACACGTCACGCTGAAACTGCGAGTGTTTCGTCTAGGGACGTTCACGAATGGTAGATTAAAAACGGGACTGATATAGTGTTAAAACGTAATGCAAGATGGGCCCGAAACGCCACCGTGCGCATACGGATGCGCACCGGCTCAGCACAACCTTCGTATATATACGACTGAAACGATAATATCAAATGAAGACCGATCGAAAGTGAGTTGGAAAGCCACCAATCGAAGACGACTATATGCAAGAGTGGTACCGTCCATAGAATATTCTACGGGTGGTCCATGGCGCCGCCTAATTTGGCTGCCTTTGCGGTGTTGTATTAGCAACTGAACGAGCATTGGGGCTATGGTAGACGTAGACGCACGAAAACGGCTGGGTTGGTGCATTCGACGTTTCATGACTTTTTTCCATTCCCGCCTCAACATTAAAAAAAAATATGAAACATTCGCTTAACGACCCAAGGTGGCGCCGTCTATGCGCCTTGCGTAAGATCGGCTATATTACACGGTGGGAGAGCGCCATTGGCGGGATCTTGGATTTCGTCCGAGGCTCCCCTCGTCGCTGGGCACTGCTGGCAGCGGTGGCGTGAAGAAACGCAACACTTCGGAGTTTCGCGGTCTATTCCTTTTCCTCGAACGCGCCAGGCCATGGCCCCATCTGGTCCTTCGCAACGTCTCGTCTTCATACCGACGCTCTTCTTTATTCTTCGTTTGGAGCTCTTTTCGCCCGCCGGCATTCTGTGGCGCTCGGGCAAGTAATCAGGCGGGCAACCACCACGCAACAGCCGCGCGGCACAAAAGGAGCGGGTGAGAGGGGATGATGAAGCGGCTGGCTCCGTCTTGGCGCTGCGTTCCTTTTATTCTGTCTGGAGCCGGATGACTTCTCGAGCGAAGTTGGAAGGAGCTCCCCCGTGTCCGATCGGCCTCGGAACGCGACGTGGCCACGGACCAACGGTGCCCGGCGTTGCGTCTGGGAAGGAAAAACGACCCGCGCTTTTTTTTCTTTACTTTCTCGTTTTATTTCTCATTCCATTTTGTTTTCTTTCAGTCTTTCTTCCTTTCATCTCTCTCCTTCTCGCGTCGTATTGTGGGCAACACCAGGCCCCGCTTCGCATTGTGCGGTTACCCGTTTCGCCCAGAATTACGCTCCCCTCTGAAAAGCCCCTAATGCCGGCCGCGTAGCGACCGAATGCGAGGCGCGACTGCGGCATCACGTCGCTGTCTTTCTCTTTTTTTCCCGTCCCTTCGCTCGTCCGTCGGGTTCTTGCACTTGCTGCTTGCACCAGCAGTAGAGGTCGCCATTTTTCTCTGCGTCTGGTGCACTGTACGCACACCTTTCGTGGTCTTGAAAGCAACACAACGCAAACAAAATGAATGTGGGCACGTACAGGCAAGAATATGAGAAGAGTGTCTGGGGAGGCAAAGACGTGTGAAAGAAAAAAAGGGGGGGGGGGGGGGGGTGTGGATGGTTTGTGGGAGCGAAGAAAAATAAAAATAACTTTCAACTAAAAACGAAACAAAAGATAACTTCGTACTTATGTGTGAGAAGGGTGTTGCTTTTCTTCCCGAGACAAAAAATGGCAAAATCGCGGAAAGAAGCGACATCCTGGCGCGCTGCCTGGAGGTCACGCTTTCATGCGCACCTCGGAAACTCTGTGCGTTGTCGCACCACCAAGGAATCCGTCGCAATCTCCGCGGCGAAAGAAGAAAATGGTTTCGCAGAACGAAATGATGCGAAACGCTCACAGCGTGCGAGGTACCGCGACGACAAACAAATGCTCGGCGTACATCTTGCTTGAGAGAGAAGAGGTAGATTATTTTACTAGTGTCACTAACGCTTAAGTGTTGCACACTTCCTTTAATGGACTTGTCTCAACGCAGTCATCATACGTGTAATAACATCGAGGACTCCCATTTCGCACACTGCGCAGAAAGTTGGCCCCTATATAAAATGGCTAAGTTGGCTTTTCATCAATGCACAGTTGCTCGGTGGGCCAACACCTTGTTAAAATCGTGAGTAATATTATATGTTAGTAAGGTCTTGAACGAATGCACCTAAGTGAAAACGGAATGCTGGGTATGTGCACATTAATATGTAATTTAATGGTGCAAAGGTGGCCATCGTTATGTTGAGAAATGTGCTTTGCAAGAAAGCCAGCTTGGCAGGCCGGTCGGAAGGGAGTGATGGGGGGCAGAAAAGGCAGCGTTGATGTCGCTAGCGGCGTACCTTACGCAGAAAACCGGTTTGCGTCGTACTTTGTATCTCCGTTAATTCGCTTCGACCGCCTTCCGTTGGACAGCTTGGCTGTTCGATTCCGCTGTAATCTGACGGGCCTGCATTGGCAGTAGAGAACGTGTGCATCTCAAGCACTCCACCTTAAATGTCGTCACCCTGCTGACGAAGTTCAAAAATATTTCGTCGTGTGAAATGTCTTAGATGATTCCCATTACTGCCACTTTTCGACCTATAGGTTTTCTCTGCTCGGAGAGTCTGCTTTAGGAAGACTCGTCACAAGACGCTCTGCGATAAGCAATGACAATTGGAAATCATTAACGAGTCATCACTGTAGTTCACTTACGTCACACACTGTAAAAGCACCGCACGATAAGGAATACGTTTGTTAACGGGTTCGAATCCCGGCTGCGGCGGCTGCATTTCCGATGGAGGCGGAAATGTTGTAGGCCGGTGTGCTCAGATTTGGGTGCACGTTAAAGAACCCCAGGTGGTCGAAATTTCCGGAGCCCTCCACTACGGCGTCTTATAATCATATGATGGTTTTGGGACGTTAAACCCCACATATAAATCAATCAATCCACCAATCAATCGATCAATCATTTTTTTCTTCATAGAATACTTCATTTAAACTAACTTGTGTCGTCGCAGCGACCGCTGGACGTTCGCGTCGTGAATGACGGCAATCGCATACCGATCGTGCCGCAACCTTCTTCGTGAGAGACAGCGCGTCCTGCGTCGCCTGTGACGTGGCAGCATCACTGCGCCGAGGTCATACGTCCCTGCGGCCTGCTCACGATGGCATGATTGCCGCACGCAGAGGCAGAAAGGGAGGAGGGAGTGAAAAAGATGTGATCAGTACTACGCTTGTGCACTGGAGGGCGTCGCGTAGGAGCGTAGTCGGAGGGGAAGGGAATGACGGGCGCCCGCCCGTTCGAGACGGGCCTGGCTTGCGAGCGGATGTGCCGTCAAGTGACGCGGCCCAGACGTGCGCTCGCTTCTCGGTCGCCCCGCATTTTAGGGTCGCCGTTGCAGTTTATGCCGCTGTCGCACCACCAGATATCGGGTCACGTGTCTGCACGAGACGAGCTGCAGCAGCGGGGACCGCGCTGAACCTCGACCGTTCCGCGACATCTCTTGACTCCTGGCCCGCACACGGGCTTCGGAAGCGAGAGACAAGTGGAACGAGCGCCTGGTTTCTATAATGGGCCGTCCCATACGCGGACGCGTTGAAAGAAATCGCTCTTGCGCGCGGGGTGTAGGCCTACGTGTGTGTAAAGGGCCCGAGCTGGCGACCTTGGAGGAAACGGCAGTTACTCTCGTCACGTTAACGTATGCTCGCATAGTGAGCGAAGAAAGAAAGGCACGTGACGTACACGATACACGAAAATAGCGCTAATGACGCTGTACGTTTAAAGATTCCCTATTGTAGGCAGGCCCACAACGTGACTTCTCCGCAGTGAACGTGTAGTCGCAACGCACTTTGCGCGCATCTAACATTCGTTGCAATGTGCGATGATTAGTGCAGGATTCAGAGCGCTTAGGCCACGTACGGCGGCTGGATTACACCAGACACTGCAGATTACACAAAAACCTGCAGTCTGACGCGTACTAATCGTCTCGTGTAGCCTTCGATTTTTCATATCTCAGCTACAGCTTCAAGTTTTGCTGTACACTCTCTCTCTCTGTTTGCATACGTACATTAGGTTAGGTTTTTTTTTTATTTTTTCTCCAGTAGGCGTGCCCCATCAATGAGGTCAATGTGATCGCTTCGTGGATATTGTTAATGCGTCGAGAAGATGCACCAAACTGAGAACACGTCATGCACCAAAGGACAAATCAATGACGGCTACCACTCGTTGAAAAACTACTGCGGTCGAAAACAATGACGGTGTGCGCGCGTGATACGATGCGCTTACTTGATCGTGGCGGCCATGTTTGGGCACTATACAGCCCAAACATGGCAGCCACGATCAAGTAAGCGCATCCCGTCACGGCTGCCATGTTTGGGCACTACAGCCGCGACAAGGTGCCTCTGTGACGGCACCTGTAAACTATTCCGACGTGGTTCGACCCGAAAAAAAGAAACGCTTTAAGAAAACTAAAGACAGCCGCGACGCAGAGATACATCGACGCAACGGCTTGCTTCGCTCACTGACACGCCTCCGCGCGCGCTACGAGCCAGTTATGCAAATTGACAGCGCAGGGGCGTGTGCCCGGCTGCGACGCGATTGCGATTCCTCTTTCTGTGACAGATATTGAGTGCGTCAGGAGCTCGTCGCGCGGAACGAGACCAACTGTTCTCAGCGCGGCTCGCGGAAGTCAATGACTCGCACGCAGATCGATTGCGATCGGACGTCGCAGTGTTCGGTTGTGACCGGCCATGTTCCACTTCCTCTCTACTCGCTGTTGATGCCGTGTCGTTTATACAATAAGTGGTCGGTAGTTGTGGTCAGTACAGTTACTGCATGTGCCGTCACTAGAGTCTGTGGCTTTTTGCCCCGCCGCGGTGGTCTAGTGGCTAAGGTACTCGGCTGCTGACCCGCAGGTCACGGGTTCGAATCCCGGCTGCGGCGGCTGCATTTCCGATGGAGGCGGAAATGTTGTAGGTGTAGGCCCGTGTACTCAGATTTGGGTGCACGTTAAAGAACCCCAGGTGGTCAAAATTTCCGGAGCCCTCCACTACGGCGTCTCTCATAATCAAATGGTGGTTTTGGGACGTTAAACCCCACAAATCATCATGAGTCTCTGCCTTTAAAAAAAGGAGGGGAGGGGGGAGGCACCTTTCACGGAACAGTGAAATGAAAGCAGTGCGATTAGGATTCGTCGATTGTTTGACGAAGGCGCCCGCATAGTACAGATACGAGAGGCCGCGCATACGAGATCGCATCTCGAACAAGCGCTTGCAATTTGCTGACTTGTTGCGTTCTGACCTTAATGATGAGAGGACTGCGAAGACGGCAGATCGATCGTATGTTCTCGTTGCCGCTGTTATATGGGTTTCGAAAAGAGTGTGCCCGAAAAAGAAAACAATCATCGCAATGGTCCCCCCCCCCCCCCCCATAAATCGCTCATGTTAGCACGCACAACCTCGCCAGTGGCGCGAGTGACAACTTTGGCTGAAGTGGCGCTGGCGTGGCGTGTCCCAAATGCTTCGAACGCGGATAAGAGTGATGCGGTGGTGCATGTAGAATCGGCGACTCGGCGGCTTATAATGCGGCGGAACTGGCGCTAAGTAAGGCAGAAACTCGGGCGCGATAATTAAAGGGTCCGTTCGCCAGCGTGCTCAAAAAAAGCACCGCTGAACACGTCGCGGGCGTCTCGTTCTTACAGGGCGTGGGCTCAGGAATGGCGCCGCGCTGCCTTATCACCGCCTCTTCCATGCCCGCACCGCCGTCAGCGCCGGTTTCTCTTATTTCTTTTCGCGTTTGACGCGGCGACACAGCTTCTCCCAAATCCGGTGGCGCCGTTATTATTATTGTCTTCTTTTCTTTCGCGGAATCTCTCCGCAACCGACACCTCCTCCTTCGCGATTCCCTCCTCTCTGTTCTCCGAACTCATTCTTCGTCATCGGATGCCGTGTGACACGCCGTGAAGCGTGTAGGGATATATCTACGCAGCGCGGCCTTGGGAAACGTCGCTGACCCGCTGAGCTGCAGCTTATTAGAGGAAACCATGATGGCGTACGTAGTGAAGACGTGCGGGCGCGACCGTCTTCGTATACTCCGTCTCTCGCCCGAAATTGTCACGCATGTGTCGTCGCGTGCGATGCTCCGCCTCTTCTGAAGACCCGATGACGGAGATGCGGGCGCCTCCTATTCGCATCCGCGAAGGCACGTTGCACGCATGCCGGTAAATCCGGAACGGAGGCGCGGCCGGATGCAGAGTCGACGCGTGCACCTTTCGGCACGTCAAGCACCGAGGCGAGTCTCTTTGGGGAAAGGCGCCAGCAAAATACTCGATCGGAGCTGCTCTAACCATGCCCGCTTCTCTTCTCCCTAATTTTACATTGACTGATAGGTCACAGTAGGCGAGAATGTACTGTTAAGCGAGTCAACTTAAAGCGATATTTCACGTCTCAAATCAACGCCCTGATTGAACGTGTGTGTGATGAGTAACGCAGTGTCGTGTCAATTTTAAGCACGTTTTTTTTCGGTGGCCGGTATGGTATACAACACGAGTGTTACTACCTCACCATGGGCATGGGGTGTAACTGCTGCAACCGACAGTCGAACCTTGAACCTATTAATGATCCTGATTGTTGGCCTAGTTGGTACTTGCTTAGTGACATGCTTTGGCCGCAAATAACACAATCACAAGTAAAGGAACACACAAGGACAAGTCGCTTGTGCTTGTCCTTGTGTGTTGTTTTACTTTTGTTTGTGTTTTGTGGCCAAAGTATGTCATTAAGCTATTAATGATCATCCGCAGCTGGGAGAAAAACCAAGCACCAAGATCCGAAGGCCGCCACGCTAGTCGAAAAAAAACGCTCACAGGCGAATTGTCTTACTTGTTGGCCGCATAGTCGCAGCTTTCGCGCACTCGAACTGCATTAGACGGGTGGTTGCAGGGCGCATGCGCACGAGGCGTGGAAGGAAGCACACTGAGCGGCGAAAGAATGCGGAACGCGTCTCCTCGGACTGCGATACCACAGCTCGAGAAGACGTATTTGATTATGCGTTGCTTTTCTGGCACAAGCGCGGCCAGTCGGACCGAGCTGCTGCTGATTCGCTGTCGGCTTTCTTTGATCTCGCCAAGTACACTACGCAACGCTGCGTACAGGTGCGCCTCTGTTGCATACGTGAGTCGTAATCCGAATGACAGCCGACACCCCCTCTTTCTTTTTTCGGTGGTCGGTTATCGTAGAGGCGCAATAGAACACGCGCGCTCAGCATGTACGCAACGTCGGGAGCTTGTGTGCACGTAATACGTATAGGACTGCTGTCTATGCTGTTGTTTTGTGTTTGCTCTTACAGCTTTACGGTCAACGCCGGCATCACGAGACACGGTGTTTAATGCGCGTCAGCAGCTGCCGCCGGCTTCTGTTTCGTCGATATTCTTATTGTGTTTACCGAGCGACTGAAGCCTTGCGCATGAAACGAACACATAGTGCAACCTATTCACACATCCTTAAAATATAAGCGTGACAACGCGACAGGCACACGTAGGTCGCTAGTTGGGGATGCAATTTAGCCGGTTGTCACGCGAAAAAGCAACAAAGAAAAGGTGTATGACTCCAGTTTTATTATTGCTTTACTAGGCCATTTTTGCATTGATTTTTTTTTCTGCTGTCGCTTGTGAGAAGCCCTGCCTCTTCGCGAGTCCGTAAAAAAAGCGAGGGAGTTGGAAAACGGGTCGTCGCAAGCGTGCGTGTGCTATTTATCCCGTATATGGTATCACTTCGCCCTATATGGATATACCTGACGTCACATATGGTGCGGCTGTGCCATGTATGGCCGCATTCGACGCCATATATGGAAGTTCTTCTCCGTGTATGGTCCTGTTTCCATCCGAAAATGGCTAAATGGTAGTAGCCACACATACAGACATATATACTACTTATATATGACCTCACGTAGCTCATATGAGTTCCACATCTGACATTCGCGTTAGGAGAGACAAGTCGAGCACCAATTCGTACCTTGGCTGCCCTGGAAAGTGCTGAAAGGACCCAATTTAAACGGGCATAGCTTAAACGACGTCAAGGTTAGGTTTATCTCTTGTTTCGCTAAGAGGCGGACTGCAAATAAGAAATACGACACCAGACACTCCTAGGCGAAGCTCAATCTTACCGCCATTGAAAGGGAAAGAAATGAAAAACGCTCTGCAATAACATGGTGGGCTGAAGGCGTTGTCGAGTGCGGCTTTTCCCAGTGCGTGCGTGTGGGTTGTGCGCGCTTATTGTTGCGGTTTTCTTCGGCGCATGTCTTTCTGGTTTCGCTGGAAAAGCGAATGTGGGTGGTCGCCGTCCTCCGCTGGATAGCCCTGACAGCCCCGCATTAGAGGAAGGGATGGGCGTTGCGGAGTTCAGAGTCCTCGGTTTATAAAGAGAGAGAGAGTGAAATAAAAGCGCTGTCGAGAAGATGAAGAGCGGGGGCATTGTTCTGCCTCCGGGTACGAATCGGTTCGCTGCAGTTTTGTATCCGAATGCTCCTCCCTTGCCCGCACCCAACGACGGGAGGAAAGAAAGCGTGCAAAGATTAAACAACGCGTCAATGATCCAAATGTGTGGTTGCGCGAAACAGGCACGCTGCATCCCATTGTTCGAGTGGATGTGCGGGAAAGAAAAGGCTAACGAGCATGTGTTGTGGGGATTACGTGCTCTGACTTCGGGTGTGTATGCGTTCGGTCGGATGAGCTTGCGATCTCGTTCGTAACCACTGGCACAGAGGCTTTTTTTTTTCTTGTGCGTGTGCACTGCGCCTTTATGCGGGGGTGTATGCAGCGCAATTAGGGCTCCATGAATAGCAATGGGGCAACAATCAAGTTCTGAGTCAGAACAAAAGTTCTTGTACATTGAGGCATTGTGCAGAAACAGAAATTTACACAAGTGTACTAACATCTCAAAAGACAGACTGCTTTAATATATCATCTATGACGCATTTAAGTGCTATGGTAAAAATGGCGTCGACAGACAACTCTTTCTGAAGTTGAACAAATGAAGAAATGAAGTTAACTTCGCACTTTTGTGTTTTGCATTTCGGTTTTCTGAATAAAGCGCAGACTTCTAATTAATAAAATGGGTTATGATCATTTACCGCGGAATGACGTTTCTTTTTTTTTTTTGCGAATGGCGCTGGACTGGTGTTTGTTCGTGAATATGCGCGACGAAAAAAAAAACGCAGCTTTTTTTTTTCTTTTGTCGCTTCTAGGTGTTCAATTTAACATCCTGCACGCATAAAATTAACACCTACGACGATGCTATGCAGGGTAAGGGTGGATTAAGTATTACCGGCCACGCCGTCAAATATTGAATTAGCCCTCGTCGTTTTTAGCGCACGTTTATAAAACATCTCTCCCAACTCGTTTCGCCAGAAAAAAAAAATGAAATATTTCTCTTGCGCTGCTGCCGCGATTCGCCGAAAATGGCATCCTACATGTCATCGCGACCGAGACGAATCCGAAGCGATGGCTTGAACCCCCTTTAATACCACAAGACGAAAAAAAAAAGGGGGGGGGGGGAGGACAGTTATCCTTCGCGGGCGCTATAGAGACAATGCACTTCCATTGTTGACAAGAGATAGCTCAAGAATACAAATTGCGTATTATTCGTCCCGCAATAGGCAGGAACAACCGGTGAATGAAGTGTGTGCATTTTGGCAAACCGAACGCTCGGGGACGGGCAGACAACATGCGCCCGTCCGGCTCGTTCTTTCCAACAATGGCGCGCCAGCACAAACCCGACCACTTGTGTACGCAGTAACGGTTCGGCTGAAACGGCCGGCTGACGTCGGCGCGTGCGTGCTTGGTTCGCCGTGGTAGCTCGTTCGGGAGTATACGCACCCGCGCGGCGCCCTTATCAGATTGGCGCCGCAGGAAGCCATTTATCTCTGCGCGCGTTCGGGGACCAGCCGGCGCGGGGCTTGAGAAGTGCCGCCGTCTTCGTGCCGCGGCACCGGTTTGCCCAGACTCCATCTTTGGACTCTGCACGCGTTGATTCTCTTTCTCGACTCGTGCTTGTGCGGCTGAAAGCTTGTCGAGTGAACCGTGTAGCCGGGCGAAGCGCATTATATAAAGCCGCGATCCGAGAGAGCGCGCGCGCGCGGGACACCTTGATTACCTAGCTATTTTGGGAACGTCCCGGGAAAGGAACGAGACACAGAAAGCGGCCAGCGATAGACTACTTAATCGGCTTAACTAGCCGGTGCCAGGCGGGGTATTCTTTGATTTAGCTGTGGAGATTAGACGGACAGCTTATAAACAAGAAAAAAAATCGTTTCCGGCAACTTAACTTCGCCTATCAAAAATCACTTCGTCTATCAAAAAGAAACAAGGACCTTGATGCACATACTAATGACTGTAGTGGCTACAACGATATACAAATCATTAAACAATAGGCGCAACTAGGTATGACGAAGAACGTGCCTTAAAACATGGATCAGTATAGAAAAAGCCGAGGGTCGGAAGGAGAGTAGACAGAAAAAAGGAGTAGTTCTTGAATAGAAACACAGCGCTCGAAGCAGAGCAGGACTTTATACAAAAATCATTCTTGCGCGTGAAATCACGTTTTCACTATGGAGCCCACCAAGCATCGATACGAATCGTCAACACCACCTGTCCTCTTTGATGGCTCTCCGCATGCCCACTGGACTCGACCGAAGAGAAGCCACCCTTCTTCATCGCTTATGGCTAGGAGTGGCATTTACAAAATCTTATTCCTTTGTCATAGGAATGGCCGACAACGCTCTCTGCGATGCCTGTCATTGCGAGGAGACGCTACACCTCATCCTGTGTGACTGTCCCTTGTATGAAATCCAGAGACAGTCACTGGCGTCCGCTTTTGCGCGCATCGACAACAGCCAAATGTCTGGGGACACTATTCTGTCAAGTGCCCGAGAGAAGACATTGCAACAGAAGGCGACGAAAGCTCTGTTGAAATTCCTACGCGACACGGACTTGAACAAGTGGCTGTAACAGCAACGTCACACACCACGAAAGACAAGGCTGGACTATGACTGAGTGTGTGCGCGTGTGCTGCCGAATGTGCTGTTTCTCTCTTCCCTCTCTGCTCTCTTTCATCTTCCTTATCCCTTTCCCATGCACAGGGTAGCAAACCGGCTGCCTATAGGCTGGTTAACCTCCCTGCCGTTCTTTTCCCCCTGTTTTCCTTCCTTCATTCGAGCTCGCATGAAGGCAAAGAGAAGTGTGGTGCATTGAATGGAGGTTGACGACGCGACCGACACAAGCGGCGGCAAGTCGCCCGCCCCCTGACAGAAACCAATAACACCAAAAGAGCGGCAGATTCGTGACTGTGCGCGCGCAACACGTGATTGTAGAAATGCCTGATAACGAGATTAGGAAATTGGGAGGAAAAGCACGCGGAGCTTCACTGCGATTTGTGCGGGCGTCAGCCCTGCGAGTTAACGCAGCAAGTAAACGGGCTGGGTCTCCAATCTCTTGAGAGTGTAGAGAGTCTTCCTCCAGCAGCCCGGGAGAAATTGTTCCCCCCACCCCCTTCAACAGACTGTGTGCGTGCAGGCGGGTGCGTAAAATTTCTCCGCACGTCCGATGGCAAAGAAGCCATTAACAATGACAAAAGGGGAGACGTGCCCTCGCAGCAAGTGCAGTCGTCATATAACAAAAAGTACTTAGCGATAGCGCACACTACCGTGCCCGTCCAACACTCTCCTAACCCCATCAGTTCCTCATATACCGAGCGTGTGTATTGCTAAATCTATGCAGTACTGTGGAGGCCATCACGTTAGCTCACCGTTGCTTAGAGGCGTAATTTATATATTGGACCAGAGTTTGCGTTTTTACCAGACAAATTCAAGACACGGTACGCAAGGTCACACGTACTCGGGCCTGTCTTACCTTTGTATGTCGTATCTGATATTAGTGTTCGGGCACAAGGCAGAGTTCAAGGCATCCAGGGACACTCCACATTTCGAACTATACATATTCTGTCGTCTTAATGAGCACTACGCCTAGTTTAAGAAATACTGTTTCGGTGCACTGCTTGGTACATGTGTTGTGCAGCACAGCGCGCTTGAGCTATCGTCACGCATCGATCACATTCGCTTTAACGTGTCTTGGATGTCTTCGTTTAACGTAAGCGATTCTAGCGCTCATTTGATGTTTTTGCGTGCGCGCATTCAAAACTCGTTTCTTGCGACTGTTACGATGTCGGTAGTTTGGGCGTAACATCAAACTACTGGTTGTTGATACAGGGCTTCTGTTCTATTAGAAGGCAGATGGAGACGTACAGATGGCCGCGTGAATCGTTGCGGCCACGCAGCAGATAACCCATGCAGAATCGCCCCTGAACAACAGGTGATAAACACTATGCTACTCGACTTGTCTAAACAATCGCATATGCCCGAATTTATCCAAGGCAATTACCTCCTGAACAGAGGGATTCGCCGAAATTCGTTATTTATTCTTGTAACGCACCATAGAGGCTGGCTCCGTTCAATACCATTCCATTCCTGGTGCAGCAATAACAGAACACAAAAGTCTGAAATACATGCAAAGAATAGGCTGAGAAGAAATATATTAGAGGCTTACATATGAAGGTGGAATACACGTGGCGCTTATATGTGCACTTAGTAGTAATCTTATGTGCACTTTGAACACCAGTTCACATCTTGCGAAGTAGAATGCATTAACGTACACCGTATGCACATGCAAAGGTACCTATGAAAAACAATAACGCTTAACATTGACTTCGGGTCAAGTGATTGCACTTTATGCAGTATCCACAACGCTGCATGTTTTTTTTTTTTTCTAAAACAAGCCGTGCACACACAGCATTCGCACAGCAGCTCCGCGACAACTCCTCCACGTTCACGGGCTGTCAACAGGGCGCAGAACTAACTTGTCGGGGCATCCGATAGAATCAACAGGAACCAAAGCCATGCGCCCCTTAAACTGGCGTTGTTCCTCCAAAAGCAGTGACTCATGCACTGCCTGCGTCACTATGCTCTCTAGCGAAGGCTCCCCAGCCCATCCAGAGGGTCCCCGCTTTCGATTATGCTGACGCGACCCACTCGACTATACGGGCGACTATCAAGTGTAGCGCGTGCGCCCAGCTTCCGATCAGCCGAAGAGGCAGTTTGCGTTTTGGCTTTCGAAGCGTGCGCGGAGCATTTTGTGCGTGCCATCACGTCGCCATGTCGTTGGTTGGCTTGCAGAGTATAGGACAATGCGATAAGTTTGGGATAAAAGTAGTGTGCCTTGTTCGCACAAGATGCACGTTAAGTTTTGTGAAGATATGTACAGGTTACAAACGTATCTCTGTCAAAGCAGCATGTGCTATAGCGCGTACGACACGAGTCTCGGCGGCAGATTTTAATGCAAAAAAAAAAAAAAAAACGCTGGCGTCCTTAGCATAAGCAAATGGAAAGGAGGTGGGGTCGCTGTTATCGTACTGTATATGCAGCCCAACCTTTAAAGGTTCGAACTTTCGCTGTAAACAACTTACGTTTGAATGGGAAACACTAGACCGGGACGCTTTGTAGCGCGTTTCGTTCTGAAGTCACGCGATAATATAGTGCAGCCAGGCTTGCGAAAAGTTGTCGGAAACCACTCGCTAGAACTCTTTTTTATCAACAGGGCTCCGTGTTATCCGCTCTGTGAAGTGTGCTCTCGTTGGCCTCCGGGGAGAAATCGCTTTACGTTATACTCTCCTGCGGAGTCTCTCGCTTCCTCCCTTGTTCTTGAACGACGTGCTCGCTTGTGAAATTCATAAAACTCGTAATTCCTTTCCGTTCAACTTTCTCGTGGCTTCTCCGCCTCATGCCGCGCGTGTGTACTCAGCGCTCCTTAAACCAGGGTCAACACATTTCGCCTATTTAATTTACGGTGATTCCTTATCGCACCCTCTGCTTCTGGCTACAAGGCCACTACCAGAATACGAGAAAGCGCCGAGGACCGACCAAGAGAGTTTATAGACAGTTCGAAAACTCGTTTGCAACCGAGAATAAGAATTCAGTAGCGTAGAAATAGTCGACATGCACCAAATTATCTTACACGTGCCACTTACGCACGCACACAGAAGCACAACAACCCTTCGCCATTTCCTCCTGGTCGCGGCGTGCACCAGCGGCGCAGCCTCGTAAATTTTCAGCGGCAGCGCGCAGAGAAAAACCGAGCGAGAAGGCGAAATGAGCGTTCTCGGTCGCTTGGATCTGAAAGCGTGAGCGAGGTGGGGTGCTTTAGCTCCAGCGCCACCTGTAGAGTGCCATCCCTTCCTGGAACGGCAACAGCGGATGGCACACTGCCCGGTCCTTCTTCCTCCCGCTGTACGTGGTTACCCCGCACGCAAGCAATGGTGTCGGTCCCGTAATAATCGAGCCGGGCTGCTTCGGCGGGGCGACAACACCCCTCCTAAGTCAGGCTTAAAGGCCGACCAGCTCCTGACTCACATGATCCCCCGGAAGCCAGGTTGGCTCACGTGCGCCAGTAATAATGATCGACCCGTGCGCCCCCCTCCATCTTCTTTTCTGTTGACCGCCTGCCGCGACCACATGCCTCTAGCACGCCGGCGGCCAAGTGTGAGTCAACCACGACGCTTCTGGCGACGCTGACAGTTTTTATGCGCATTCTCTCGTCGTCAGACCTTTCCCCGAAATCGAATCAGCCTGACACTCTAGGGAAATCAACTATGTGGTGCTACACTTCCCAAGTTGTGAAAGAAAATATGAAAGAAGCAAAGTGCAAGTGCAGTATTTTGAAGCAAGCACACCGATGTGTCAATGAGATGACGGGAATTTCGAATATTCGAGCCTTTACTTTTCTTATGAACCCGTTAAAGCGAAAACTGCGTTGAGCTCGTGCACCAACAGCGTTTACCGCCCAGTGTGAGGATTTGTCTTAGCCTGCGTAATAGCCAGGCTGTTATCATGCCCTTAGATATGCATACCGTGGGCTTTGTGCTTGCCAACGGTTGCTGCCTCAAAAACACGTCGGGCAAAATGATCCTGCGATCCTTGCACGGCTTAACGTGCAATACCCTTAGCCCGGTGACGCTGCGCTGAAAATACGTCGATAATTAGCGCGGTGTGTTTCTCCGCCATTGCTGCTTGCTGATGTGGTTTCTTGCGAGGCTGGGCCGAGTCTTTTTTATTGAACATGTCTTACTGTTATGCCAATATTACTGTCGTGTATTTCGGCGAAGGCAGTACAATTTTACTTTCTTGCGAAAGCTCATTGACGTCACAGTTGCGGCATGTGCAGAATGACGGTATGTAAGCTGTACGCAGTATTGTACTTACTGAAACGTGCGCTAAGGAGCATTAAGGTGCAAATAAAGACTTGCTTCTAGCAAGGCTTCTATAGATAGATTCGCGTGGTGCCGTTCTTTAAACGTTATTCTTACGGCTTTCATGTTGCTATTAAAGGGACTCATTCACAATATGCGAAGAAATGTCTAATCTCGATTATCCTGCAGACTAAACGAGACTGATTCCAGGGTGCGTGTGCTCTGGCTGGGCGGGGCCCGACTGTACTCGCAAGCACCGCCTGCCTGTTGCGTGTGTCTCTACTTTTATGCCGAGCCTCTTCATGAAATACGACCCTTGAATGGATGCATCGTAGTTGGTCCAAACAATTCCGTCGGGGTGTTAGAGGGCCCGCTGAGTATGATACCCAGCCGGGACTGTCCGTGGGCTCTGCGATCCTTGGGTACATCCAACGTTGATACGCCCGACCACATTCGCATAAAAATACTAGGCACGTCAACAAGAGGGATGTGGAAATTAAGTTATCATCTGTTTCCTAATTGCATGCTTCTGGTGGTACCGTTCTAGTGACTTTAGGATCTAGCGCGCGTAACGCTAAATGACGGTTCCGCTCGTTCTTATTATGACGTTCCGCCCATAGAAGAAAAGACATCTAGAGAGGCAAGACGTTAATGAAAAGGAGGACGGGGCTTCCAAGCGTGCGACGAGAGAGGAGAGCGTTGAAGCTTTGTGTTCCGCTTGACTCAAGAACTCTTTGAGCACGGCTACCAGCCGGCGAAAGCGCTCGAAACAAAGGTTTCGTGTAATTACTGGCGTGACTCACTGCGGGCCGAACAAAACGCGCGCACGCTTCAGGGAGTGTGCACACTTGGGAGTCGACTCGCGTGTGTGCGTACGTATATAGGTGCCTTTTTGTCTTTGAGGACGAAGGACTTGGGCGGCGACTCTTTTCTCCGGAGCGACACACGCCCGTCCCCCTCTCCTCTCCTAAGGCGGAGGAGAACAAAGGGACGTGGCATACACGGGCACCGGAAGCCCATTCTCACTTCCTTCCGGAGACGCTGAATCCGTCGCGACCTTTTCAGGAGGGCCCTTGTCTGTGTCCTCCGGCGCTGGGGACGGACCACGGCGTCCGCGCGGCAGCGGGGCGTCTCTGCGTCCGTCAGCACTGGACGAGTGAGCGAACGAGCATTCAGAGAATGAACGAAGACACACTCAACAATAGGGGACTGCCGTTTCACCGTTTCTTTTTTCTTTTCAAGCGAGCTTTCCGAGGACAAGCTGACGAAGGGTGGCACCGCCTTTTAATCAGCGGAGGGGGGACGATTTAAGCTGCAGGGTGCTCTCGCGAGACATGTCGTTCATGAATAGGGTCTTCCAGCAAGGCGCGGGACATCTCTTATATGGCCAAGTTGCGCAACGCCGAAATTTTGGGCCTTTGTTATGATCCCGCGTATCTTTCGCTCATCAATCACATTGCTGTCCTCTCCTTTGTCCGCGATATCTGCGCACAGCGTGAACCCTGTGTTTACGTCGTCCAGTAATTATATATATACATATAGAAAGGCGCAATTGAGCGCCTGCAATTCGGCGAACGCGCCCCCAAAGCGACGCGCAGTTCTTGTGTTGGGGGACGCTGTCACGTGATCATTATACAAAAGCAATGTGCACGAAGGGTCCACTTGTGAGAGACAACGCCTATAGAACGAAACTTTCAGTGTGGCTTTATCAGGCGCGCACATAGCGCCGGGATTTGTTCGTGCAAAGCGAAGAACACGCTCGCGCATACACTTTGAACCCTGCGAAAGAGATCCGGTTGAGTGGTCTGTGTTGGCATTGCGCATTCTGCTCAAAGCTGTTACGTGGTCAGGTGACCTGCATCCTCAAAATTGGGATAATAGTTCATATTTGGTTTTGCCATGAGCCCTCAACAACGGAATATTGTGCCCGTGAAATGTGCCTTTCGATGCCTCAGTAGTGCGGCCTGAACACTCAACATAATTATATATTAGAGAGTTTTAGTTCCGGTTATCTTAAGCTGCCTGCTTGTGCACGCTCTGGTGTTTCTTTGTACTCGCCGCCACGACTGTATAAAATATAAAGGAACGCTAAAGCCTCGGCACGCAGGTAGCTTGGCTTGAGTACCCGATACTAAAATTTTATTAAATCCGCATGGCTGGTCTTGCGTTACTCGGCTTGTAGTCTTTATATATCTTGACCACTTGTCTCTTTCCGACGCTATTCACAATTGCAATGCATATTCATGCCCCGTTTCCCGGTTCTTTGCGCAGGGTGATCAAGCCCCCTGGCGGCGACGACAGCGACATCTTCGGCGTGCGCTCGCCGCAACCGCAGGCGAGCGCCGAGCCGAGCACTCCGCGCAGGGTCAAGAACTACCAGCAGTCGTCCATCTTCACGCCCTCCGAGGAGGACTTGACGCCGACGACGCCCTCTAGCGGCGCCAGCACGCCCACGCGGCGCCGCATGAGCGACAACAGCCAGGAGCGCCTGTTCGGCGCCGAGGACGTGCCCACACCGCGGCGCGTGGTCGACCGCATGAAGTCCAACATCTTCAGCGAGCTCGACTCGCCCGCGCCACAGGCCCCCGCCCCGCCGTCGGCCTCCAAGAAGTTCGGTGAGTGGGCCCTCGAAGAGCAAGATCAAGCTACTGTGTTGCCACATACATTTGCGTATTGTAAATCGTAGCAGCGTGATACCACACGGTGGTGGAATGTTTAGGAAAGAGAAATAGACAATTACCTGCTTGTATCACAAAGCCACAAGGAAATGCATAAGGATTGCCCTTGAAAGAAAGCTTGTTACCTGGAAATTCGACCTCGTCCGGGAGATCGAACCTGAGACGAAGGCCTTTTCGGGGTGCACATGGTTGCTCTGTACCAGGAGTAACCATGCACTTAGGGTTGGTCGTTTGTTTTCGTACTGCCATATGATAGCTTCCTGGTTAGCTCAATTTATAGTGACCGCCCCCGTGGAGAAAGGCGTTGGTTCCGGGTTCGATCCCCGGACAAAGGCGAATTTCCCTACAACTAAGAAGTGTTCTGGAGAACCCGTATGGATTTCTTTCATTCTTCGTACCACAAATGGGGATGAGGGGTCGATTTCACCGTCCTAACACATACGCATAGCGTCGCCATATCAGTGAAGTTTAGTGTGGTCGAGATGGCAGTACAGGCGAAGACGAGCAAACATCATGAACGTATCTTTCCGATTCCTTTCTCTATTCGTCGTTAGGTTACGTTGTGCTTTCTTTGGTATGTAAGAAACTTCAAAAAGAAATAAATGGGTAAAACGTGGTGATGTAAACGACGTGGAGTTCCATGGTATACCGTCCAGATAAGAACGTTCCACTTGCTGGTTAACAATTTATGGTTGGAATAGGTGGACGCAGTTCGAGCAGTATTTCTTGAACTGGAGGACTCAACTAATTAGCTGCTTTTACACCTTTCACATTGATATTTGTTCATAGAAAAGAAGCAGAAAAAAATGATTGTTTTATACTTGGTATATATATTTTTTAATGTAACATTCTTGTACTGGAATAGCCCCATATTCTGGGTCCAGCTGGGCAGGCAGGGCGTACTACAAGCCTCCGTCCAGAATGAGCGAGTGTTGCACTACGTCAGTCGTGACGCAGGCCGAACAAGCGTGTCTAGTTTGCAGTGTAGTTCCCCAATAAGGCTATTTTCATTTTTTCAAGCACGCGAAATCACTCATTTTTCCCGACAAGTTGCATGAAGCGTATTAATGGAGCGTGGCACGTGGCAGAACTTGCTTTCACATATGTTGACGTTCACTGCTTGTATACACGCTGCGCAGCAAGTGCCACGACTTGAGTTGGCTTTAATCACGTTTGCATTTGTATGGCCTTGTACCGTGTGGCTTCCTTATTTTTTAATCTTTGCGATGTTGCAAGCTGCTTTTATTTTGAATGCAACAACGACTGAAAAATCATCCTTTCGGTGCGGCAGTATACTGTGCGTAAAATCTGTTGGTACCTCCAACAGGTCGTTTCAGCGCTGCATATTCACGCAACGCAATATCATGTCAACTCCCAAAGTGTAATTCGGGTCTGTAACAGTAATTAACTCACTCCGTACGCATACTTGAGCCAATTAAATTTGTTATTGAGCACTTATTTTCAGATTTACACAACTCCTACACCGCTCTGAGACTACTGATCGAAGATGTAGCTAGTGACACACTCTTTAGCTGTCCCTCAACCTTGGAGTTCAAATGTCATGAAATGTCATTATGAAGAAACGTCAGTTTTCGTAGAGATTGGTCGAATCCTTGCCGGCATATTAAGTGACACGACATAAAAATCACCCGCAAAGCACACGTTCCTAATTCGTAGCGTTTAGTATATCCCAGTGGTACACCGAAATACCAAAAGACGTATACTGGAACCACAAGGTTCCTGGCGATATCTTGTGCTCTTATGTCATCGTTCAATACTGGTATAAATGCACTTGTCGTGACACGACGCGCCAGATTCCCGCCCGCATCGACGAATAAATCGAACATATATAGTCGCTCATCGCATTAACTAGGTGTTAGAAGCACACAGATTACAAGGAAAATGGACACGATTAGTATAGCGTCAAACAGTGACCTTTTCCCCTACTTATGCTGTCCCTTTTTCTTATCGTGTATGTTCTTTTAATGCCTTCAAATTCATAAAGTAGCGCAAAAAACGACACGATGGACAAAAAGAACGACACACCACAAGCGCGTTCTTAGTATCCGTCGTGTAGTTTTTTTTTTTGCGGTACATCGTAAATTTGACCCGGCACCAACTAGCCCAAGCAGGAACAACTCCTTCTGCAGAACGTTTAATACCTTTCTACGTAATGGATCCAACTCGCGCAAGCTTCAGCTCTTACATCGCAATTAATGTTTTGTAGCATTTCGTTGACACTGCATTGTAGCGAACGATCGCCGCTCTAATATTCCTATATGCGTCGACATTACGCGCTACGCTAAAACCCTCTAATGACGCATTCTGCTGTTCGTAAACGGAGCATTGTTAAGTCTGTTGTCAGCCCTATTGCGAAACAACTGTATTATACGGTACGGACTGCAAGTATCACGTATACGCCCGCCAACGCACTTATTTGCTGCGCGAGGTCTGCATGCATTGCAACGCTTATTATATATACCATCGGAACTGCATGCTAAGCTTTGTTTATTTATTTTATTTTTGTTTTTGGCTGGCCTGGCTGCAACGAGTCTTGCACGCTTTCTTGCAGTGTCCCGCAACCCGATCACAGGCGACGTGTACCACGTCAAGCAAAATGGCCACGGCGGCATGAGTAAGTAATCCGAGCGGGACACACGATCCTCGAAAGTGCGTGCGTAAATAACGCATCGCTGAACAGTTTCGCGATTGCTCTGCAACGTTCGCAGACAACGACATTCGAAGGCACGCGTATTAGTCCATAGCGTCAAGTCTCCTCCACCCCTTAGACTATTTGTTATTGAATTAGCAGTAAAGCATTAGTGTGGTCATTCATAAGTGTTTTGCTAATCCACTCGCGAGGCTTTTCTTGTGCTGTTTGAGCATCAGTTTTTTCAAGCACTATGAAGGGGACGTGAAGAGATTCACTGGGAGAAGGATACCAGTAGAAAACAAGAAATGCGCGTAATAAATTAAGTAGTCGAACATCCCAAATGGCATTTTTTTCCCCCTTGGTGAGCAGACGGCTGAGTACAAGGGCCCTGTGCTTTTGATCCGTCGTCCAGTCACACGATTACTGGTCATATTTAGTATTTAAAAGTAATTATGAAACGAAGTCTATGATCTATTCTCATTGCGGCAACAAAAGCAGCACAAGCCACTGTCCCTATGTCGCCAAGCAATAGGCGTTCGTAAAATCGATCCCCAGCCACAAGTGACACTGCGATTTTCTTTCGCTTTTTTTTTGTTTTTTGTTCTTGCGACGATTGAGGTAGATAGCGGGGAAGTCGAGGATGTGAATACGAGTAACACAATAGCGACGTAACGCAAGTGCATATCGCACGCTGCACCACACGTTGTTCCCATGTTCGCGAACGAAGGCATTGTTCAAGAGAGGGAATAAAATGAGGGAAAGGCAGAGAGGTTATTCAGAAATCGGGGAAGAAAGATGAGAAAGTGAAAAGCAAAATAGACGCGCGAAAAAGAAAAAAAAAGCGAGCGGTGGTGCTATACCCTATTCAATAGGGCACCACCACGCAAAAAGTTCAATAAGGCCTTCGCTAATTTTCTGTGCGAAGACAGATCATGTCGGCTTTCGAGCACTGA
Organism: Rhipicephalus microplus; assembly: GCF_043290135.1. Lineage (NCBI taxonomy): Eukaryota > Metazoa > Arthropoda > Arachnida > Ixodida > Ixodidae > Rhipicephalus > Rhipicephalus microplus. The sequence goes on along the minus strand of NC_134701.1, from coordinate 278,376,051 downwards.
CTGTTCACGCGGCACTAACTATGCGGTTGCTCACTAACCTGCGATCACTTGCACAAAATGCTTCGTTCCCTTCGTTCGGCCTGCTTCTTACTGACCACCTCACTTGCGATTGTGTGTGCGTACGTATACTGCGCTACTATTACAACTGTATTACAACAAACTGTCATAATCGTTAAGTTAGCTGAGGCAGCGCAGAAGAAACTATATATGACATTCTATTATTCGTATATTTAGAGAACGTTCAACCTGACACGTTCTGCAGAAGTTCACTCGCTTCTACTCTTGAGAATACGAAGCAGCTAAACTTCCTTAAGTATTTGCATTTATAAAATATCGTAGCTTACGTGAGGCAATAAATGCATTTTGTTTGAATCCAAATGTGGTGATCTTACACGCCTTTGTATTTTACGACTTCGCTGCTCATATAGTCAATATGACGTGGCAGCAGTTGAAAGAAATGCAATAAGCAGCGAGATCGGAACTAAAGTACGTGCCAAACCGTCCACGACGAAACATTCGCATCAGCCGTTTCTGGGGGTCATATGCAAGAAATAAAAATATTAAAGGTACGTTAGTCTCCTTCAAATCTAGGACACAGTATTAATGGGACGAACCCTCCAAGAAACATTAAAAAAACTATAAAATAGCCTACATCGCAGCATGGGTCTCAGCGTATGCGCAACGTTGTTTGGGCACGCCCCTTTTAATCTGAAACTTCCGCATATATCTAGTTCGTTAAGATATACGAGGCTTATCGAATGTTCCACAGTCGACGTAACAGTGAAGCGAATTATTTCACAGAGCAAACATAGCACTTATTTCTTGGTGTGACCCTTTTACTTGGGTCATTCACGGACGGGGAGGAGACGCCTTTCTGCACTAGAAACGTCGCCTTGATTCTGGGATGTTGTTTTAGCAAGACCGGAGATCGTAATCAATTTTCCGGTTGCCCGAGAAGGGACAATTAAAAAAAAAAGCAGGGAAGGTGCTTTCACCGCAACAATACATTTTCTTCTTCTTTCCATTCTCATCTCTACGAAAAGCACGTGCAGATCTTGCTGAAACTTTTCACTCCAGCTAGCTGTGTAGTAAACATCGTATGAAGGTGCACAAAATGAACAATGCATAATAGTTGAGGCTCAGTGATGTAGTTTGCACTGCGATGCGGTAATACGTATCCACGCCGTGTTCTATCTAGAACGCGTGATCATATATATATATATATATATATATATATATATATATATATATATATCGTGTTTTTCTTTGTTTATTTTTCCCTCTTCCACAGATGGGTACAGCAGCAATGGATCGACTTCACCAGTGGACTCGCCGCCCAATGGCCACGTGCAGTACGCTCCCGGGGGCAGGCCGTCGGGAGGCTTCTGAAAAGGCTACGGCGAGGACTTGCAGCCTCCGAGCTTCTTTCCGCCTTCCTCTCTACTCAGCGAGGGGCCAGAGATCCGGTCGGCGGCTGCTTAGCACCGTCAGCGTGTTGTAGCTTTAGCCAGCCTTTTTTTTTTTTAATGCCGTCCTTGTTTGCGGTGGGGTCTTTCGCGGGGACAGCTGGAACAAAACTTTCCAGAGCATCGTGCGCTTATAATATACACACGTCTCGTGTCTCTATAGCCCTTTTCGCGGGGTATCAGGAGGATCATGCGATACGTCGTCACACCTACGAGAATGTATTTTTGTTTTTGTTTTTTTTTTTGTTGCGAAAGGGGTCGCGTACCCGTAGGTGTGGACCGAGTAATGTGTACGAGCCGCACTTTCTGTGTGTTTTGCGACAGCAAAAAAAAAAAAACATTCACTGAAAGTCCAGTAACGAGCGTGTTTTCCTAAAAGACAAACAGACGAGGAACTTTAATGGCGGTCCTGCGAGGCTCGGATGCTCCCCCTTTTTCAGGGAGGTGACGAAGTCGTGGAACGCTCCCACGTCGGGACGTGAAGGCGACGCCTCGCCGCTCAGAGAGGAAAAAAAGAAGTCTGTAGCCTCGAGGCAACAACAACCAAAAGCAAGCGATGAAAAGCCACGATTCGCCCTGCGAACGCGGCACAAGGCCCCCTGGTCGCCTACAGTTTTAACGGCGCCGGTGACAAGATGAACGGGAAAACGGGGGTCAAAGAAAACGAACTCTATTTTGTGTACATATAAAGTGGAGTGGTAGCGAATGTGTGTTCAACAGCGAAGTGATGAGTAGTTTCTACATGTACTTTTTTTTTCTAATTTTGTACTTCTCAACCCGTGCAGTAAGAAAAGGTGACATGCGTGCTTCTTTTTTTTTTTATAGTCTCGCCCAAAGCTATGTAGTGGTGTGATCGTCTCAAAATAGGCGTAGAGCTTCTTGTAGAGCCGCGCGCATACTGTCTGTAGACTCCATCCATCTCGCGCTTTTTCTATGCACTCCCGAGGTTCCTTCCTGGTCACGCCTCGAACGTCCACGATCCTGGGACCTCGGCAGATCGTGCCACGTGTACACCGAACCTTGTATCCCCTACATGTCTATTTTCTCGGCTCTTGCATTTTTTTTTCCTTCTTTGTTTTCATTCGCTGTGCTCTCTATTCTCAAAATGACGCCGCACAAAAGTATGTGCTGTACTACGATTTGTATCTCGCAGTATTTTTAATAAAGTATTGAAACGCAACCTTCGTAACTGTTGATGCGTGGTCGCTGCTGTGAAAGATGTGAAAATGTGGTTTTGTGTGCATTCACCGCCCGATTCATTCGAGGATGGTTCTGTGGCGCGGGAAGACGCGCGTTAATCGTGAAGCCACGTACTACACACAGTCCGGTTTCGGTGAGTAAAACATTTCAGCGGATCCAAAGCGCCCGGCTGAAGTCTCTCCCAAGCAACTTTCTGCGAAGGAGTGTGCTGTCCACGATGCCGACGACCATATGTTCTTGACCGAACTCGTCTCAAAGGCCTTCCTTAGTTAGGCCAGCGCCTCCTTGCTATAGGCTTCTAGCAGAGGTTTGTTACACGAGTCGCATGTACGTGTGAGGCGGCAGCAGCTGTCGCCCCGATCAGCAAAACGCTAAAAGGCTCGAGTTTCCTGCGCAAAACTTCCGCTTCATCTACTGACTTCTGGTTTCGGTAAAAAAATGTGCGAGAAGTGTAACCGCATAAAAAGGGTGGGTGTGATTAAATGTGGAATATCATATCGAAGGCTCAGAGAAACGTTTTTTTTTAAATAGCTTCAAATATATTCGAATTACAATAGTGTATGACAGAACAGTGCAAAAGGTCGCAAAAGTACCTTAGAGCAATGTCAAGCAATGAAACAGCCAGCGTATCTGTTTTACCAGCGTCAGTCAGTTGCGCCCGATCCAGCCGTTCACCACCCTCTCCACTGGCCCTTTCCTGCTCCTAGCCTTCCCGTGTGCTTAGCGTTCATGGGGTAGATGGATGGATTGATGGATGGATGGATATGGCTGTACCTTTTAGATCGAGCGGTGGCTAGCGCCACCAAGCCGTAATGCATAATGAACCAAAAACTAGATTTTTTTTTCCCTTTAAATAGTGAGGTTGAGGATTCGTACTTTGCAGTGAAGTGTTTAATTTTCACTCGTGCCTTGACTTTAGCCACCAATGAGATAACCTCCTTCCAGTTAGTTCTACCCGCTTAATGTCTATTTTGCCCTCCCTGTCCCTAAACCCTGGTGCTTTGAAAAACTCTGCGAACCCTTCATACAGTGCCTCACGACGGAAATCGTCCGAAGTAATTTTTTGTTCAGTTGTGTACAGAGCCGTGGGGCGGCTTTTTGCATTCACCGGCGCTTTGAGATAGCGTGTCGCCGCTTGGGGCGCTATGCGGGCAGCCAATGAGGAAGCATCACTGCAGCGCTACTGCATGCACTGTGCTGTGATGCGGCATCGGCATTGCTTCGAGTCGCGAAGGAGGAGCACGAGGGAACAAATCTGAAAGACGTATGATATTGGATTGGGACACACGTTTATCGCATCTCTGGGGAAAAGCGTTCGGAAGCACGTGTGACGCAAGCAGCGCTATGCAGCGTCGCATCACGACCACTCTCTGAACTAAACCGGACCGACGGCTCCCGTTGAGAATCGCGCGTTTGCACGGGCATTGAAATAAATAAAGGAGGCATTAACTCCGCGTTCCCCTTCTCGCTCATGATGGCTCCACTTCACATCGTGTTCTTTTTTGAACGAGTAACGGGGACGCCTGCTACATGTCGCGACAGTAGGTTAGCGTAAGTACCATTGCTTCGAGTAGTGACACCACACAAAATTCGAACCTTATCACGGTGATAAGGGCCTCAACCTTTTCGGCTGATTTCCCACGCGACTTGCGCTTGAGCAAACGCATCAGAGGAACCTTGAGAAGTATCTTGCGCGCATATAGGTCCTTCACTAATGGCTGTGACGTCAGACAAAAGTTGAGCCTTATCATGGGTGATAATGGCCTCCCCTTTATCGATTTCTTTTTGACATCTGGTGCGCTGAAGCAAACACATAGGGTAATTCAGAAGGCTTTTGCGCATGCTGTAGCGTCATCGCTGGAAGCTGTGACGTCAGACAAAACCTGAACCTTATTATGGGTGGTAAGGTTGATTGATTGATTGATATGTGGGGTTTAACGTCCCAAAACCACTATATGATTATGAGAGACGCCGTAGTGGAGGGCTCCGGAAATTTAGACCACCTGGGGTTCTTTAACGTGCACCCAAATCTGAGCACACGGGCCTACAACATTTCCGCCTCCATCGGAAATGCAGCCGCCGCAGCCGGGATTTGAACCCGCGCCCTGCGGGTCAGCAGCCGAGTACCTTAGCCACTAGACCACCGCGGCGGGGCATGGGTGGTAAGGTTCCCGACTGCTTTTCGACATCTGCTGCTGTGAATCAAACACATCAGGGAAACTTTTAAATCGGAATGCTCTTGTACGCATAGTTCTTTTGCTGAGAGCAGACGCTTTATCAATGTTAAATAAAGGCCCCAACTTTTTCGACTCCTCTTCAACATCTACTGCGGTGAAGAAAACCGATCAGAGGAACCCTTAGCTTGAAATATTCTTATTGAAATGCACAAGAACTGACCAAGCGGGCGCACTAAACTGGAAACCACAAGAAAGCAAGTATACGGAAAGATTCGCTTTATTTAAATAATTATGCTTTTTATCACACTCATTCGTCACGCTGAGGACCTTCTTTCTTTTACTGCGTGACCATATGGCGCTATGAACTGTATACGATTCATAGCGCCAGCAACCAGCACACGTTGGAGTTCCCTTGAAGGTAGTTTTGATTCGGTTCTGTGTAAAAAGAAACGAGCATTATGGCATTTTGAAGTGGGTAAGGAACTAAAATAAACCTGTGCGTGTGTGTCCTAGTCCACCCCTCTATCACGTAAGACGAACCACTGTAAATCAATATGTAAAAAGGACATTCTTCATGGTGCCGGGTTTCAAACCTAGCCCCATGCTGAAAAGCCGCTTCTCTTAATCAAGGGATAAAAACAACCACGATTAACAAGTGGCCAATCAAAACTAAGTGAACCAACAAAATATTTGCCGCCATAGCGCTCGTTGGTATTTTTAATAACAAAATCAATAATGCAATATTTATAATCACTCTATGATTAAGTGCGTTCCGTTACGCCGTAGCTAGATGATTCTAAAACGACTTTTTGTTTGTTTGTTTCTTTGGCAACACAGTGCGGTTAAAAAAACGTAAACAGTGCAGCATCTACATTCCCTGCGGTTCAGCATTCCATTAGAGCGGGTGCAGTCTGGATAAGAATTAAAAAAATGGGTGACTCCCAAGCTTCGCCTTTAAAAGTTGAACACGATAGCAATATTCTGTACCGTGTACCGTGCTAGTTCGTACTTCAACAACTTGGTGCATATCTTTATTGCATGGTGTTACTTGAGAAGTGGAAATTGTGGATTACTACAATCCCCACAAAGTTCCCCTGGTGCGTTTGCTTCACGTCACTAATTCACCGAAAGCAGTCGAAAAAGTTTAGCCTCTTATCACCACTGATAAGACTCAACTTTTGTCTGACATCAATCACACCTTGCAGCGACGTGCCCTCTGTGCGTCTTTCCAGAGCCAAAAGTTCTCCTGGTGCGTCGGCTTCACCTCACTAGTTTACCAAAAAGAGTCGAAAAAGTTTAGCCTCTTATCACCCTGATAAGGCTCATCTTTTGTGTGACGTCACACCTTGCAGCGACGTGCCTGCTATGCGTCTTTCCAGAGCCAAAAGTTCTCCTGGTGCGTCGGCTTCACCTCACTAGTTTACCAAAAAGAGTCGAAAAAGTTTAGCCTCTTATCACCCTGATAAGGCTCATCTTTTGTGTGACGTCACACCTTGCAGCGACGTGCCTGCTATGCGTCTTTCCAGAGCCAAAAGTTCTCCTGGTGCGTCGGCTTCACCCCACTAGCTGGCCGAAAGGAGTCGAAAAAGTTTAGGCTCTTATCGCCCTGATAAGGCTTATCTTTTGTCTTAAGCGACGTGCCTGCTATGCGTCCTTTTAGAGCTAAACGTTCCCCTTGTGCGTTACCCGCCGTGGTGGTCTAGTGGCTAAGGTACTCGGCTGCTGACCCGCCGGTCGCAGGTTCGAATCCCGGCAGCGGCGGCTGCATTTCCGATTGAGGCGGAAATGTTGTAGGCCCGTGTGTTCATATTTGGGTGCACGTTAAAGAACCCCAGGTGGTCGAAATTTCCGGAGCCCTCCACTACGGCGTCTCTTATAATCATATGGTGGTTTTGGGGCGTTAAACCCCGCATATCCATCCATCAATCAATCAATCCCCTTGTGCGTTGGCTTCACCTCACTAGCGAACCGAATGGAGTCGAAAAAGTTTAGGCTCTTATCACCTTGATAAGGCTCATCTTTTGTCTTAAGCGACGTGCCTGTCATGCGCCCTCTTAGAGCTAAACGTTCCCCTTGTGCGTTGGCTTCACCTCACTAGCTGACTGAAAGGAGTCGAAAAGGTTTAGGCTCTTATCACCCTGATAAGGCTCATCTTTTGTCTTAAGCGACGTGCCTGCTATGTGTCCTTTTAGAGCTAAACGTTCCCCTTGTGCGTTGGCTTCACCTCACTAGCGAACCGAATGGAGTCGAAAAAGTTTAGGCTCTTATCACCCCCGATAAGGCTCAACTTTTGTCTAACGTCACACCTTGCAGCGACGTGCTTGCTATGCGTCCTTTCAGAGCAAAAAAAGAAAATTGTCCTCATGCTTTGACTTCACCTTACTAGTTGACCAAAAGCTGTCAAAAATGTTTAGGCCCTTATCACCCCGATAAGGCTCAACTTTTGTCTGACGTCACACCTTGCGGAGACGTGCCTGCTATGCGTCCTTCCAGAGTTGAACCTTTCCCTGATACGTTGGCTTCACCTCCTAGCTGATCGAAAGCAGTCGGAAAAGTTTAGGCTCTTATCACCCCCGATAAGGCTCAACTTCTGTGTGATGTCACACCTTGCAGCGACGTGCCTGCTATGCGTGTTTTCATAGCTAAATGTTCTCCTGGTGGGTCGGCTTCACCTAACTATATGAATGAAAGCAGTCGAAAAAATTTAGCCCTTATCACCCGCGATAAGTCTCAACTTTAGTCTGACGTCACACCTTGCAACGACGTGCCTGCTATGCGTCTTTTCAGAGCTGTCAAGCTGTCCTGGTGTGTCGGCTTCACTTCACTAATATACCGAAAGCAGTAGAGAAAGTTTAGCCTCTTATCACCCCGATATAGCTCATCTTGTCTGACGTCACACGTTGCAGCGACATGCCTGGTATGCCTCCTTTTAGAACTAAACGTTTCTATGGTGCGTTGGGTTCACCTCACTAGCTGAGTGAAAGGAGCCGAAAAATATTAGGCTCTTATCACCCCCGATAAGGCTCAACATTTGTCTGACGTCAGACCTTGCAGCGACGTGCCTGCTATGCGTCCTTTCAGAGCTAAAAGTTGCCCTGGTGCTTTGGATTCACTTTACTAGTTGACCGAAAGCAGTCGAAAAAGTTTAGTCTCTTATCACCACTGATAAGGCTCAACTTTTGTCTGACGTCACACCTTGCAGTGATGAGCCTGCTATGCGTCTTTTCAGAGCCAAAAGTTCTCCTGGTGCGTCGGCTTCACCTCACTAGTTTACCGAAAGTCGAAAAAGTTTAAGCTCTTATCAACCCCGATAAGGCTCAACTTTTATCTGATGTCACACTTTGCAGCGACGTGCCTGCTATGCGTCTTTTCATAGCTAAAAGTTCTCCTGGTGGGTCGGCTTCACCTGACTAAATGACTGAAAGCAGTCGAAAAAATTTAGCCCTTATCACTTCCGATAAGTCTCAACTTTTGTCTGACGTCACACCTTGCAGCGACATGCCTGCTATGCGTCTTTTCAGAGCTGTCAAGCCGTCCTGGTGCGTCGGCTTCACTTCACTATTATACAGAAAGCAGTAGAAAAAGTTTAGCCTCTTATCACCCCGATATAGCTCATCTTGTCTGACGTCACACCTTGCAGCGACATGGCTGCTATGCCTCCTTTTAGAACTAAACGTTCCCCTGGTGCGTTAGCTTCACCTCACTAGCTGACCGAAAGCAGTTGAAAGTGTTTAGATTCTTATCCCGATAAACTGAAACTGCCTGACGTCACAATTTGCACTAATGAGGCTGCAGAAGTATGAATGAATAAACTTTATTCAATGCCCGGCAGTGTCCTTCAGGGGAGGCGGGGGAAGAGGGATTACCCCTGTCCCGTCCCACCCTTCGACGATGATGATGGCACTGCCTCAGGTGACGGCTCGAAGTCCTTGTACCCGGGCGGCGTTTTCTGCTTGCTGGAAGGGCCTGCAGTTGCCATCGCAACCAAGGGATTCGATTGATGATTGACATGTGGGGTTTAACGTTCCAAAACCACCATATGATTATGAGCGATTCGAGGGGATTCGAACCTAGACCTTTACACTTTTAAGTCGAGAGCGAAAGCCGTTGAAGGGACACTAAAGGCAACTATTAAGTCAACGTTGATTGAGCCGTCCAGAAACCTCGTGGTGTTAGTTTTGTGCCAAGGAAGGACTTAATTTTTAATAAAATCGCGTTTTGGTGGTCCGCATAGGGTTAGCGCACTTCAAATTACCCGCCTCAAGAAGCGGAACGTCTCACGTCACTGTTGCCGTGTGCAACGGTACCCGGCTTTACTGCCTGGTAGCAGCAGAACAAAAGCAGTGGTAGCCACAGCAGCAACGACCATTGACCAATTTACTGCCATTGGCTCGGAGATGGCACATCAGTTGCTGAGAAAGGCTTGCGCTTTTCTCAAGTCACATTTGTGACAATTTAGATCTGTACTTGTCAAAGACCACGCACCAATGAGTCGAGCCAGCGCTTGACTGTATGTTTGCCTTAAGTCTGTTTGCTGTATGCAATTTGAAAGATTTTACGTAATAAATCCACCCCAATTGACTCTCCCAGTTTTGTATATTTTCACAGAGAAGTGCTCAAAATTTTGAATGCGACAATAGGGCTAAGCAAAACGGGAACTTGTTTCCAATACTCACTTTGCGCCATATTAGTGCAATTTTGATACGAGCACTTGCATCGGTCAACATTAAGAGACATGTCTGAATAGTGAATTTCGAATTCTAGGCGGATAGCGACTTAGTCAATAATGCCAAATCAAGTTCAAATAGTAGATACTGTACATTGTAAATAAGAATGAGCATATTTCTCATGATCTAACCTATGCAATATTTTTAAAAATTGAAACAAGCCTTGTGCAATTGTCATTCTACTTAGTTCAAGGGGAAATGGAAGCTATTTTGAATAGCAGGATTTGACTTTAGGCAGAATGAAAGTGATCATCTGTAAAATACTTAGTTTGAAATTTACTATAATTGGAGCATATATAGATACCAGTGTAACATGCTTTCAAACTTAAAAAATGATGAATCAATGGATGTTAGGGTAATTTGACCATTTAGCCTTGAAGTGTGCCTTTGCGGCATCACAGATTTCTCTGTACAGGTGTACTAACAGTATAGCGCTATTCCACTTTAGTGAAACCGCGTTTACAGAGGGTCTACCTGATATTTATCTATTCCTTCAAGTATTTCAAAACTTTGTATTTAACATGTTGATACAAATTCGAATACTGTAATATTAGTTCAGATATTCATGGCGCTCAAAGAGCGACTTATGCATGAGCATTACCTCTAGGGTAATTTGACCATTTAGCCTTGAAGTGTGCCTTTGCGGCATCACAGATTTCTCTGTATAGGTGTACTAACAGTATAGCGCTATTCCACTTTAGTGAAACCCCGCTTACAGAGGGTCTACATGATATTTATCTATTCCTTCAAGTATTTCAAAACTTTGTATTTAACATGTTGATGCAAATTCGAATACTGTAATATTAGTTCAGATATTCATGGCGCTCAAAGAGCGACTTATGCATAAGCATTACCTCTGGTGTCCAGGTACTAAATGCCATATTAGGTGGTTATTTGGCAGTAGCGAATACCAGTCATTATATACTAGAAATGTAGGTGTATTTTCGATCCAGGAGCACTGTGCATTAACCTGTATGTTTTCCTGTCAGCTTGCCAATCTTCGCACTTGGAACACGCAAGATACGATCCCACAGGTCCTTATAAGTATTTCGGCCCTTGCTCGATGCAAGACTGCTTTTCATCTCCCTGCTGATGTCCACTGCATCCTTACGGACCTTTGTTTCAAGATCTGTAATGACTCGCGTCAGCATATCTACATGGAGTAACAAGAGTAAAGTGCGCACGGAATCAAACTCAACAATTCAGGGCTAAGTAGTGTAGAGCCTGGACTTTGGAGTTCCTAGTCTTCAGTTCAAGCCCTGTTGTCGTAAATTCAAGGCGACCATTCACGTTAATCAACACTGCCTTTAGCAGCCAGATTTATAGCGACATGCCACTATTATCTTGAGCAGTTGTGTGTACCATATTCGCTCATTTTTCTGTTAAAATGAGGATAAAGCTTAGCAAAACTATAGATAATGAGACGTTACATTTATAGAACAGATTCTGTGAAGAACTGCAGCTCTCAGAATTAAGTACTGGCGACCCTGTTCTCATGTTAATAGCGAAGGTGGGATTGAAGTGGCAGAACACTTCCATTATAGAGTGAGGTTGCCCAAGCCTCTTGGCAAAAGTTTTTGGCATTCTAAAGTACTGCCACGCGCAACTTATAGAACCACTTTAAATAGTAATGAACCTAATACTAATGCTACAATGGCACCTGCCGTTGGCTCATATCTTCAGTTCGTTATCAACTATAGATAGCTGAGACTTAATCCCTTGAAATATATGGCAGCACCTATATTTACAGTCAGTGTGTCATGCGGTGGCGTTAAAAACTTGGTGTTAAAACTATATCTAGATCTATAGCCAACTATACTCCATTTCATACATCACGTGCAACGCGGAAGCTATGCAAGAAGTTCGGCCACAAAAACATACATTTATGAGCATTTCGTGGTCGCTTGTATACATTTAAAAACATTTTATAAGATTCAACTTGGTTGAATATTATGCAAAGTGTATTGTATTATACACTTGATACAAACATGCGAGACTTTAAAGCTTTGTAGAATATTCAACTTTGTTTACATACGTCTATATGGAAACATGCTGGCTTTCATTAACTCGCACTTAATGGCTTGACAGCTTTTGAAATATTTTGATTATTTGTAAAACTCGCGACACTAGAGATCTCAAGAACACTCCCTATTTCAGTTGATGCAAAAATAATGTGGTCATGCCATTGAGCATTCTAGAAAAACTTTTCCAGTGATTATTTTCATAGCAAATAAACAGAATACTGGTTGAATAAAATAGTACTTTATGAAATAACATTCTGAATGCATCCATGTGATTATCGGCAGATTCGGTAGACTGCAATACTCATATGAAATGTACAGTGTCCCGCCTCGGCTGTATGCGTTGTCCGAGGGAGAGGGCCGACATTTATTTCACCATCACAATTTTTAACAGTGAAGCTCTTTAGCAAATCGTTCCTTGTCTTGTCTCTGCAGTTTGGACATCTATCTGTTTGTGCTTTAACACACGACCTAGCACCACCTGGCTAAAGCCTATAGAAACTACTTCGAAGCAATATAGAGAAACAATCAGCAACGCCTCGCCAAGACCGAGAAACAATTTAGAAGCAACATAGATTAGTCTTCAGAATCCTCCTGCTTCGCTGTTCAAGCCTTGCACAGCTTACTGCAAGCTTTGTTTTTGTAGCGTTTACACTGACTGAGGTCGTGCATTTTCGTGTGGCTTATCGAAAGCCGTGCTTCACATGCCTGAGAAGCTCCTGGAGTGACGTTTCACTAGCTCTTAACTCGCGTGAGCGCGCGGTCCGTCTGTCCGTCAGTGGCTCAGGCTACGTATATCCTGGCATAGTCGAGCTAAGCTTAACGTTTACTGTCTGACTAGTTGGTACGTAGCCGAACATGAATTGATGGCGCAAATGTTTCGACAGGGACAAAAAAGACATGCAAGATGCTTTTGAGTGTCTTGCGCGTCTTTCTTGCTCCTGTCTAAACGTTTGCCCCGTCAATTCAAATACAGTCGAGCTAAGCCATTGTCATTTTTTTTTCACGCTTAACCAAAAGCAGACACTAACGCGTGAACAGTGTTCATACTTTTGCCACATAACCACTATCAATAGGCGTATCAAACATAATTTCTCCTAGCAGCAGGGGTATAGCCGGGAATTTTTTTGGGGGGTGGGTTTCATACGTGATTCTGTGAGCGTGCATTTCTACACATGCAAACTTGAATAACTTTGCGGGTCAGGGGGGACTGCCTGAGCAACATGGCGATGCAACGGTTTCAGCCAGGGAGCCCCGGCGCTACTTCTCGTTTGGCATAACCTTTTGGCGATGTAGTGCCCTCTGGTCAGTGCCCATTTAAGAGAAGATTGATGTGGGTAGCGATGTAGGCTTGATGGTATGCCATGCTTCTTCGATACGAGTGCAAGAAGACAATGACGAAGAGAAGAAGGCACACACACACACACACAGTAGAATGGTTGCATAATTGACGCAGCACTAAAGACGAAGATGAAAGGAAGACAGAGTGTGCAGGACTAGCGCTGTCTCCCAACTGAAAGACTAATTTCGAGAAGCGGAAACGTGAGAACAAAGCCGGGCACACACACACGCACACTGGCGCCTATGTGTGTATGCTCTTCCCTTCGTCCTTGTCTTTTCGCGCTCATATCCAAGAATGAAGAGGAAGATAAACATGCAAAAAAAAAAAAACCTCATTCGTTTGCTTCCCTATATCCGAGCAAAATGAGATCACGCAAAATGAAGCAATAAGGTCGGTAAGCAGGTTCGGGAATGCAGCATCAGTGGTGCTCGACCACCACTGCTGTTAAAAACGTGCATGGCCATAACCTTGCACATTCAACAATGACGGAACAGAACCTTCGCGCGCGCGCACACACATACCAAACTTAGCATGTCAAAACGATTGCAGCAGCCGTGTCTCCAGGCGCCTGATTAAAGCAAAATGATTGTACTACACCAAGGCGCCACAACACTACAATAATGGAGGCAGGCCGCGCACAGCATTCCTTAGCAATGACTTGACATGACAAGCCGTTGCAGAGGCTATTCCACCAACTTTGTGCAGATGAAAGACCTCAAGGTACCTCAGCATTTTCACTTACTGACGCACCAAATATTAGGGCACCCTAGCCAATGACCAAATACAGTGCACCTCGGTATTTAGTACATACTTTTTTTCTTTGTAAACTGCTCCTTACTATGAGGACAAAATTTGAGAAAAGTAAATGCCAAGATAATAAACATTTTAACGCATATTGCAAAAGCATTCCCACTTATGGCCATGGCGTTTTCACCAAAAAGTGAATGCGAACTTCCAACTTCATTAGCATAATTAACTGTTCTGCAATATCCAGACACAATTAGGTAAGGGTTTTTAACCTTTATTTTCCAATAAAAATAGCTCTTACAAGAACTGTACAAAAAATTGCCACTTATTTACATTTGTAGAAAGACACACACCTAAAACAGAACTAACAGTTCCCTCATACCCATCATTTATGACCACATTTGCATGCGTTGCTTGCCACTGTGCTGTATTTTGAAAGCTGAAGAAACAATTGATGCCTCACTTGCATCCCAAATGGCAAGCACTTTCTTGAAAACAGCCAACCCTTGAACAGAACAACTTTCCAAAATGGCTTTGGTGCGCACACATGCCACAAGGACTCCTGCATCTTTATTGACTGGCATGGAATCACGCACACCTGTCACTGTTCTTTTAATAATTGATCCAACATAACCCATCATCCAGCTCAAAATTACACACCATATTTGTACTCTTAAAAGTTTTGTTTCATTTGGTTTCTCTTTCAGTAATGAAGCGTGCAGGGCTTCAGTGGTTTGATAGATAAACTAAAGAATTTGGCCCGTCAAGGCAGCAACAGATCTGTCCTCAACTAGTTTAAAGTGAAGTGCTTGATTATGATTCACACATCGGCATCCTTACTCATTACAAACAGTATTCCCAACATATAACAGGCGGGGGATCTTAATTGGAATGTGTCACAAAGGCCGCTCTCTGCTAAAGCTATGCTAACGCATAAATTATGCCAGGGAGCACATGAGAATGGGGAAAAGCAGCTTTCCAACATGTTCAACATGTTCCGCTGCAACCGCTCAAGCACAGCATGCGAGAATAACTGGCTCCAAAGTAGTGTGAATGTAAGCACACACCATAGCCAGCATGGCAAAACAAGTCTGCCCCTGCATCTATATCATGCAGCCAATGTTATGTGCCACTGAAACAGGTATTCATGCATACAGTCCATGGCACAAAAGTGAAGCTTCCTTTTAAGACTGCTTACACTGGATTGCAAAATGTATACGCAGATCACAGCAAGAAAAAAAAAAAAGCTACACAGGCTGTGTGACCAATGACTGTGCCTAAAGGGACACTGTTGTGAAAAATGATTTTTCTCATATTAATAAATTACCTGCTCACAATATCATAACTCTTGCGGCATTAAGACCTGGGTGAGCAAGAAAACGTGCAAAAAGAAAATAAAGGTGAAGGTACCACCTTGACGTTCTTGCCCCAGCTCTCTGTGATGACACAGACAGCTTAATGCATCAAGTTTCAGGAATTTTATGTAGCCAATCTGGTTGAAATACGAAAGAAAAAGCAAATGAATTGAAATCTGCGACGACACACTGATGTTCATGTGCGAAAATACGAGCATAAGATTAAAAACCAACCCCGATTTTCTATACAGTGATGACATTAATGATAACAGTTTTCAAACATTAATTTATCACTCAAGATTGATCCATTGTTTCACAAGATGGATCTATTGCTTCACTTTAGCATCCCTTTAAATATTCTCGCTTATAAATGCTTATCAACTTCCACTTTTTCAAGGGAACTTTGAACATTAGTGAATCTGACAATAAATAGGCCACTGCAAGAAACAGGAAGAAGCAGGACTTCAATGACTGCAGCACATTCTCAATGCAATGTGAAGTAACAAAAAAGGCCACATTTAAGAAAGCAATCTGTAGAGTTTTTTACCTGTAGCATTAAGAAGCTCACTGCCGCCAATAGTGCTTTGCAATCCATTACAACATTCAGTGCACTCATTTGCCCATGTATGCATGTCATGACTACCTTTATGTACATATACATTCGTGAGTTATGTACATGATGCCAGCGAGCACTGCACAACCATACTGATCCCCTTTTCAAGTAAATGCACACATTACAAATGAGATTATGACAGTGATTCCAATAATGTGAGTACCACAATCTGAGTTTGGCTCCATAAGTATACATATTATATATATATATATTTATTTATATATATATGCATATAGAGGCATACAAAAAGTATGTGTGTGCGTGTCATATGTATGTACAGTTGTATTTACAGGCAAATACTCAAACTATAAGGTACCAAGACATTCCGACGGGGCCATTGGAAGCCACAAAGTTAGCAACAAAAGCACCTGGCTAGTAAGAGGGGCAATACCAACCATGATCACAAGAACACACTTGCCACAACAACGGCACCAAGCAGTGGCATGAAAAAGTTATGTGAACATGGAAGGAGTTATGAAAGAAAAAAAAAATTAAGTATTACCAAAGATTTGTGAAAACTTGCTGCTATATAAAAATGAAGTTTTCTCAGTTTTTCAGACCTAAAATGCAGGCTGACTCTCTGCAGACATCAGACTGATCCCGAGTACAGAGAAGTTTTCGTAACAGTGGGTCCATAACAGCTCGTGACAGCCTCCACAAGTGGCAACACGATATGCATCTTACTTATTTCCTTTTTTACCCACCCTAAGAAAACAAACAACTATGAAAGCAGGAGAATGTTTTGCATTTGGGCTAGTGATATTGCGTGATGAGTAGCTGCAGCAAAAATCTTGCTACAACCACTCGACAGGAAATCAGGAGCACCGAGAGACAGAGCAAATTCTCATTATGAAATATTGAATGTCACTGCAATATCTAGAGCTTTCAGGAAGAGAGTCATAGCTGTGTGCAGTGCAAATTCATTGAGCAGCGTGCACAGAAAAAGCTCTGCGGCACCTGCTCGTAACAAAACTGCAGTCGCATATACCTACGCAGCATTGTTTCATCCTATTTAGACATGCTGACAAATCTGCAGAATTTACAATGTTTTGTGAGCAGTGTTCAGTCTTACCTCAATTCACCAAAATTTAATTTAGTTGCCATACAAGATTTAACCAATAAAAAGTGTCCACAGAATAAATTCCTGCCATTGCAGTTAACCCTGACGATGAAACTTACTGTTAGATTACGTGAGCAATGTTATGAAAATGTCCTTGTACTCCCCACAAGTAAGTGGGCAGCTCAGAAAAGCCAATTTCCTCATATTTGTTGAAAAAAAAAAAAAAAAAAAGAAGGGCAGTTTTCACGAGACAAGATATCAACAAAACAAAGGGTAAAACATTCCTCGGCACTTTTTTTGTCCAGCTTTGTATTCGCAGGGCCTCAGGTACCCTTTCTTCTTCAGTAGCACATTTAAAAAAATAAATGCCTTGTTTGCTTAAAATAAATCGATTTCAACAGAGCCAACGTTCCACTGTCATAACAGATGAACTGCTGTTGCTGAATGTTCCAGCTCGAGCTTTGTGGTTGGAGGGCAGTCAAAATTCGCACACACGTGTAGGATATATAACCCTGTGCATTGTGTTACAACACCGATTGCCATGGTGGAAAGACTCGTCGCTCTGTCTTGCGCTTTCAGCAGTGAAGTTTTACAGTTACTGTGTCTTGTCACAAGGAGTTACAATACAGTGGAGGGGACGTATTCTACATCAATCACTTTACATTGATACTTCTACTCTCCGCGTGGCCCAATGTAAAGATGAAATTACTCACTCGAGCTCAATATGTTAAAAAAAATATAGAATTGCACTCACGGGATGAGTTCCTTCTTTTTCTACATACATCTACTTCCACAAAATTCACACATAATTAAGGTGACAAAGTGATCAATCGAGAATGCTTGGAGGACAAGGACAGTATGGGAACAGTTCTAACAGGCTTCCTTAAACAACACTGATTAGTAATGAACACTGCAAAATGGCCCGAGCATACAGCAATTCCATTATGGCTGTAGTAGCAAGGTCATGCTGGTAGGCCATTACAAGCACACAGAAATGAGGAGACTAATAGAGACACGTGAGACAGCTACAGTGTGCGACAGAAAACCATGCATTCCACACTCCAGTGGAATTGTGCTAACGTTTTTAGACAATATTACAGCATGAAAGCATGAACTTCCATTAGCTTAGCTGCCTTGAGACCAACAAATATGTTTAACAAGCTCCTGCATCCAGTTCCAAGTTTAAGCTTAGAAGAAAGAACTGAATACACTTACACAAGCAAAGAACTTTTATTTTTCCCGCTCCCCCTGCACCCCATTTAAGTTTATTATTGTAGTGCTATAGCAGTGGCTTGATAATAAGAGATTGAGAAACCAAACCTGTGCTACTCAGCTTCCTGCACTACAGTCATTGTCACACACTGACTAATGTCCATATTGTGGCAAAAAGTTGTGCGCAGTAACAGCGACAATTAAGTACAAGACAAATTGTGCCACGAAGGATAAACCAAAAAAAGAGACGCATGTGGGGAGGGGGACCAGAAATATCACTTACAAAGCTCAAGACAAGAAGGCAACAGACTGCACAGAAGTGTGATAAATAGACTCTCTGACTACATTTCTTAAAAAGGTCAGAATAAAAAATAATCCAGTTAGAGCAAAACAGATGGTGGCAAGTGCGTCAGCGCTCGAAAGTGCCAAAGCGTCAAAAACGAAACAAGACCACTGATCAACTGCCAATGCCATACACCTTGTGCTATTGTCTAAAAAAAAAGAAAGAAATAGTGTGGGAAAAAAAAGCAGTCCTTCACCAGTTGTCATAACTATCCATTCATCAGAAAAGAAGGCGTGCAATGATAAGAAAATTCCTTAAGGAAGAAAAAATAAAGAACAACCGCACAAAAAAAAAATCAATTAAGCCCTCCGCCAACACGTTTAAAAGAAAATTGCCGCATATGCACAGAAAGGAGCACAGAAAGGAGTGGCACTAGCAAGACTCACTTGGCAACATAGCAGGACTGTCATCCCATGCGGGCCCCTGCCCGAAGGCATCTCTTCACTGGCATCACAACGAAAACGAAACAAAGTGCCCGGGCATGCCATAGCAGCAGCCAGAGTAAACAAGAACAGCATTTGGAGTAGTCACCGGGCATGCTGATTAGCCGAAGGTGGGGGAAGAGACGATGTAGGCGGCACTGAGGAAGTGGCCGACAGCAGCTCGCTGAACGAAGACTCGAGGCACTGCTTCAGCTCAGCGTAGCTCACAACAAGGATGTTTTGCTCATCCCGCGACATGAGGCAGATTTTCTCTGGCACACCCGCATCCAGCTTTGGCAGCGCAGGGACGGTAAAAATGAAAAGGCAAAAGAAAAGACAAAAAGAAAGTTACAAAAAACCAGTTAAAAGACAGAAGTTCAGGTGCTGATGCAAGTTTGAAGAGATGAAAAATTCTAAAACACGGGGTGTCGCTGGAGATGACGTTTTGACTAGCAAAATAGTCTAATTCAAGACTGTGACAGCATACCTTAGCATGTGTACAGGCATGTTTTGTGCTCTCTCCTCCAACTCAAACAAAAGAGCAGGAGTGAGCGAGTGGAATAGCGAGGATACGGGAGAAGGAGGGAGCCAGCATGCCGAAGGAGAGTCAAAAAGAAGGGGAGACAGTAAAGAAAGGGAAAAAAAAAAGAAAGCAGAGGAGGAGGGGGGACACTCCTGTTGAAGGCATAGGAAGGGAAACAGGAGTTCTACAGAACTGTAGTCGTCAATAATCATGAAAAAAAAAAAAAAAAGCTGTGACCTGACAATGGCAACCTCACCGTGGTAAGAACTACATTAAAACTTCATTACAGTTAAACCCCTTCATATGAGGCACGCTCTGGTCATCAATTCTTGTCTCTTATATGAGATGTCTCTTACAAGCAGGGCACCACGTAGGCATTTTGTTATCAGCCTGTATGTTGTGGGCACAGGGGCGTCTCTTATACCCATTTATCTCTTATATATGTGCCTCTTATAAAGGGGTTCGACTGTATAAGAAAACTGCATCTTGCATAAAGTTTTTTGTATCTAAAAATTAGTAATGAAGACGTATGTCGATTGTATTACTACTCTTAATTTACTTCATTATAGCCAATATTTCATTATATCCAGGTTCGTTATATCGAGGTTTAGGTGTAGTAATAATAACTTGTTTGCTAGTTTATTAATTCATTCATTATGCTGTTTCTTGTTCCTTTTAAACTCGCCCAATTCGGCAAGCCGACCCCCTCCTTCTCCCCTATCCTCATCTGTGCACTTGCCCTTACTCGTCTTCATTTGATTTGAAGGAGAGGGCAGACAGACATGCCCAAGTTTAAAATGGCATATGGTTCACTGGCAAAGAGCAAGGTTTAAACATCACGAACAATATTTATTTTCAGTCGTCTTGGTCGATTCCTGGCTGCAAGTGCTCGAGAGCACCGGCTTGTACGTGGAAGGAGGCGCTTCTTGCTCAGTTCGGCATGGCGCTGTGCTTGATTAAACACACTTCTGGCCTCCAAATCACTCGTTCAGCTCGAGTGAATAAAGTTTTTGTATAGGCCCTGTGGTAACAACCCCTTGCTGTTATTGAATCTTGCAAGAACGAACATGTCAATGAGCTGCTCTGTAAGCTTCTAAAACTATTGCAAGCTTCCGCATTAGTCGAGGTAATTTTCAGCATGAACTATACCGATGTCACCTGCTTTAGCTTGATTATTATGCATAAAGTTCTTCGATTAGGCGTAAAGTGTGCTGATAGAAGTTGAAACAGATATTCTTTTGTTTGCCAATTCCAAAAATTTCAGTTAGCCATTTTTATATGCATGCCGTCGTATCGCTTCCGTGCGCATTAGCTCTGTTGGCATGTCCTTGCCACCATGTGGTATTGTCTTTTTTCAATAATGAGGTCTCCTGGGGTTAATGCACGAGATTCCCCGCAGTCCGACTCATTGTAGGTTAGAGGCCTCGAGTTCAGAACCGCCTCCACTTCTATAGCACAGTAGTCAGCTCGTCAAAGTTAAGTTGAGCCTTGCCGAGAACCTTTCTGGGTGGAAGTTTGATAGTACGGACCAGACGCTGCCACCATCCATCTTACCATTGAGTGCTGGAAAGGATAAACTTCCAGGTGACCCTCTTCTGACCTTCTGACCCAAGTATAACGATACATCCTCTTGTGAAAGTATCTGGAAGAGCTTCTCTATTGGAAGAGCTTCTCCAAGTCTCTTGACGTCTTCTTAAACGTTCTTGCATTATCTGAATAGATCACACGAGGTAGACATCTTCGTGCTACAAAGCGTCGCAAACACATGAGGAAGGCTTCCGAGATCAGGCTTGAAACCAATTCCGGATGAACTGCTCGTGATGTAGCACATACGAAAAGCGCTATGTAACATTTGCTCTCTGCGGCCCCGGCTGTAGTCACAAGAAATAGTGGTCCTGCGAAGTCAACTCCAGTGACTTCGAATAGGCTTGTCGGTGTCAAAAAATGACATGCTATAAGAGCAGTCGGAGCGTTGCCTAGGCTAATACGGAAGCGCCTTCACGCATAGCAGCCGTGTATCACTTTTTTCACTAGTGTTTGTGCCTGGCAGATCCAATAATGTTCTCTCTTAACTGCGACAAAGTGTCTCTAATGCCTCCGTACCATGTTTCGCAATAATCTCATTCTGTCAGTAACGTAGAAAAGAGATGATCGTGTGGGAGGATGACTGGGTGTTTTACCTCTTCAGATGCTTCATTATGTAACACACGCCTAACGACCCGAAAGATGCTGTTGTCATCCAAGAACGGCTTGAGGTCTTTGATGCGAGAGTCCTCTTTCGCACTTCTGTTTTTCTGAATCAAGCTAATTTCTTCTCTGAAGACTTGTTGCCGTACATGCCTGATCCATAATTTTCAGCTTCAGCAATCTCTTCGGCTACTGGAAACCCAGTGTGCGCTGCGTTTTTTAAGCGACAGCACTCACTGAATCTGAATACCCAGGCGGTGACCCTGAGTAGCCCTTTAATTTTGCTGTAACTGTTAATGTTCAGAATTCGCATAGCCATTCTGGTCCATGTCGCCATGTGCTACTGGACAATAATTTCTCCAAAAACTCCACATGTGAGCAGGCCGGCCAAATTCACATGACCAGGACATGACCTCCATATGGAATAATCTGTTTTTTCCCCGATTTCTTTGACTCTGTGTGACACAAATTGCTTCCACTTCATCATGTTGCCTTTTATCTACAAAAATGTGATTGTGGAATCTGACCACATTGCACAGTGCATCTCGATGCCTGTGAGGGCATTTGATACATAGTGAAGTAGTCTTGCTCCAATCAAGGCTCCTAGAAGCTCTAGCCGTGTGAAGTGTCATTGTCTTGACAGGTTGCACACGGGCTTTTGCAATCAGCAACTCGGGCTTTGCTAAACAGCTTGGTACAATGTAAAGTGCTGCACCGAATGCCGAAGAGCTTGCATCGCAAAAAAACATGCACCTGTATCTCTTGGGGTGACGTTAATGATTTGGATCCGCTGCCAAGATAACGTGGCACGGAGACGTTCTGCAAAAGCGGTAGTTGACGCACCCATTCGCGCCGCTCATCCTGAAGATCCCAAGGTAGCTGCTCATCTCATGCTATACCACGTGTCCATAACTTCTGCAAGAAGATCTTTATAGCAATGGTGAACGGTGCAACAAATCCCATTAGGTCGAATATTCTTGAAGCAGCTTGAAAAACGTATCACATTTTTGTATCATAAATTAGAGAAGGCACCTCAAAGAAAATGTGCAATTATATGAGTGTGGATTCCATGTAATTCCGAGTACTTCAACACTTGTCTCATGGAGGATAGCCAGTTCCTTGCCTGCGGACTGTTCTTCGTGCTCTAATGCTATCATCAATCCATCAGAGTTGGTTGTCCATTTCCTCACTGTCAATCCTGCTTGCAGCTCTATGTATTCCCTCCAGGGCAGCGTCACCTCGTATGTTTCACCTTTAAGACAGATGGTCTGTTCAAATTTCTTGAGTACTGGACGGAGCTTGCTCTCACTGTCGATGGCGTCTGTTATTCCTATGCTCTCGAATTCCCAAAACAAACGAAAGAATTTGTGGTGTAAACTGGTTTTCAATACGCAGACCACAATCCGTGAGTCTGTAACATCCGATGCCACGCTGGTATTGCCTTAAAACATCCACCTTAGCTTCGAGTTCGTAGCAATAAGCGTCTCATCGCCTGCGCATCGAGTCACCTCTCCCATCATCACCGTCCACATTTGGTCGTAACGGACGAGAACACTTATGCATTCTTCCTTGACAACGGATCAATATAGTAGTTGATCAGCAATATCTTTTCCAGCTTCTTGTACTTCCGCGGCGAGCGGTGAATTTATAATTGCTTCAATATGTTGGCATATGTGTGGAATTCCTATGGCTTGTAAGGCAACTTCAGTGAGTAAAAACTGACTCTCCGAACGGGGCTGCACAACACGTCGCCTTTGTGCTGCTCGATTTGACTTGCTTGCGAAGGTGTTAAGCGCAATGATGGTGGATCCCACACATGGCAACTTCAGCTGCTTTGATAGCCTCTCTGTGACAAATGTGCGCCGACTTCCTCTGTCTATGACACCTCTGACATACTGACATGTACCGTATAAACCGGAATATAAGTGAAGATATTTTCAATAAAATAATAGGCTAAAGTCGCCCCTCATCTTATATAGCGGTGTCAAGCAGAAAGTGCGCTGCTGTCTGGCAACATGTGGCTTGAATGTGCTTGAGAAGCCGGACGCGGACGCGGCCACATCCGCATCCAAATCCAACCACAGGCTGTTTTTTTTTCTTTTCGTCTGTTTTCTTTGTGTTCGTGATTTGCTACCGATCTGTTCAGAATTTTCGCTCTGCTTGACTTGACATTGCACTGTATTTTTAGTGGTCTTTTTTTTTTCATTAACTGAATATGAGTAGCGGTGCGAGGAGGCAGTACTCAGCTGCGTTTAAACTAGATGATGTTGAGTTCGCAGAAGCGAGCGGGATTATGGCTGCTCAGCGCCGCTTTGTTGAATAGGAAAAAAGCGTGTGCTATTGGAGGGCGCAGAAAAGGAAGCTGCAGATGTGCAATCCTTGAAAAATGTAATTTTGTGGACGAAGTGCCGTTCATCTGCAGCTGGAAGATAAGCTAGTGGACTTTGTGCGGGAAGTCCGTGCGCGCTCGCAGCCAGTGACCATGGATACCATTCGCAAAAAAGCCGTGGAACTCGCTCGAGAAGCTGGGCTCACGAGAGAAGAGTTTCGTTCACCAAACTCTTGCGTGCGTCGATTTATGCGACGCAAACGATTTTTTCTCCGGCAGCGCCCATTCATCTATCAAAAGTTGCCGGAGGAGCTCGAGGACAAGCTCATAAACTTTCAGCGCTTCGTGAACCGGCTTCGGGGGCAGAACAACTACATGATGGGACAGATTGGCAACGCCCACGAGACCCCCGTGTGGTTTGACATGCCTTCGTCGACCACGATCACGCAGCGCGACGCCAAGGATGTGAAGCTGTTGTCCACTGGCAACGAGCACTTGCCACCATCATGCTGGCATGCACGGCAGATGGTAGAAAGCTTCCGCCCTTCACCATTTTCATACGCGTCAACAAAAAGGGATACATGGACGAGGCCATGATGCTCGAATGGATAAGAGTGGTGTGGAACCGTCGGCCAGGTGCACTGCTGCGTCTTTGCAGCCTGCTGGTGTTGGATGCGTTTCGTGGGCACTTAACCGACGCAGTGAAACGCACACTCGACGACGAGAAAACGGACCTCGCCGTGATACCAGGTGGTATGACGTCCACCCTCCAGTCGCTCGACGTTGCGCTAAACAAGCCGTTCAAGGACCGAGTGCGGCTGAAATACCAAGAGCGGATGTCCAGCGACAACCTCAAGGCAAGACACCGACGGGCCGCCTACAGAGGCCTACGCTAGCGACTGTTTGTAGCTGGGTGCTTTCCACCTGGCGTTCCTTGCCGGATTCCATGGTGGAAAATGCTTTCAAGAAGTGTTGCATCAGAAACTCGCTGGATGGCACTGAAGACGACGCACTGTGGGAGGCGGCCAGCGACAAACTCGTCTTCAGACGACAGTGGTGCTTCGTCGGACGAATAGGAGCAATTGCGATGGTGGTTGAGGGGAGCTCCGACGATCGGGGTGCAGTGCGCCCAATTCGCCAATGAATGTGGTTCGGCAGTTTTGAGTGGTTCTTTTTTTTTTCTTTTTTGGTAACCTGAACCTGGGGGGTCGACCTACATTCCCACTCGACCTATAGTCCGGTTTAGACATTTGTTACGGCCCAAGCCCGAAACGTCTCAAGAAGGACACTTGCGATAAATTCTCGAGGGTATGTCGATTCTTTCCTAGATGCACATACAGTCATGTAAGTGCGTGGCTTACTCGCCGGTATTCTGGTATTGTTCTGCCGATTTCTCGATGGTTCTGGCTTAATTTATGCGGATCACACATGCTTGTCGCGTGACGCCATTGACAGGTAGAGCATGCGCCTGCAATCGCACGCCCCGTGACCTTTAGTAGTGCATCAAAATCATCTCGTGTTTCATGATAAAATGTGCTTCATTTATGGTAGCGGGAGATCCAGCGAGCACTCTTCCGTAGAATGTTGGCTCGATTTGCAAAACACAGTTCTTTGGTACTTTCACTGCGTTGTTATGGAGAACTGAAGATGCGATTTGTTCTGCGCATTCTCATTATGACTGTCTTTTCCACAATGGTTAATGAACTCACTTTTCTCTAAGCTCTACACTTCGATAGGCAAGAAACTTAACAAGCGTTTCGCGTTTCAGCTCCGTACTAAAGCCTGCAGTACTGCTGTAGCTCGTTGCCCCATTGGCGCATGACTGATGGTACTGTACAACAAGATTGTGTGGTAAAGCCCTTAGCAATATGTCACACAGCATTGCTGAAAAGGACATCTTGCTCGTCCCAAGGGTCTCCAGTTCTCTGATATTGATGATGACCTGGTCGTACAGCTTGCGAAGGGCAGACAGGTCACTTTAATAAGTGAAGGCAATGTACAAAGCCTGGAAAAGTACCCCTGTTCGATTCTCCTTTTGTCGCCAAAGCGTTTCTTGAGTATGTCGATGGTGTCCTTGCAGCAAGCTTCTGTGATTAGAAGGCTCACAATAGCTGAAGCTGCGTCGCCTTTTAGAAAGAACCTCAGGTAGTTAAACTTGTTCATTGCCGTGAAGCTTCTGTTCCGATGAATCATCTAGTCAAATCGCTCTTTAAGGTCGTTCCACCGGGAGAGGTCACCAGCAAATGGGGCAATGGTAAGCTTGAGTAGCTTGGCCCCAGAGGCTCCAGTGGTACTGGCTACTGACAAAGTCTGAAGCCCCGGTGTTGATGACCTGGCCGCAACAGTACGGTCACACTTGCTAAGAAGCTCACTTATGGTGCTGTTAGCGTCCTCTAATTCAATGACGGCGTTGTACTCTTCCTCAAACTCTTCACCTGGTATGCGGCTCTCTAACTCCTTGTTGATTTGGTTCAGCTCATCGTAGTTCGCCTTAAACGTCCGTAAATGGCATTGAGCTGATTAACGGTGGCAGCTGCATCGCCGAGAAGAGCTCTTGCCTTGTTGATAATTCTGGTGTTGAGAGATCGTCTCGACGTCCGCTTTGGTTTCAGCCTCCCCATGACGGTCAGCTTACTCGTAGCCTACCGTAGTCTTCCGTGGTCCCTCGTAGCAGTTCCTGGATCTTCAGCACCAACTTGCTTAAAATGGCAAACAGTTCACTGGCAAGAAGCGGGCCTAAAAATCACGAACGATATTTATTTTCAGCTGTCTTCGTCGATTCCTGGCTGCAAGTGCTCATGAGCACAAACTTGCTTGTGGAAGGAGGCGCTTCTTGCTCGGTTCGACCTGGCGCTGCGCTTGATTAAACACCCATATATATGCTAGAATAGGCAGTTGCAGCCTTGAGGAAGACAAAGATTGCTTGCCAAAACATCTGCTCCAGTGACAACCCATTCTCGAGAATTTTTCCAACTCCAAAAGAGTTTGTTGACATGCCTACTGCAGTTCTCTCATATAACCTGTCAGTTCTAACACCACATTATCACACCTAACAAGAAAACAACATAAGATTACATGGAAGACATTTACAAAGCTTTCTGTTGGCCATATTTGCACAAAAACACAGTTGACAAGAAAGAAAAAAAAACACGTGACAAGTGAACTAATAATTTGAAATTTTATTCTCGAACGCACATACAGTCGGCTCTCGTTAATACAAAGTTCATGGGAACCACAAAGAACTTCGAATAAACTGTCTTCTAATTAAGCAAAATGCACAGAAAACTGCACTTTTATTGCTTCAAACCTGACAGTTCTCTAAAAAAAATAGCCTGTCATCTTCTCTTGCTGAACCTGGCTGCGGCTAGCAAGCACTACACATGTCGAAGTAATTTTTCAGTATTGTCTTCTTGCTGAACCTGGCTGCGGCTAGCAAGCACTACACATGTCGAAGTAATTTTTCAGTATTGTCTTCAACAAAACTAGAAAAAAAAACGCAGCTCAGAAGGAAGACCTGCAGCAACATCAGTAATCCTTGGTGGCGGTTCGTTTCTACGCCATCGTCCACTAGCCGAACCATCTGCGCAATTTTCTCTTCATCAGTGGACCGCATCTATCAACCTTATTGTTCACGGTAACGAAGTTTTTAGAACGAATGCCACTAACATCAGTCCCAAAACTACCGTCGTCGAGTTCACCTGTTTGCACTTAATGAAATTCGAGAACGAGTTAGGCTTAACGCTGTACTTTTCTGCAATCTTTGCTTGGTGGTGCCCTCCTGGTTAACTTCTTTCAAGACTTTCGTCACTAGGTCAAGCATTTCGTAGGGGCTGTGAGTTGACATTATCTAATGTCGCCCCCACAACACTCAAAATCAGCTGTGAAAGCACGTGCGGAATCAATCCACAGTGCGTTGGCCGGTTAGTTGGTTCATCATGCTATGTTTGAACAGCGCAACTGGACGCGGAGGAAGCAGAACACGCTAACACACAAGCAGCGCTGAATGTGTGTTTGAGCATGCTTTTCCGCCAGTGTCCGGTCGCGCTGCGCTAACTTCAACCAGACTTCAACCCAGCACGCAGCTGAAGCACTCGACATATCACAACGAAAGACCTAGTTAGCCGATGCGATCAATGCGATGCTTCGGCGTTGACTAAACAAGATAACCACTGCCCACAGCGCCATCAACTAAGCAAGATGACCACCACTGCCCACAGCGCCATGAACTGTGGCGCTGTGGGCAGTGGTGATAGCGACAACAGCGTGATCTGACAGCTGTCTTGGCAGTCTCGGTATATAAAAAATTCTCAATTTTATTGAAAAATTACGGTCACCTCAAGGCTTTCGAATAAAAATCTTTTAATTAACCAAAATTATGGGCTTTTATCTTTGAATTATCGAGCAATTTTTCCATGGGCCTGGATGCAGAATTGATGGGACCACTTTTTGGCTTCTAATAAACCAAAAATTCCAATTAAGCAACTTTGAATTATCGGTAGTTGACTGTATATACAGTGTGAAAACGCATGGTTAAAATTAAAGGTTGACAGTTATATAATTATTCTTTAATGGTGGTAAGCTTGCATAATATCGAAACTGATTTTCTAACCATCAACCCCTAATACTAACGACGTGTCTTTGCACCAAATATATTTGTGTTTTCGGCAATATAGTTTCCAAATAAGTTCTCCGGAAACTTGCAAGGTGGTGCAAGGATTAAGAAATCCGTACAAATTTCCTTATGGCTTCGTGCTAAAACAGGCGGTTGTCTTCTTTCCCTTTTTTAAATATAGTTTTGAGTTGATAGTCAACACTCGTCTAGTGTTTCTTCTTATTTTTCCTGGTTTTTCGCGTGAAATGCTCTTTGTAGTGAAGCCTACAGCTCTCTTCTTCTGTGTTCTTTTCTAAAGTAACATCACCAACTATGTTATGCCTGTGTTGTAAGACAATCTCACATGCACTGATTTGTTCAGAGTGCACAGAAAAACATTAAAATGCCACTGTTTAGTAAAAGGCACACCTATTAAACTGTTTGCAGCAAGCCACTTGTGGTGACATTTGTGGTATAGGTCGCTTATAGGACAATGAAATTATGGGGACCACATGAAGTATACCTAGAATATGCCAGTTTTACTAACATTATGCATTGGAAATCTGTGGGAGCAGATAGAGAGCAAGCTTTCCAAGAGTGAGGATCATGACTAAGCAAACTCCACAGTAAAACAGCTGCAGCAGTCATGCAGTCAAATATACCGAAAAAGATCGTGGGAAAGTGATAACCAATGCATACTGCTTACCTTATTCAATGCCTGCACTACATGAGCCATGTCTATCCAAGGCCTGTTATCTTTTGTGACTTGATGGAAGAGGTAATCTCTGAACAACTTAAGCATGTAACGATCCCCAGTCTCGGACCACGATGTGTCGAGATGAAACCTGCACACCACCGCCACAGCAAGCACAAAATACATTCATTCATTATGCGACCAAGAAAAGATTGAGATTTCCACACGAAGAGAGAAGCACAGACTGTGGTAGTTGACAAGTACCGTATTTACTCGAGTAATGAACCCACTCGCATAATGAACCCAACCTCCTACTTGGTCCTTGAGAAAAGAAAAAAAAACTTTTAATGTACCTGTTTGTTTTATTTCGGTATGATAACCAGTGCAGTTGATAACCAAAACAACGTTAAATCAAGCCATTACATCACAAAATAATGATGCAATAAAAGTCAACGCACCGTTTAACAGCCATGCTAAACAGCTGCGAACGGCGTGAGCTCAGAAGACGTCAATCAAAATTTAAAATTCGTGATGGATGGATGGATATGGCTGTACCCTTTAGATCGGGCGGTGGCTAGCGCCACCAAGCCGTAATACTTAATGAACCAAAAACTATATTTTTTTTCCTTTAAATAGTGAGGTTGGGGATTCGAACTTTGCAGTGAAGGGTTTAAATTTCACTCGTGCCTTGACTTTAGTCACCAATCAGATAACCTCCTTCTAGTTAATTCTACCCACTTAACGTCTATTTTGCCCTCCCTGTCCCTAAACCCCAGTGCTTTGAAAAACTCTGCGCCATCATCCTGAACTATAGGGTGAAGCCCTTTACAGAACATTATCAAGTGTTTGGCAGTTTCTTCTTTCTCTCCACACGCACTGCATACAGTGTCTACCCCTTCGTATTTGGCCCGATATGTCTTGGTTCGCAATACTCCTGTCCTGGCCTCAAAAAGTAGAGAACTACCCCGACTATTATCATAGATCCTTTCCTTGGCAATTTCCTGCTTAAAAGTTTGATGGATCTCTAGTGCAGACTTCTTAATCATGCCAATTCTCCACATATCGGTCTCAGCTTCCTTCACCTTCTTCTTAACCGATAATTTTTTTTGGTTTGGCCCCCTGTTCTTTTCCAAGTATTTATCGGTCAATTTTCTGGTTCGCTTCCTCCATTTTGTATCGACATTCTTCATGTACAAGTAGCTGAATACCTTCCTAGCTCAACGCTCCTCCCCCATTTCTCTCAATCGCTTCTCAAATTTTATCTTGCTGCTAGCTTCCCTGCCCTCCTTGAGTGGGCAGTGGAACGGAGCGGCCGCCACCATGGTCTCATCCAACCACTTTTTGCTTTTTGTACAGTTGTTCGCAGTCATCAGCACGAGCTCGCCAGACTGCGTGGAACCACATGCGCCTGGCACGCCAAACGGCACGTGCCCTCCCCAGCCCGAACCGAGCCGTTGTTGCCCGGAGCCACTTCAACCTCCCGTTCCGGTAACCCCTTACGCTGCCACCAAGCCAACCGCATCGACATCGTCAAGCCACCCAGAAAACTACAAATACAGCCAGCCTTGCACCGCGCGCCTCAGTGGGCAGTGGAACGGAGCGGCCGCCACCATGGTCTCATCCAACCACTTTTTGCTTTTTGTACAGTTGTTCGCAGTCATCAGCACGAGCTCGCCAGACTGCGTGGAACCACATGCGCCTGGCACGCCAAACGGCACGTGCCCTCCCCAGCCCGAACCGAGCCGTTGTTGCCCGGAGCCACTTCAACCTCCCGTTCCGGTAACCCCTTACGCTGCCACCAAGCCAACCGCATCGACATCGTCAAGCCACCCAGAAAACTACAAATACAGCCAGCCTTGCACCGCGCGCCTCAGTGGGCAGTGGAACGGAGCGGCCGCCACCATGGTCTCATCCAACCACTTTTTGCTTTTTGTACAGTTGTTCGCAGTCATCAGCACGAGCTCGCCAGACTGCGTGGAACCACATGCGCCTGGCACGCCAAACGGCACGTGCCCTCCCCAGCCCGAACCGAGCCGTTGTTGCCCGGAGCCACTTCAACCTCCCGTTCCGGTAACCCCTTACGCTGCCACCAAGCCAACCGCATCGACATCGTCAAGCCACCCAGAAAACTACAAATACAGCCAGCCTTGCACCGCGCGCCTCAGTGGGCAGTGGAACGGAGCGGCCGCCACCATGGTCTCATCCAACCACTTTTTGCTTTTTGTACAGTTGTTCGCAGTCATCAGCACGAGCTCGCCAGACTGCGTGGAACCACATGCGCCTGGCACGCCAAACGGCACGTGCCCTCCCCAGCCCGAACCGAGCCGTTGTTGCCCGGAGCCACTTCAACCTCCCGTTCCGGTAACCCCTTACGCTGCCACCAAGCCAACCGCATCGACATCGTCAAGCCACCCAGAAAACTACAAATACAGCCAGCCTTGCACCGCGCGCCTCAGTGGGCAGTGGAACGGAGCGGCCGCCACCATGGTCTCATCCAACCACTTTTTGCTTTTTGTACAGTTGTTCGCAGTCATCAGCACGAGCTCGCCAGACTGCGTGGAACCACATGCGCCTGGCACGCCAAACGGCACGTGCCCTCCCCAGCCCGAACCGAGCCGTTGTTGCCCGGAGCCACTTCAACCTCCCGTTCCGGTAACCCCTTACGCTGCCACCAAGCCAACCGCATCGACATCGTCAAGCCACCCAGAAAACTACAAATACAGCCAGCCTTGCACCGCGCGCCTCAGTGGGCAGTGGAACGGAGCGGCCGCCACCATGGTCTCATCCAACCACTTTTTGCTTTTTGTACAGTTGTTCGCAGTCATCAGCACGAGCTCGCCAGACTGCGTGGAACCACATGCGCCTGGCACGCCAAACGGCACGTGCCCTCCCCAGCCCGAACCGAGCCGTTGTTGCCCGGAGCCACTTCAACCTCCCGTTCCGGTAACCCCTTACGCTGCCACCAAGCCAACCGCATCGACATCGTCAAGCCACCCAGAAAACTACAAATACAGCCAGCCTTGCACCGCGCGCCTCAGTGGGCAGTGGAACGGAGCGGCCGCCACCATGGTCTCATCCAACCACTTTTTGCTTTTTGTACAGGTTGGTCCCTTCCAAGATTATAGCGCTAAGCGATCTAGCAACTATTGTCTGCTGCTCCTTCCATGCCCACATGTGTTGCTTGATATAGTCGCAGAGTGTTTTGTTGTTATAAAGGAACTTCTTCTTTGCGGGGATATTGAACAGAATCCTGGTCCGAATAGCGAAGTATTAGCCGCCATCAGCAAACTAACCGCACACTTGGATGAGCGTCATGACTACTTGCAGAAGACTATTAACGAAGTTAAAGAAAACCAGTTGCTACTTGATGCCAAAGTAACAGATTTAACCACCCGACTAACTGTACTTGAACAGAAGGTTCTTACCCTCGAGAGCGTTCCCGACAATGCACAGATACAAGGTCTTGTAACGGCTGCCGTGCGACACGAAAGTATCGCTCTCAGTTCACGGCTTGATGACTTCGAGGATCGCTCTCGTAGGGAGAACCTAATTTTTTATGGGATATTGGATTCTGCCTCAGAAACCTGGGCCGAGTCGGAGCTAAAAATTCGTGAAATCCTGTCTGCGTCTCTTAAACTGGAACTTCCTAATGAAGCCATCTCCCGTGCACACAGGCTTGGAACATATGTACAGAACAAATGTCGACCTGTTATTGTTCGCTTCAGTTCGTTTAAAACAAGAGAAAGTGTCTTTACTAAGAAATCGATGCTTCGCAGCACCCCCGTGTCAGTTAGCGAAGATTTCTGCAAGGCCACGCGCCACGTGCAGAAAAAGCTTTTAAATTTCGCGAAAGGCACTGGGCAGCCATATTACTTGAAGTATAACAAGATACTAATCAACAAGAAAGCCTACGTTTATTGTCCGGTCACCGATCGTGTAACCGAGGCAGGACCTATTAATGATAACCCCGTCCACGTTGCTCCCGAAGTAAGCAATGCAGAATGCGCAGGGGCCAGCGCTCCTCCTTCACATCGATAGCTAGATAAGCATTTTCGAGCTCATGAATTTTCTTTTTTGCTATGTAATTCTCGAAGTGTTACTAACAAGCGTGATGCCCTATCTGCGCTAATAGATACATGTCTAGCTGATGTCGTCGTAGTAACTGAAACTTGGCTGTCCGCGGAAATTGAAAATAACGAAATATTTAACTGTTCAAAAAAGTTTAAGTTCTACCGCTGTGACCGGGGTACGAGGCGCGGGGGCGGCGTATTGATTGCCATTAGCGACGAGAATAGCTCGTTCAGCGTGCCTGTTGTTTCACCGCTTGAAATTGTTGTCGCGTGTGTTCGCATTAACCACAAAGATATCGTTGTTTGTGGCTGCTACCGGCCTCCTAGCCTTACTACCGGTTTCGCAAATGAATTACACGATGTACTAAATAAGTTGCAAGTAAGGTTTCCGGCTGCACCTATGTTTCTCCTAGGTGACTTTAACTTCCCTGATGTTTCGTGGTCTTCCCCTTTCCCAATAATTTCATCAACTTCTGCTGACAGTGCTGCCTTTCTTGATGTGTGTTCAGACTTTAACCTTACCCAGCTGGTTAACGCTCCAACCCGCATTACCTCGTCCACCTCCTCAGTTCTAGACTTGGTGCTGACCACGCATCCCGACCTAATTAAATCCCTATCAGTTATTCCGGGCATAAGCGACCATCTAGCTATTCATTTTAACATGACTAAAACAACTAAAAGAAATGATAGCTCAAAAGTTTTTAGGGACTACAAAAGAGCCGACTATGTTTCAATTAATAATGAGCTTCAGCCTTTCCTAAACGATTACCTTTCGCAATTTCTGGAAAGGTCCGTGCAACAAAACTGGAATTTGTTTAAGCAGAAGGTAGCAGAACTTACCAATCGTTTTATTCCGCTCCGCAGAATTAGGCAAAGCGCAAAGTCCCCTTGGTTCACGCTTACACTAAAACGACTACTAAATAAAAAGAAACGAATTTTTCGAAGGGCAAAGCTAACTAACAACGCGGAAAGGTGGTCCGCTTATCATCACGCAGCTGACGAGTACACTCGCGCATTATCCGTCGCAAAAGAAAATTATTATCAACAAACGCTTCCCTCTCTGCTTGCAACTAACCCTCAGAAATTTTGGCAGATGATTAGGGGAAATGAAAAAAAGGCGATAGAATTAATCCATGATGATAACAGCCGTGTACCAAAAGAAGAGTGTTGTGTCATTTTAAGCTCTGTGTTTTCATCGTGCTTTGTTAAACCTACAGCGCTTTCCTTTCCCGATACCCCCACCCACAACTTTGTTGCCATGGAACCCCTTTTATTTGACTGTGTCGGCATACAAAAATTGATAGAAAACTTGAAATTAGCCAGTGCTCCAGGTGAAGACGGTATCTGTGCAAAGTTTTTGCATAATACCTCTGTTTACTCATCTGTCATTTTATGTAAGCTTTTCACACAGTCTTTGGAATGTCATTGCCTCCCGGGCGACTGGAAAGCGGGAAAGGTGGTTCCTCTTCACAAATCAGGTGACGTTCATAACCCCCGCAATTACAGGCCCATATCGTTAACAAGTATACCGTGTAAGCTCATGGAACACGTCATCTACTCCCACATAATCACTTTCTTAGAAAACAACTCGTTCCTTAGTGATAACCAGCATGGATTCCGGAAACAGTACTCATGCGAGACCCAACTTCTCTGCCTTACTAATGACCTTTTTCTTGCCATTGACGCTTCTTCCCTTGTTGACTGTATTTTTCTCGACTTCGCTAAAGCTTTTGACACTGTATGCCATAAACTTCTACTGCTAAAACTAAGCAAACTTAATCTTGATGCTAACATATTAAAATGGATTGAATGCTTTTTAATAGACCGCTCCCAATTTGTAACTGCGAATGAATGCAACTCTCCCCTCTCACCCGTAACCTCTGGCGTCCCCCAAGGATCCGTTCTTGGCCCACTACTCTTCCTGATTTACATTAACGATTTGCCACACAACATCTCTTCTTCTATTAAACTTTTCGCCGATGACTGTGTTATTTACCGAGAAATTAAAACCCCTTCTGACCACCTTGCCCTTCAGTGTGACTTAGACAATGTTTCATCTTGGTGCGATACTTGGCTAATGAAGCTTAATGTTACTAAATGCAAAGTAATGAGAGTCTCACGTCGAACATGTAATATTTCTACTAACTATGTACTTAATAATTCTCTCCTTACTAAAGTTAGCTCATACAAGTACCTTGGCATTACAATTTCTGACAACCTTTCCTGGCAGTCTCACATTGACATTATTAAAAACAATGCTAACCGCACACTTGGTTATTTACGCCGTAACTTCTCCCTTGCCCCGATGCAACTGAAACTTCTGCTCTATAAAACATTAGTCCGACCAAAGCTAGAATATTCATCATCTGTATGGGATCCCCACGTAAACATCCATATCAGTAGCATCGAAGCAATTCAAAATCGCGCCGCTCGTTTCATTTTGTCGAACTATTCCCGTACAGCAAGCGTAACCCATATGAAGTCAACCTTAAATCTACCCAGCCTATCATTTCGCCGCAAAATCTCGCGCTTGTGCCTCTTCCACAAGTTGTACCATACCATGCACTCACTGAGTAACTCGCTTTTTTTGCCGCCATCCTACATTTCATCCCGCAGCGATCACCACTTCAAAGTTGGAATTCCAAGCAGCCGTACAAACCTCCATTTTAATTCATTCGTGCCCAAAACAAGCACGGACTGGAATCACCTTCCCGCTTCCATTGCATCCATCACTGACCCGACCAACTTCAAGAATACCATAAACGCATACCCTTTTTAAACATGCTCCATTTGTTTGTACAGTTTGTTTGTTTTTCACCACTCCTCTCTGTAACGCCTTGTGCATTGAGAGAAAATAAATGAAATGAAATGAAATGATGTCCATCTCATATCACCTTATACTCCCTGATTTGGTGTATTCCCGTGAGCTCCTAAAGCAAGCCTATCTATTCCACGTTGCTTAATTTCTAATCTTGTTTGAACTTCTAATCTCATGCACAAGACCGCATTGCCGAACGTCAGACCAGGAACCATGACCCCTTTCCATATTCCTCTCACAACATCATACGTATTGTAATTCCACAGTGCCCTGTTTTTCATTACCGCTGCATTCCTGTTACCTTTAGTCGTCACGTATGTTTCGTGTTCCCTTAGGTACTCGGCCCCATTGCTTATCCATACGCCCAGATATTTGTGTTTATCTGTTATCTCTAGCGTGACCTCCTGTATTCTAAGCTCACTACCTTCATTGTCATTAAAATAAAAATCATGACTGCTGATTTTTCCTTACTGAATCTGATATCTAATCTATCTCCCTCATTATCCACCAATCTCTGCAAATCTTCCTTGTTGTCGGCTATTAGCCCCTATATCATCTGCGTACATAAATACTGGTAGTGCCTGCTCAATGAGTTTTCTTTGTTTGACGAAAGAGAGGTTGAAGCCCAGTCCACTTCCCTCTAATTTGGCCTCTAATCCTTGTAGGTACATCATGAATAATAAGGGTGACAGGGGACACCCCTGCCTAAGCCCCCGTTTTACCTCTGCAGGCTTGGATACCTGTTTTTCCCACTTTATAATTACCTTGTTACCTTTACAGATATCCTTTAAAAGATTAGTGACTACATCTCCCACGCCTAGTGTGTCCACAGTATGCCCCACAATTCCTCTTGAACTACGCTATCGTACGCTCCCTTGATATCGAAAAATTCTATTCACAGGGGCCTGTGTTTCTTTTCTGCTATTTCGATGCACTGCGTCAGTGAGAACAAATTGTCTTCCAACCTCCTGTGTTTTCGAAACCCATTCTGCAGTTCCCCCAGCACCCCCTCATCCTCTATCCATGCCTGCAGTTTTTCCTTTATAATCTGCATCGCCAGCCTGTAGACCACTGATGTCACTGTTATAGGACGGTAGTTGTTTATGTCAGCTTTGTCTCCCTTTCCTGCATAGATCATGCTCATCCTGCTAAAGCTTTGTCTCCCTTTCCTGCATAGATCGTGCTCATCCTGCTAAGTTTCTATCCATCAGGAATTTCTCAATTGATTATTATTTTGTTCACTGCCTCTCTAAAAGCCTGCTTAGACTTCGGACCTAATGTCCGAAGTCAGCATAATCAGCATAATTGGAATGCCATCTGGGCCTGTTGATGTACTACACGGAACCCTTTTCTAAGCCCTTTCCCACTCTCGTTGTGAAAATGGAGCCATTGCACCACTCGATTCATCCTTGTCTATTGTGGTGAATAAAGCACTTCTTTGTTAAAATTTTTCTGTCACCCTTGTTCTCATATATTCAATAGCTTCGTCCCCTTTTAGCCTAGCACCTTGAGCTGTAGTTATAAACCTCTGCTATAGGCTCGTCTCATTTCTTTTTCCAGGGTGACTTGTCACGTGCCTTGGCAAGCTCTAGCTCAAACAGTCTGATTAGATTCGTGTATGTCCACACTGTTTTATTATCCTCAGTGATTACTTTCTCAATTTGTTTAGTGGCTATTTAAATTTGCCTTTCTGAATAAAAATTTTCCTGTAGTTGCTCCTCTTGTCTCCTTCCCACTTTCACTGCTCTTCCAAAACTTAGCTCGATACACTTGTGATCACTACCCAGACTTCTGGAGCCACCTTCATCTATTTGCATTCCCCTGAGCTTATCATACATCCTATGTGACATCAGTGCGCAATCTATCGTCGACTGTAGCCTTCCTACCTCCCATGTTATTTGCCCTTCACACTTCTCGGTACTGTTGCAAATGATCAAATCAAGCCTTTCACACATAGCCATGATCATTTTGTCTGTCGGGTCGGTATACCCATCTATATCTTCTATGTGCGCATTCATATCTCCTAGTATAATTATCTCGCACTCTCCTCCTAACTCCTGAATGTCATTTGATATACACTCTACCATTGCCTGGTTTTCCTCTCTGGCCTTTGCTCCCGTCCACAAGTACACGAAACCAAGGAGTGTCATTTGCCCTGCCACTTTCCCTTTCAGCCATGAATGTTCCTTGCACTCCTGCTTGACCCTTTGCCAGTCTGTACTTTTATGAATGAAAGCCCCAATACCACCCCCCTTTCTGCTGCCTTCTGTTCTATTGCAATATTCCCACGCGTAGTCTGCATTTTTAGGAGGTTGTTCCATGTCCCTGAGATGTGTTTGTTTCGACAACCGTATACCATCGGCCTCTCCTCCCTTAGCTGTTCTTCTATCTCTTCCCTCTTCAGCCTGTTCCTAGCACCCTGCATGTTAATATACCCTATGTCTGAATTGGCTCGGCGCTCGTGGCTACGTCTATTTCTGCCCCGGACTCTACCTATCTTAGATACTGGCGCCACTTTGGAATCGTATCTGTCCATACTACCTGTCAAAGAGTCTCCCTGGTTGTTTTCCTCGTTACTAGCTATCCTGCACCCGGAAAGGCCCGCTTGCCCCCCAAAAAAGCTACTGCGCATCCTGCAAGTCCCCAACGCACCTCATGACCTAGCCGCTCATCGAAGTGAATTCTGTCTCGTTGAAAACCGCACCACCTATACACCTCTCTGTTTATTTCCACCACCTCAAAGCCTTTCTCTCGACTCATCCGCCATATCTCTTGGTTTGCGTTGACAACCGCTCTTTGCAGGTTGCCTTCACGCACCGGTACCTCCGGTATCGTGCATATCACTATCTGTACCAGAGGAGAAGTGGCGCGCATGTCATCGACTCCTTTCGCCAGTGTGAATGCTACTCCTGCTGTATCTTCATTTAAGACATCGTTTAAACTGCCTAAAATTATCTCGAGGTTTCGTCTATCAGCTGTAGTTATAAGTTTTGCGCTCGCTTGCCTCATGACTACTTCCAGCTTGCGTCCTGGCAACGCCCCTACTGCAACCCTCTTGTCACCTCTTACCCTCTTTTTGATGGCTTCTGTGCATAGATTTGAATTCGAGTCCCCGGCTATTATCACCTGCTGTGACTTTTCAGCTGGAGCGTCCTGCACCTGTGGGTTACTTGCACCTGTGACGCCGGCTTTGTCCCCTCCCAGCCCCACCACAACTTCGCTGAAGCTGGGCCTTGCGACAATTTAACCGGCTGAACCTGTTTTTTGCGTCTTTTGCGGCAGAGCGCCATCTGTCGAATGTATGAGAAACCTCTTTGCTTATAGCACCACGCAATCCCAGTGGCAAGAAAACAAAGCAAAAAACAAAGCACATGGCCCCCAAGACAGCAAGCGTGCGGCGTAGAAACACACCACGCACTTGCCATATCGGAGGCCATTCAAAGTGCAACCGCGCCGTTGGCGTGTTGTGCTCCCTCAATGTTTCTGCTCCACCACCCGACGCTGTGTTTTTGTTGTCGAATTTGTCATAGTGAACTTAGTTCGACACCTGCTGTGCAGGGTGCGCTCAGCTGCTATGCTACCTACACGGTTGGTTTTAAACTTAAAGTTGGTCGGGTATGCAGTGGAGCACGGAAACCAACTGGCCAGACGACACTTCGGCTTAGATCCATGCGCATCCACGCAAACCTGCCGGCGCAACAAAACAATTTTTTGACCACAGCCGCCGATTCTTTGAACACCGCTGCGCGCACCGATCCAGGCGGCCATGCTTTGACTTCTGCGCACGCAGGCACTCTTTCCAAGTTTTTCTACGTGCGAGTTTCGCGGACCTTTCAACCAAGCTACCCAACATGCCTCTTTCTCGTGTGTTTTGGTTTTCAAGGTCGCCCTCCCGCCGCATCCTCCCCTCTCTTTATCGCAACTCCTTGCCCTTCTCTCGCAAATCTGCTCTCCCATCTTCATCACAACCCCTTCGCCCGTCTTTACCACTCTGCGACGCCCTCGACGCTGGCTCTAATTGGTTTCGTTTTCTGACTGGAAATGGGCCCAAAGCTGTTCTATGCGTTCTGGCATGTGTATCGCGTGTGCACGTCTTGCTCGATCTTGGTGTGCGTGTGTGGTCATGATGACCAACGGGAGGACTAGCACGCTTTTTCCTGCGGCTCAACAAAACGTCGAAAGCGTGACCGCTTGGCTTGAGCGTAATACGTGCGTTAGGTGCCGTGTTGCGGAGCGCTTGCTCATAGCTGTTGACCACCTGGCAGCCAACTTGCCGCTTTGGAATACGACATGGCGGCTTTTAAGATCGAACAGTGAAACTTGGAATGGGTGATTTAGGAAGATCAAACATTAGAGTATACTATAGAAGAGCAGTAAGTTGGGCCAGTTGATACTGGTTCATTGTGTAAGGGCTTAAACTTCTCTAAGACATGGCTCACAAAAAAGGCATTAGTATTATGAAAACCTTTACTGCGTATTTATGAAGTCTGGAATACCAATAATGTTCAAATTTCTGGCACCCAAAAACTCCATTGCTGACAGTATTTCACATAGTTCCATAGCCATGCACTGTGCTTTCTCATGTATGCAATTAGCAAGCCTGGTGAGCATGCACACAAAATTCAGTTCACAAGAGCATTCTGGCTTTATTTATACACATCCAATGTGGTTGGAAACTAAATTTGCAACCTTTCCGCACAAAGATAAAAATGTGAGTTCCCCTTTTGTGTAAACATTAACTGCAAAATTGTAAGACTTGCATAGAAGAAAAATACTGCCTCACACACATAGCCCTACACACCTGTCCCATGCAGTTGCACCTAAAAACATTTGCCACGGTAGTTCTATTTGTGACAAACATAAAACAAATAAAGACCAAACAATTGAAATAATAAGCTGTGTCTCACTCTGGTCTTTCACTGACTGTGCCAAGTTTCACAAGCAGCCTGAAGAGCCTTCCATTTTCCACTTCCTGAAAATGAACAAATTGAAACACAACATTTCCAACTTCACTGTTACGAGAGATGCGAGCTCCTAATCACAATATAGCACATAGAATAAAAAAGTGCCGCCAAGAAGGAATGCTAGAGAAGTTCAGCACGCTATGCCTTGCCGAAGAAAAGCGCCTGTCAATTCATACTTACATGACCATAATATAACCTACTCTCTTAAAAAAGAAAAAAGTGAAACAATTCAAGAAAGTTAATGCCAAAGTTTCTCAGATGAATGTGTTCAAAAAAAAAAAATAAGAAGAAAGCTTGGCCAACAAAAACAAGTACTAGTTACCTTTGCAAGTTCGTTTTCGATGACATCACTCCGCATCTGCGCCGCGTCCAGCTGTGTGTAGAAGCGGGCTCCAATCATCGGCATTATGTCGTTAATACTGTGCGTACGAGGTGGCGAAGACAGCAGGTACCTAGGTCACCACAAAACACAATGCGCTTCTGACAAACAAAGCACACATGCCATCAACAACTGCTAGTTCCCTCTACAGGCTCCCTGAACATTCTCATATTGTCAGACAACAGCCTATGTTATTTTTCGCCTGACTACAAATGCCAAACCTGTATTAGCAGGCCCTCAGCGAAGTAATCTTACAGTTTTAGATGTAACAAAGAATACCATAGCTACGAGAAGCAAGGTGTGTGTGTTTGTGTGTGTGTGTGCGTAAGGGGTGTGGGACAGGCAAAGCATGTTATTATAGCATCAAGCAATATGTATGTCCTTGACTTGCTGGCTTGCAATAAGAGCCTTTATAATACTGATACTTATGGCAAATTTCACTGGTCAAGCTGGAACAATCTTTTTTGCTCCACAGACAATATGCATTCCCCTGGTCGATTCGGACCAACTTAGCGTTTTCCACAGGCAGATGCGGAGCAACCTACTCTGCGATGGAGTGTTCTGCATTTCTCCAACTTGAAGAAGTGGACTGCGCCCCTACTTCAGCAACACGGTGCCATCATTTCCGGTACGGTCCAGCAACTCGGTTGCTTTCAGCATTTTTTTTTTGAGGCCATGTCTGATCACTCAGTGTGCTTCCTTACATTCCTAAAACAGCATCATTCGACTCTGCTGGACGAGCGGTAAGTTTGCTTCTTGCACTGAGTGATAGCAAGAGTAATAGTTTTGACAGCAATAGGAGCAGCAATGATGATAAACTATCTGAGGAAATCATGTTTAAAGGTTCCCTGACCGGCCGTGCACACTCCTCAAAATCATCGGCTACGTTGAAGAAATTCCGAAGGCGGTTCACATGGCTTTTGCGTAAACAGCTTGCAGAGAGACACCACATGAAGCATTCATATGTTACATCGGCAGGTTTGGCATGGTGCAATACAATGTGCTTACTCTGGGTTCTCAGCAGCCGCTCCAGATCTCCCAGTTAAGAAATTAGCCATTAGTGCAATATAAGCAATATTATTCATTGATATCAATGTCTCACAATGTATTAAGAACTGCATGAATGCAACATTTTTATTTTCATCTTTTCTTTCAGACTCATTCTTTGGTTCTCAGATTACTCTCCCATCTTTATATCACTAGCATTAGCTGATCATGAATAATTGAACATTTGTTTGCAAAGCTAGGCTTCCCAGCAGAGCCCAAGGCTGAGTGATAGCAAGGGTACAAGGTTTGACAGCAATAGCAGCAGCAATGATGATAAACTATCTGAGGAAATTATGTTTAAAGGTTCCCTGACCGGCCGTGCACACTCCTCAAAATCAGCGGCTACGTCGAAGAAGTTCCGAAGGCGGTTCACATGGCTTTTGCGTAAACAGCTTGCAGAGAGACACCACATGAAGCATTCATATGTTACATCGGCAGGTTTGGCATGGTGCAATACAATGTGCTTACTCTGGGTTCTCAGCAGCCGCTCCAGATCTCCCAGTTAAGAAATTAGCCATTAGTGCAATATAAGCAATATTATTCATTGATATCGATGTCTCACAATGTATTAAGAACTGCATGAATGCAACATTTTTATTTTCATCTTTTCTTTCAGACTCATTCTTTGGTTCTCAGATTACTCTCCCATCTTTATATCACTAGAATTAGCCGATCATGAATAAATGAACATTTGTTTGCAAAGCTAGGCTTCCCAGCAGAACCCAAGGCAGACCTGACCATGTCCCCTCAACCATGCATAACAAAAAATAAAAATATCTAAAGAAGGTTACATACAAGATCAGGTTCCTGAGGTCAGTTGAGTAGTTGCGGGACACCAGATCCATTGACTGCTGCAAGTTTTCGCGCTGAATCGCAGCCATGGTGTTGCAGGCCAGAGCAAGTACCAACTTCCCCAAGGAAACCAAGTCTTCTTGCTGCAAGTTTCATTTTCAATGAAATTTTCAAATACACGGAAATGACACATGAATATGACATGTCGAGTATCCATATTCTGGGTGCGATGAACATTGTAGTGTACAGCCTGAAACTGGAAAGTAAATATTTTTTTTTCGACTGTAATGCTAATGTGGAATGTGCCAAAATCAGAATTCGACTATTTATAAGGCATGTCATAGCAAGAAACTATCAATTTTGACAACGGTTGAATCCTTTTGTAAGAGACACTGATATGAAGAGACACACGGGTAGAGGTACCTTGTATATAAGAGGCATTTCATATAAAAGACAAGAATTGCTGCCTTGAGGTAAAGGGGTCTAACTGTATTTAGGTTCTTCACCATGCACCCAACACACTAAATCCAATTGACAATTAGATTGGGCTATGGTTAACACAGGGCCATAGTAGGTAGCACGAATATACAGCAGGGACATGAATAATAACTGAGGATTGTACTGTCGGTCATTTTGCACAATACACAAGCCAAAAAATTTTGTACACTGTACCCATATGTGGTGATCAAGAATAACAATCAGACATACAAACTCGTGCTTAACAACATGACATAACAACCACTAAGCCACCATGGTGGCTGGGGCACAATTGTCTGCTTTGACCTTTCATAATTAGGAAGCAAGAAAACTGCAGGGGAAATGCAATGCGATGCAGGTGTTTTGATATAAGCTTGACAATTGAATAGTTTCGTTAATTCAAACAATGCTTAAGTCCATAGTTGGTCCACTATATTGAAAATTGAATTTTTAAGCTGCCTAATCAATCCAAGCTGCTCCAGTGAACAAAGCCGGCAAATCCAAACCTTTTGCTTATTTATGCCTGCACATATCTGCTGCCTTCGTCGCTTTGAGCTGAATATTTGCATTTTTAAGTCCCTAACGGGGGAAAATAAAGTTGACTGCCTGCTTACATCACAGCCATACTAGCCATGACATTTGCACTGACAATCGCGTGCTCACTGTGAAAAAAAAGAACGAAAAAGAAAGATGGCTTGGCCTTTATTTACAGTGTGCCAAACACATTTTAAACAAATGAAAAATTTTTGCACCTGGGGTTGCTGGAGCAGGCACTTCGACAAAGTGACTGGCCTTTTTCAAGGCCACAACAGAAGATGAATCCACTTGTCGAAACGCCAGCTTCAGTGGCACCTAGTGTGCGCGAAGTCTTCATTTCTTCATGCTTCCATCTTCCACTGAACTTCTGCCTTCTTTGTACGCTTCTTAAAGTTGGCCTTGCCACAGTACACCGGTGTAATGCAGAAAAACATATTAAGATTCGGAGGGGCCTTCTAGCTGCTACAACACAGCATATTCGATTTTGTGCAGTACACATGTGCATACACCATGTAACTATGAGTACCAGGACGATCACTGACATCTGAAATGATTACAACCAATTACGCAGAGCTGTCTATGATGTTGCTGCAGCCATGAGAAACATTAAACATCCTGACGCCAGTTGGTATACTGCCCCAAGTCATATTTATTGGAACTTCAGATAAATCACAGTTCTGATAATTCTACCAAAATCTTGGAGTTCCCTACATCTTGAATTTGTGAACCTACCATAACAAACATTTATGTGATGAAATACATACTCAATGACATAAGAAAAAGCAAAATGAAGTTTAGCCATACTGGCTGGATTTCTGTAAGCCCACGCTGGAAA
Organism: Rhipicephalus microplus; assembly: GCF_043290135.1. Taxonomy (NCBI): domain Eukaryota; kingdom Metazoa; phylum Arthropoda; class Arachnida; order Ixodida; family Ixodidae; genus Rhipicephalus; species Rhipicephalus microplus. The sequence continues at coordinate 278,331,123 of NC_134701.1, read as the reverse complement.
TAACTGAGCTCACAAACTTCTAACAGGGTCTTTATCAATGAATGATATTCCAAAGCAGACATGTGAGGACATTTTGTGCTCATTGATTCTTTGTTCTCACTCAAAACCAGCAACACCTGAGAGTTGCCTTTTTAGGGTATCTCAACTTTCATTAGCTGATAGCTCGTAAAAACAGTATAACAACACCCCCCATTTCGGGGGGCTGCAACACTGCACAAAACACTGCAGAGTTGTATTTAAACTTTCAATGGCTAATAGCCAGTAAAACTAGCATAACACCACCCTCATTTTTTTAGAAGGGGTGGGGGGTGCTGTGACATGGCATAAAATACTTGGCAGAGTTGCTTTCTCAGGGCATCTGAACTTTCAATGGCTAATTATCCAGTAAAACCAGTATACTATTCTACGCGAACCACAGTGCAGCCAATAACCAGCTACCCCAAGGCCAGCTGGGGGTGGGGAGTGATGGCTGCCCAGCCCTCCACAAACCTCCTACAATCCCATTGGGCCCCGTTATGCGGAACCCCACTGCACCCTCAATTAAATGTAAATCATGCTCTCTCACCTTAGCCAAAAATATTTGGCGCTCTTAAAGACGTACAAAGCCCCATATTGGTTAGGCAAGAGGTACCTGATAGTGTGGCACAAGTGCCTTTGCGCTGGGCACAGCTGAGTCAAAAGTGAGCACATCCATGATGCCACAGCAGTTTAGGCGCAGACGTGACTTGCCCATGACCAGAATTTTAGAAGGCTCAAAGGAACGGCACGCAAGGCCAGCTGCGTGAATGGTACGCAGCACGGAGCTTAGCTGGACCACAAAAGCCCAAATAAGGCTCTCAGGCAGCAGTCCGGCATGCTGGCGCAAGGAGCCCAGAGCTGCAACGCAACACACAGGAGCTGATCAGGCAGGTAGTGTCACAATCATCAGCTTCACAGATTTTTATATTCACCAAAATTAACACTGGCCAGAGTGGCACTATACATTCAAGTGGCTTGCACTTGCTATGCTGCTATTACACTTATGAGATGCCACCTCAGTGCAACAAGACTAATTGAAACCATGACTGCCGTAAATTCTTGAACAAACTAAAACATGATATACAGCTGAGCATTTATCTAACAAAGCATTTACTTTATTTCCATTGAACGCCACATATATTTTATTTCTCTATAATAAAGGATCTTTATCTGCAATTTCAATATCAAAGCTTCAATGCCGCTAATGCTTCGAAAACCAAGGCAATAAACATAAAGTTCTGTTGGTGCCAGTGGTCATAATAAATTGCATGTGGTTTTCAAGAACAGATTTTTTAAGTCTCATGTGCAGGACAGGAAATGGCTGCAAACAGAAAACTGGTTGAATAAAATTGTACTTGATGAAATAACATTCTAAATACACCTTTGTGGTCATCAGCAGATATGGTAGACAAAAGCTGTGACGTACAACACTAGAGACTCGCACAGTCCGAACTGCATTTCCCCAAGATGACTTCAAGAATAAAGAAATGTTCTTTTTCTACCAAACCGATTATACTGCTGGGCATAACATGCCATCATTAAGCTAGTCTGATACCAACCTCCTCCAGCACTCTCCTTTCCGCGTTGAAACTACACGATTTAACAAACTTCGTTTTCCTTTTGCAGCAATGTTTCATATGGCTAGGGAATTCTGTCTATACCCCAAAAAACCCTATAGTGTCCTCTAAAAAGCAGTTTATAAAGGGAAAAAAAACCTCACGGGGTACCTTACGCATGCGCCTAAGACGACACGAAGGCGAGAGCCATTTTGTTTTTAATGTGATCGCAATTATATGGACATTCTCAACTGGTTTTTATCATCGCCAGGGGCGTAGGCAGAAATTTCAAAATTTTTTTTTTTGTGGAGGAGAGTGCATTGATGTGAAGGGGGGGGCCGGGCAGGCAAACGATTACGTTGCGCTATAATGCCATGGGAAAAAAAATTGGCTCCGTATCTGCATTTAATCTGCAAATGTCGTCGAAAGACGATAGTCGTGCGTGTGGAGGGAGTGAACAAAACATTTATTTGATGTTCTGCTCAAGAAAATTGGTGAATGGTATTCACCATTCACCAAGGCGCTGCGTTAGAGTGCCTCGAGCATGCAGCGGAGGCGAATGAGCGCATTAAGTCACGTCACATCTGAGACATGAGCGCCATCTGGCAGTTTTTTTCAAAGACAAAGTGCGCGGCTCTGAGACGGGTGTGCGCGCCCGCCACAGAGGTAATAAGGTGTAGAACGCAAGACGACGGGTAGGTGCGACCACCGTCTCGTTTTAGCAAAGTGTTGGAAACACTCGCCATTTCCGTGCAAGCGTTGGATGGTCAGCGCAGCGTGATAAGCACTACGATCCTTAAAATTACTTATGTATGCCTTTTCTAGTAAAAGGAGCACATGTAGAATATATACGTGTTGTTATGGTGCCCAGACACACGCAATAATTGCTTTTTAATCAACAATTTGCACAAGTATGAACGCTGGACCTTGAGCAACATAGGTGGGTGCTGAGGATGGGGTCGATCGTTTCAAATACCCTATGCTGTTAAGAGTGGACAAACAGACAAATGTACAGACAGACAGACAGACCAAGATTTTTTGCGTTGAAGGTCCCCAAGAAAGAATATCGGCTTTAAAAATGTCGAGGTGGAGGGAGGAGGGGGCAAGTTCCTGATGTGCCAGCATCCCTGGCTACGCCACTGGCCGTCGTTCTGATGTTTTTTGCATGATGTCCCAATCGATAACACCCCCCACCCCCCCCCCCGCATTGTGTGTTATACACATGGATAAAATTGCGCAAGCGGGGGCGACGAAGGCACATAAACAGCTAAAGAAGCAGAGATAAAAAAATCACAGCATATCCACACAGCGAATAATGAGGGGGGGGGGGGGGGGGGGCGAAGCAGCCGTCCATTTGTCTGTGGATATGCTATGCTGGCTAAACCGTAGGAATGGGCTGCCCTACACCATAAAGAGCTCTTCACCCTTAAAATTCCCGACTTTTTGCACGGAAGATGGATGCGATAATATCACCCCCTGTGCCAGGTCTGCCATAGGAACGCGCTGCCCGTCTTCAAGGAGCAAGAAGAAAGAAACTAGGAACGCCGGGGGGGGGGGGGGGGGGGAGTGTTGTAATGAACTTTGACTTTAGGGGTGTGATTACTGGCGCTAATGCTATTTCAGCAGGCATTAAAGACGAATGGTATACCCTTCTACCTTGTACTCTTAACGCAAACAGACTGTGCAAAAAGTGCTTCACTTTCAAGAGCAGCCATATAAGGGCATGCACTGAGCCTTGATCGCAAGGCAGCCACACCATTGGTGCTGTACAGATAGAATCATCCTTACCTAGAGTAGCGGAGCTCGTGCCTGTCGACACTGTTGCTGGCCGCAGTTTTTATCTCACATTAGCAAGAAAGTTCCGTTGATGCTTGCATTATAGCACAAGGACCTAACAGCAGAATGACGATGTTTGGTATCATTGTAACGCCTTTACATATTTCTGAAGAAAGCGGCAGCTGGAGCGCCCAGTTGGGCACTCCAGACAAGTCTAATTCCATCTGTATGTGCATCTGTGGCCAAGAGATGTTCCGGGGGTCTCTAATCATCCAAGTTGCTGCATGGACATCGAATACCACGTGTGCAGCAAGTTTTTTGGGAGTGCGGCGAGTGCTTCTCGCGGGATAGGTCAAGCCTTATTATTTGGTATATTTTATTGGCACTCGTCTAGCTGCGTTTGTTGAAATACGCGTATTTTGAAATGAATTTCCTACTGTTTCGCATTGATAGGTAGCAGACGCTCCTTCGCCAATCCCAAATCGACAGCAGCGCCGCAGCTGCGGTCAAGCCTTATTATTTGGTATAACAATACAATTTGTTATCACATTCATTGCTCAGAGCGTAAAGGAAACTAACAAATTGTATCTTTCAAACCCGATATCAAAAATGTTCGTTAAGTGGAAATTTCCTTGTAGCGCCATTCGTTGAAATGGAGTTCGACCATAATGCTCTATCTATATTGAATTACACACATAAAAAAAAAAACATCACAATCATAGGTTTTAAATATTGGAACACTTCAAGATAATAAACCATTCTTTTGACAGTAATGATGTGGGCATTGTTTCAGTGAGGGATAATTTTAAAAAAGCTCACGATCACCTTTGTTGATGACATTGTCTGGGAGACCGTTCCATTCCAGTACTGTTTTTACAATAGTACAATAAAGCCGCGATGAATCAGACCTGCAAGACTTCTATTGAACCAGTGCAGAGCGACGAACGAAAGTGACAACACTGCACTTACTGTTGCTCGATACATTGCCGACATACGTGCATGACGTAGACGCAAAACAGAAAATGGAGCCAACTTGATCCCTGTTAAACATAAAGCATGCATGTGAGTACTCACCAGGCTTTCCATGTGAAAAAGGCCTTGTAAGCCCATTGGAAGGCTGCGGATAGATGGGCGAGCAGAAACCATTCAGCGTTGGCACAGAAGGCTGGCTGAAGTACTGGTTCATCAGGGTTTCCGCACCAGCGTGGTAGTCATAGACAAACACCATTGCTGCGCAGCAAGGCAGAACCCACGCACATTACGAGACCATTGGCCATCGCAAGCGCTCTGCCGGCACTTCAAAAATAACTGTACGTAAGACACACAGGCTGTTGGACAAGTGTTTCCTTGTTTTTTGTGCCATGAAGTGAATAAGACTGTGATACGATCTATCCACAAACCAACTCAACTGTTTTCCTGCATGTGTGTCTACCGTAATATTGCTTAGCTGTGAAAGGAACACTAAGAGAAAAACATTTTATGTTTTTTTCATGAGCGAATTTCTCTTCCACAATCCCAAAATCACAATCTTTGATGCAATACAATGCTTGGTAAGCAAAGAACTTGCAAAGCTAGCAGATATTCTATGTACGAATACAACTGATGAGCCAAGCTCCATAGAAATAGGATGCAAATGATTATGCACTGATCTCGCTGCTGGATTTTATGGAGGTGGTAGAGTGGGGCAACGTTTTCGGAACCTCAACGGTTTTTCAGATCCGCCCACGAGCCCGCACATGCAGCTGATGCATGAACTTGCGGTGCTGCTCTTCCATTTTGCTTCACTTGCTGTGTCTCACAGAATCAGATACGGCAGCGCACCACTGCTCTCAATGGCACATTGCCGAAGCTAATTGCAGAGGCTACGCACGTGCCCCAGCGAGCCGAGATGTGCGAGAAGTAGCCGCTTGCGATGCGTTGCACCTTTCTTGGTGCTCGCCTATTCCATACTCTGAGCGTGATTCGCTAACACAAGAAGCAGGACGCAATATGGAACTGCAGTGCCACTAGGTAGTTCTTGACAGCTATCACGTCCACTTCAAAGAGCGCTCATCTGTGGGGAGCTGATGCAGGGGGAAGCTTCAACAACGACGGCGAGGAATGGGCCTAAGGAGCTTCGCTCCTAAAAAGAAAACCGAGGGCGGCTATGACCTATTCAAGTTCCCGTGCCAAATGCTGTGACATTGCAGATTTTGACGTTTACTAAGCTCTCCGTAATGGTAAGAACAAAGTGCATTGCTCTCTGAAAGGTCCACAAACTGAACATACCAAGCTTTATAAAATTATACAAACCCAATGTTTCTGATATACAAAAAATACACTTCGAATCTGCTACATCATGCACATAAATTTTAGCACAAAATTAAAAAATTAAAATTTGTAAAGTAAACCTATGATGGTGAAATTGACACCAGAGCTCTAAGAGTACAGTTTCTTGATTTAAACTGATTCTTTATTTCACTAGTGTCCCTCAAGGATACAAAAGGGCAAGGTTCAAAACCCAATATGTTAGAACCGCAGTTTGTAGACTTACAGTGGTCTCCGAACGCCTTAGTGGTGAACACTTCCCTGAGGTGCACAAGGTTGGAGTGCTGCAGCTTTTTCCAAAGGTCAACCACTGCCATGCACTTGGTATTGCTAAGACGGAAGCCTAAGTTGGGAAAAATATTAGTCAGTTGGGCAAGCAAACAACAGAAACCATGTAAGGCAGGCAGTCATTCTATAGCGGCTTTAGTTACAACGGTAAAGGAATGCTTGGTTGGCGTGGTTCAATATCCCCCAATAGTACCCACAGTCAAAAGATAAAAGTCATGGTAGAGCGGTTTTGATCAATTCTGGTCTAATGTTTTTAACTTGCTCCTAAAACTCATTTTAAGCCTATAAACTTTCATTTTAAGCCTATAAACTTACAGCACCGTGAAAATTAGGCTACATAAAAGGCGTGCTGGCTAGACTACACTTCACATTAAAAGAGACAAGCTACGGGTATCACAAGCTTCTTTGTTTATTTAAAATTATTTTATTACTTCTTACGAACATTCTGGGATACCCACGTGAATTGTAGGCTACAAGAGGAGTGCTGTTGATGGCTCTATCAAATAAGTCTAGTAAATGAGAAGAAAGAAGCTTTAGTGCTTTTGTGTGAGTGAATGCTTTGACATTTGCCCGTCATCGTTGGGTGCACCCTGAAAAAACATCCTGAAATGTCTCGCACATCGAACAATGTTGGGGAGGAGAGCGCAGGGGGAGTCCTACACATCACCCCATCATCATCTCTTCGTTAAGCACGCTTCTAGCCGCAAAGAGTCTTCACCAACTAACTCTATTTTTCTGTTCATATATTGGGAACTTACCAAGGACGGACACTGCGATGAAGCTGCCAGTGCCGTACTGTTGGGGGAACAAAACCTGTGCAGTCCTTTTTCAACTTTCATGTTCAGCAATCAGATTAAAATGTCTACTGAAGACGTTTTGGGCTATTGTGTTACACACATCCCACTCCTCCCATGTGATGCCCAACTCCGCCTACAAAGGCGGGTGGAATGGGACAGATTTTTGCTATCAAACTACCGTATTTACCCGCGTAATGAACGCACACGCATGATAAACCCAGCTCCAACTTTAATGGTCAAAATAGGAATTTTTTTTCTCCTTGCGTATTATACGCAACCCTAACCAACGCGTGGCACTTCCTGGTCCGTTAATCTTATCTTTCTGCCTTTCTTTTTACTTTATTACACCGACCCACCTCAGTTTGCTTCCCGCCTCTGCTTCACCTACGGTAGCGCACGGTTTCGTTAGTTGTTTTTTATCTGTGCGCAGCACGGTTCCTCTCTTTTTGAATTATTTTTAATGTATCCACACGCCGCAGCAGTATTCACGAATGGTTCGAGTGTAAGGACATCGTGGCTCCCAAGCACACGGTGTAGGGATCCTACATGAACAATCGTGTAGGCTACCTAACAGAGAAACTGCCCTCGCCATCCCACGGTCACACAAATACGAAGCTTTGCGGAGCCAGCGGCGATATGCTGGCGATGCTGGAGCGCACGGTTAAATGATGGTGAAACCGACTTTCCCTTTGCATCAGCTGTTGCAAGCCTTGCAGCTTGCAGCTTGCAGGTGCCATCTACCACCCAAGCAGCGGAATTTCCAAGGCTGGGTAGGACATCCAATCAAAACGATGCAAGGCGGTGACATGAGTTCTAGAAGCATTGTTGTCATCAAAGCCCTACTTGTTATCTTTTTTTCCCTCACGAGTCATGCAGCTCATTTTCACCTTGTTGGGAGTTTGTTCTAAGCCTGTGTTGAGTTTTGTCGTGGATGATGGGCCGAAATGCAAGCTACAGGCTGTGAAGTACGCACTTCAACACGGGAATCGTGCTGCCGGTAGGCATTTCGGAATGGATGAAGTATGTGGGCGCTACTAGCGGAAGCAGCACGACAAGCTCCACGCTACAAATACAGAGCGACGTTCTTTCAGGTGACCAAAGACCGGAAAGTTTCTTGCTGTGGAAAAGAAGATCTTAAAATATGTCTGGGACCTACCAAACAATGGCTGTGTCGTTTCACACTAAATGATCCAGATGCAAGCACGAGCCACAGTGAAGAAGCACGGAATCGCTGCCACGGCATTTAAAGAGAGCAATCGGTGGACTACGAGCTTCATGGGGCACAACAGACTGTGCTTGAGGAGGCGCATATCACTTTGTCAGTAACTTCCTTCTTACTACGCAAATAACGTAGTGAATTTTCACAAGTTTGTTATATGCTTGCGGCGGGATCGAGAATTCGTTCTCTCACAAATCGGGAATGCGAACCAAACACCCATTAATATCGACAAGCCGATGAGGAGGACTGTCAATGACAGGGGAGCACGTAGTGTGCTCGTTTAAACGGCAAGAGCTGAGAAGCAGCGTTTCACGGTCATGCTGGCTGTCACGGCAGACGGCTGGAAGTTGCCACCGTACGTTATCTTCAAGCGATAAACCGCGCTGAAGGCCAACTGCCCAGCCGGAATACACCTGCGGGCTCAGGAGAAAGGGTGGATGTTGGCTGATTTAATCGTCGACTAGGTGCAGACTGTCTGGGGACGACGCCCTGCTTCTCCCGTCCCTCCTTTTTCTCGGCAGTTTTCGCGGCCACCTGGGAGAGAACGTTTGCCAGAAACTTGAGGAGCCGCACACAGAGATCGCCGTCATTCCGGGTGAACTTACTTCGGTGCTTCAACGCCTTGATGTTTACATGAATAAACCATTCAAAGACGATGTGCGCCGCTTGTACACGGAATTAATGGCTCATGGAGGGCATGCCCTGACCCTGACGGGCAAGATTATGGGACCGTCCATCAAGCTGGTGTGCTCCTGGATTTCCGACTCATAGCATTCACTGCCAGGTGATATGATAACTAGGAGTTTTAAAAACAAGGGAATCGCAAATGCGCTGGAGAACACCAGTTGTGGGACAAAGATGTGGAAGTGGCCTGTGACCTGGACAATGGTACCAGCGGTTCTGGCGAAGACTGAAGCAATGGAAGTGCAATAAATATGTGTGTTTTCAAATTGTGTACATGCATGTTCACTGAAAAAGGTAAGTTATGCAACTTTTTTTCATTATCATATTTTTTGGCTCATCCCAAAAATGTTTCGGAAATTTAACTCGCATAATAAACACACACCCCAACTTTGCCTTGGTTTTAAGGGAAAAAAGTGCATTCATTACGCGAGAAAATACGGTATTTTTTACAGCTGCACCGGAAGCGGTACACGCCCACGCGTCTCTGAAGTTTAGCAGCTTGTTTAGACTTGTATTATAATCCATCACACATCCATCTACATTAAAGTCTCACAAAACTAAAAATATTGTTAAAAGTGTCCCAATCATCTAGACTTTCTTCTATGCTAAACAACCACTCAAGCTCAGGCAAATTATTTCAAATAATCTTTGATAAACAACAAACCCACCATGCACCCTTCTCAAGCAGTAGCAGCAGCCATTCTTGATGTTTGTTGCCTTGTAGACAGATGTAACATATCCAAAAGTGCTGGACTTGGGTGGCCCGTTCGAGGAACTTTGTTCCAGCGGGCAAATGTTATGATAGTTGTCCACTTCTGCTGGCAGGTCTGCAAATGGCAAAATGTGCCGTAGTGAAAACAGACCTTCGGTTAAGGGGGCAGACTGCTCTTTGGGACCAAATAGTGACAAAAAATCATTTTTTAAAATTGACATATTTGGTATCTGCAAGTATTTTGCCATCTCTCTGCAAATTTTTACATACGAGGAAGTGGTAATTTTTTTGTAATGTCATTCTAACTGTCCAGATTCTTGGTGCTGTTAGCATGCAGAACCAGCTAAAAAATGGGGAACCAACTTCGAGGCCTCTTTATAATTTGCCGGCACCTGTGTTAGAAGCTCTGCTACGAATTTATGAGCACATTTATGAGGATTGCAAAACATGCACACCATGATTGTTGCTTTTTGAAGAACCTGTGTGTTTTCAATTTTTTCCATTTTTCTCAAAAAAGTAAACTTACAACTGTTCAATTCTGTGTTCAGAATTTTGAGGCCTCAATATCTCTGCAGCTAGGCCAGGTATAACAGTATTTTTGCAATGGAAACCTGCATGTGTGTAGGGTACAAGTATGGGAGCAGAATTTAGAGAACAAGTCTTTTTAATTAAATACTCATCAAAATTTTAACACAATTCCAACTGCTTTTGAAAATGAATAGTTCATTTTGCTGTAAAATAATAAGAAAGGCTTGAAAACAAAAAACTCTTGCATTATTTCAATCTATAGTCATTAGTCTATGTTAGGATATTTTAAATATCACTTTTAATTAAGAACTTTTTTTCTATGCGAGCCTTAAACAATAGGGGGTGAACTTAGGTTATCACAGGAATAAGATGAGTTACAGAAAAACTAATTAAACATTTGAAATTAGCAGAAAAAACTGCATAATTCTGTGCAGTTTGATCAAGATTACTGAAGAAATAAACAAAAAATGTCTAAGAGCAGTCTGCCCCCTTAAGCAGACCTTCGGTTAAGGACAGATGTACAATATGGGTGGAACCACTTGATTTTTGACATGCATATGTGTGATATAGAGTGTTGCTGATTTTAGGAAAAATTCCAAGCATGACATTCATTTCATTCTCCTTTCATTTCGATCCACCTTAACTTCTGTCCTATTCTTATCCATCATACTGACTTGGCTCATCCAGGAGGTAACAATGCAACATCAAGTCGAGGGGCTGCATTGTTAAAGAACCCTCTTCCACAGACAGGTTTTCTGGCTTTAGACCAGCTACCCTGAAGCAGGCAGAGCTACAAATTAATACCATATGCAGTGCTTGGGAATGCTGCTAGCAAAAACTCGTCAACAGAATGCTACTGTTAACCAAAACATTGTTTGAGTGAGAGAAAAGAAAAGCACAAAGCAAGAATACCTACGCACCAGTGTTCACTTCTGGGTTTCTTTGAGCAAGGCTTAAACTCTGACGATGCAAGATGTCCTGAAACAAGGCATAAAAAACATACAAAATAATGCAGCAGAAGAAAAGAGAAATTGCTGGCATGAAAAAATTAATGGTGCTCGAGAGAGTAACTTCAACGCTTACAACTAACAAAAATTAGAATAACAAGAGGCTGTACGAAGAAGAAAGTTTTATAAAACATTGTATTCTTCGATTTATTATCATCAAAGCTCCCGGGTAAAATCTTACTGCCTCAACCCGTTTGCATATTCAGAACCACGAGAGAAATTGCAACTGTTTGTCACAACACTTCCAAGTTTCTGGCGGATTGGCGTGAAAACTGTGACATGCAAGTATGAGAACTAGAGCATAAACAGAGAGATGAGGATACGAAAATGCCGTTGAGAGTTGCCATGTTTTCACTATATCTGTTATCTTCACGTAATTTGTCGCACTCTAAACCTACTTTTTAGTTGGTTCTGATCACCTGCGACAATGCAATTGCCCAGGCGGAATCGGTGTACACCTTCTCGAAATCTAGTAGCGAGAACATAACAGAAATAGCAGACCTGGCGTACCATTCTCAGCTCATCTGGGAGAAAAAAGGAGGGTGCGTTGGCTTTGGGCTTCATGAACTCTATGTGCGTCGGGTTGCCAGGATACATTTGGTACTCCGGAAGAAGAACAGCCTGACCTTCCTCTGTCGTGTTTGCGGCTTCTTCGTGCTGGTAAAAGTAAGTGGTGCCACCGAGGAATTCCTGCAGCAAGGAGCTTGTGTTTAGCGACCCTCATCTGTTAGGTTGGCTCCCTACAGAGTGTTTGCACGCTTTGCAGGTCAAAATGAAGTGGCAGAAAAACAATTCCTTTTTGTATCACAAAAATAACTTTTTATCACGCCCAATACAAAAAATATTACACCGTCAACAACATAGCCATTCTGTCTTTGCATATCGGCAACCCAACACGACTTGACATCTGCCCGACCTGCAATGCCCCCATATGGGAGGCTCCATGTACAGGCAGCCGGACTTATCACACGTGCAGGTGCAAGTTAGACGCAAATGCAGTGCTGTGGTAGCTTTTGGGTCTCACTAAGCTAAAGTTGTAGATTTCGAAAAACACAGAAATTGCTTTCTCAATATTACAAACTCAAATTTAACAAAATAGTTCAATTACGGTGATCGTTACGTTAAATCCAGTTTCAACTGTCCCTTTATTGCTCCGCTTTCTATTGCACTGTGACACAATGAGTGTTTTCCCAAATTTACACGTACACTTCTTTCCGCACTTGCTATAGCCCAAATGGGGCTGACAGAAGTAAAGCGATGGAACTAACTGAAGTTAAACAAACAACTAACCTGGTAAACTGTAGTTGGAAGAAAAGATTCTCGCTGTGCGTTCAAGTAGCCTCCAACTGACATTGGTGACTGGCTGCGGCGGCTCACAAGAGGAGAGCTATCAGGAGACAAGCCAGGACTTTCCATTTTACCCAAAGAGAGGCCAGATGGAGTGTCTGTATCAAAGGCCGGAATGTTCCCACTCAAACTTTCTCGAAATGTGGAAGATAGTACAGCTTCTGAAACTACATCGAAAGTGGCAGGAATACTGAAGCAGCAACACACTGCTTTCACTAGAGAGCTGCACACTGACCGATGACATTGCACCAAGAGTTTTCTTACCCACATACACACAGAGATAAATGCATTTATTGTAAACATGGTAATGTCAAGGCAAGGAAAAATTTTTCACAATTGTTAACTGTTGTCATTTGTAGGATATACAATTGCTAAGCTTCGTGCATGTGTAACTATCACGCGAGCACGAGTGAGTTCTTAGACATAGCATGCTTCTGTAGTTCTTTTAAAGGATAGCAATAAATAAATACATAAACCAAAAAAGCATCCACAGAAAAGTTCCTTACATTATCATATCCGTGGAGAAAGACTGAGCTCAAATATGTTCTGTACATAAGAAAAAAATGTTCTATACATGCATTAAAAACGCTTCCAAGATTTCTAAATATTACTAATTGCAACATGTGTAAACACATGGACAAACTTAAACCACTTAATTTAGCTTTATTTTTTCAACTTTTACATCAACAGAAAAAAACATGCTTCGAGGTCAATGCTTTTTGCTGTATTGCACCAAGCATTCAATATTCCATTATTTCTGTAGTTAGCCTTACAGTTAGCAGAGGTGTGCAATAGTCACACCATGCTTTCCTATTTTATGGTCTCTTATTTTTCCTTTGTTAGATACAATATTAATGAGAACTAACACACAACACTGCCAAGAAAAGTATAAAGGATGTTGTTAGTAGCCACGAAGGTGAGCGTGGAACTCTTGCCATCATGGCTGCTGGCGTCGCTGACTGACACTCCCACGTTATTAACATCATCTCCTGTACTTTCCTTGGCAGTGCTTTCTCATTAATATCAAGCCTACCCAAGGAAACTTGAAGCTGTAGGGTGCGGCTTGTTCAGTTCAAGGTGTAAAAATAGGGTCCGGCCTGTCAAAACACGCCGAACAAATGCTTCTCAGCACAAGAGCCCAACATTAAAAAACATTTTTGTATAGGTATTAGCTACAAGAACATTTGCAGAAGCTCTACAACACTTTTCCAAGTAGCCATGGAATGGATTTGCGAAAGGAGCTTATAGCCTCATGAATCGAACACCACAAAAAATTTTTAGAATCAGTCCAGTATAAGCTGAGCTGCAAAGATTTGTTGCGCTCTGTAATTGCTTTTTCTATTATCGTGTTCTGATGAAAGCACTGGCAGCTAAGCAGGTAGCTTAGAAGGTGCGTCTTCTGTGCCTCGTAACTTTAAACACTGTCTCTCTCTCTCTTTTTTTTTTTTTTTCGAATGTGCAACTTTTCAGTGAAATCGCACGCACGAACGCGTGGCAGCCACAGTAACTATCGCGCGCAACGTGCTCAAACTTCAGCACTGAAGACACAACCACATTGCAAGAGTTGGCGCTAATCTGCGATCGTTCTTGAATTCTTTTTGTTTGTTCACATGCCTTTGCAGATTGCTACTGTGCAGGGGAATCTAATGAGCTCAGCTGGCAGTGGGGCAGCACATGTCAGAGCCGGTATCAACCACTTCGTGATCTTCGGTTCTGTAACCAGACGGCATGCGTGCTACCTGGTGCACTGGGCAATGGCTTCCGAGAGTGCGCTGCAACCTGTCAGCACACTATCTCGGAGGCCATGACTGGGCAAAGCTCAAACCATCGAGTGCGCTCATGAGAGAGCTGTAATCTCCAGGGATGCTAGCGTGTCTCACGAGTTAAGGCAAGGCAGAGGTGAGAAGATGGGTATAGATATATTTGTCTGTAGTGGCCTTGGTACTAGGCTTGTCGCTAAATTTGTAGTGTGAATGATTTGATGATGATCTAGCTTAAACGCTGACAAAACTTCAAAAAAACCATTTCATGGTCTCTTTAAAAAAAGAACAGCACTGCTGGTGGTTACACTACTTACCAGGTGCTAATCGGCTATATGGGCTGGTGCCAGGGGTCAAGTTTAAGCCTCCAGAAAACTGTGAGAATGAGGGTGTGCTGGTGCTGTGTGTTAATTGACTGGGCCCCAACAGGCTGTTCATTGGTACAAACTCAGCAGCACCAGGGTTCGGAGTCTGCCGGAGAGAAAACAACAGAAACAGTAAGTTCAGCAGCCCTCAGAATTGCAAGAAAGTTGTGCATAACTTCAATCGAGAGTTTGCATGTGTACAAATCACTTTGCCAGCCCCATCAGAACACTCAAGTTCCCAATAAACAGCTTACCTGGCAAGCGGCTGGCATTCCAGCTCAATTTAAAACAACCCATTGAATTCTGGTGTTTTAAAGTTACAATACCACACTACAATTATGGGGTGTGGAGTAATTAAGACCCCAAGTTAATGTTCAACACCTTTACTACCTTAAAAGCACACTAAAGTAAAAGAATGAATCAGTTTAGATTGACAAATTATATTCCAAAAACTCTACTGTCATTCATTTCCCCATCACATGTCTATTAATAAATAAGAAGAACAAGATCATACTTTCATTTTAAAATTTCGTGCGGAAGTCTCAGAAAGTCTTGTCACAGATCTGAAAGTGATTCTGTATTTTCGCAACGTCGGCACAATGAGCTATACTGAAACTTGGTATGCGCTGTCTCTGGCCCTCTTGAGGACAATGTACTTTATATTTACTGTTTTGGAACTCCATAGGCCCTAGCAGACATAATCAAAACCTATGACGCCGAGGCGATGATGATGATGATATGTGGTGTTTTTTGGCGCAAGGGCCATTTGATGGACAAAGAGTGCCAGTTCATGGGACAAGGAATGTGGACAATGATTGTGATTAGCGGCTGTATAAGGGCCATAAAATTCCTCGCAGTAAGGCGGGTAAAAACATACAAGCAATAAAATATTGACTATGCCGTGAAAGGTGTGTGTGGTGTGAATAGGTGACAAAAGTTGGTGATAATGAAAAACGATGGTGGACATGTATGGCATTAGCACAAGTACCTCACTCGTTCATACCCTTGCGTCCAAGGGCCGTGAGGCAAGTGCTTTCCTGTGTAGCCACCGCAGCAAAAACCTCTCTGGAGAGGTCATGCTACGGAATGCCCGGGTATATGATATGAAAATTATGAATTTCTTTTAAAAATGCTAACAATGATTTATGACTAAAAAGCGGTTCCCTACCAACGAACATTGCAGGGTGTAAAGGTATATGTTGTCGTTAGGGTAATAGAAAATGCTGTTTAAGTTCTTAGAGTTTCTAAGTGTTTGCACTGAATTAACATGTGAAGGACTGTTAATGCTTCACCACATTTGTCACACAATGGTGGATCGCCACCGGACAAAAGATATGTGTGTGCCGTGTATGCGTGTCCTATCCTGAGTCCCGTTCGTATTACCTCTGTATGACGCGATTTTGATACTGGCAGCCAATGACCAAGGTGTGGCTTAATAACGTGTAGTTTGTTCTGTGTGTGTGTATCCCACTTGCTCTGCCAGTAGTCCCTGAGGTTTCGTTTGAGAGACGGCTTAAGATCAAGAACCGGGATTAATATGGGCGTAGGGGCAGTGCTTTTGTGGACGGATGCAGCGAGCTGATCCGCCCTCACGTTGCCTTGGATCTCACGGTGCCCTGGCACCCAGCATACTACAACATGTTGTTTGAGTGTGTAGAGTGTGCACAAAATGGAGTAAAGTGAGACAAGGACCGGGTTTTTTTAGTTTTTTAAGACTGTGCAGAGCCGTTACCGCACTGAGGGAGTCTGTATAAATTACTGCTTTTTGTATTTGTAATTGTTTGATCTGTTTAGCTGCCACAAGTATCGCGTAAGCTTCCGCTGTGAAGATACTTGTGCCTGGATGTAGAGGGCCAGCATCCGAAAAGGATGGGCCGACAGCAGCGTAGGACACAGAGGAGTTGGACTTGGAGGCATCTGTAAAGAACTCAGGACGTGTGTATTTGTGTTGAAGTTCCAGAAAGTATGTTCGGATATGGGCAATAGGTGCATGTTTTGTAACTTCTAGGAAAGACACATCGCAGTCTATAGTCTGCCACTGCCACGGTGGCGGGTATGCTACAGGAGCCATTAAACTGTGTTCAAGTGACACTCCAGTTTCTTCAGCTAGACCCTTCAGGCGAACTGAGAAGGGCTGCCTCATCGAAGGCCTGTTTTGAAACAGAATGGAGCTCGACAGTTCATTAATAGTAGAGTATGAGGGGTGCTTTTTGTCTGCTTTCACTTTAAGAAAATATACAAAGGACATGTAAGTTCTCTGTAGATGAAGCGACCATTCATTTGACTCAACGTAAAGGCTTTCTACAGGGCTGGTGCAAAAAGCTCCCGTAGAAAGGCGGATGCCCAAATGGTGCACGGGGTCCAGCATCTTCAAAGCACTTTGAGTTGCAGACTGATAAACAATGGCCCCATAATCTAAGCGGGTGCGAATGAGGCTTCGATACAGATTCATGAGGCATTGCCTATCACTACCCCAAGTAGTACGTGACAACACTTTTATAACATTCATGGCTTTTAAACATTTTGTTTTTAAATACTTGATGTGCGGTACGAAGGTCAACTTGTTGTCCAAGATTAAGCCTAAAAATTTATGCTCGGCTTTGACAGACAGATGTTGCCCGTTCAGTCGAATGTCAGGTTCCGAGTGCATGCCTCTCTTTCGAGAGAACAAGACACAGGTGCTTTTTTGTGGGTTAAGTCGAAATCCGTTTTCATCTGCCCATTTGGAGACCTTGTTTAAACCCAGCTGAACCTGCCGCTCACACATTGCCAAGTTGCATGACTTGAAGCCAAGCTGAACATCGTCGACATATGTACAATAGAACATATTGCGGGGGATGGACAAGTGCGAGGAATTCATTTTGATAATAAAAAGTGTGCAACTAAGTACACCACCTTGTGGCACGCCTGTTTCCTGGACAAATGTTTGGGAGAGAACACTGCCCACACGGACACGGAATGTCTGGTTTGACAGGTAACTTTCGATTATGTGAAACATTCTTCCGCGCACACCAAGGTGGGACAGGTCTCTTAGAATTCCAAAACGCCATGTTGTATCATAAGCCTTTTCAATATCGAGGAACACAGAGAGAAAATATTGTTTATGGACGAAGGCGTCTCTGATCTGTGCCTCGATACGAGCAAGGTGGTCTGTGGTGGATCTACTTTCTCGAAACCCGCACTGAAATGGGTCGAGCAAATTGTTTGTTTCAAGAATATGTACGAGTCGGCAGTTTATCATTTTTTTGAAGACTTTGCACAAACAGCTTGTAAGTGCGATAGGCCTATAACTTGAAGCTAAAGAAGAGTTCTTGCCCTCTTTCAAAATGGGAATAATAATAGCCTCTTTCCAGGAGGTAGGAATAGTGCCTGAAAACCAGATAGCATTGTACAAACAAAGTAAGGTTTTTCGTGTTTCGGCTGGTAGGTTTTTTAACATTTCATACACCACACTGTCAGAACCTGGGGCAGAAGTACTGCAGGAGTTTAGAGATGTTCGGAGCTCAGCTAGACTGAAAGCTTGGTTATATGCCTCGTATCAAGTGGATTTGTGTTCGAGTTTCTGCTTTTCTATTCTTGTTCTGTATTTTTGGAAAGTGTCAGTATAGTGGGACGAGCTGGATACCCGTTCAAAGTGTGCACCGAGGAAGTTTGCCTGATCTTCCAAGGTATCACCCTGAGTGTTTACGAGTGGAAGTGTGTGTACTTGTTTTCCTGCTATACTACCGACCATGTTCCGATATGACGCCGAGGCGATCAGAGTGAGAACTTTAAGGTGGCGTTGCCACCTGCAATTTTATCGTGTGCATTTTTTTTTTTCATTAATAAACATCTTGTGGCAAGCATAGCAATTTTGGTATACTGAAAGGGTAACTTACTTAATACAAAAAAAATTGCTTTCTTGTTCGTTAGTGTTCCTTTAATGCTCATTCCCACGGAAATGTTGCTGCTGCAGTTGGGAATGAAACTCACACCCTAGTGCTTATTGTGGCGTCTAAGCTATTGCAGCTCTTAGATTGTGGTGCTGTGTGTCATGGGTGTTTTTTGGTCGTCTGTTGGTGCACTTACAATTTATTGCCCTAAGCTACCAAAGCAGGTGGTCAAGCTCAATCATGGTCACTGCAACAAGGTGAGACTACAATGTGCAGAGAGTTAGGTATTGACGAAGCAGGAAACTCTATTCTAAACAACGAAAACCAGTCACCTTTCTCGCAGAGTCCAAAGCCAATGATGAAAGGGCACTTGTAATTTCGTTGGGTGAGATGCTGTTTGAAGATGAAAACATTTTCGATTTGTCCAGTGAGGACGGTGAAATTGTGCGTGCGGATACCTGGAAATCAAAAAGCTTTCAGAAATTACACACAATTTGCATATATTTATTCAAAAACAATAGCAGTAGCTAGTGCAAAAATTAAATTCGGCACCAGGTAATTAAGTACTACTTCCATTCTTGAAATTGTAGCAAAAGAACATCCAATATTTATTAATGCATGTTAATTGCTATAGAAAACTTTGAAAAGAAAAAGCATGTTAAACTTCGTTGCAGAAATACTGCTCTGCAACATCATGCTAAACGGATGTATAGCCTCGGTTATCGAGGAAAGACAAAATAAAAGAAGTGGCTTTGGCTCAAGGTCACCACCGCAGTGCCATCAACCTGTCACGGCGAACACAATTTAAAATTCCTTACGAGTACGAGACAGGCTTTTGCTGCATCTTGAAAACAACAGACTCACATTCATGTATGTTTTGAGTTTCGACTCAGCTGGGAGGTTCGATGGCGGTGAAAAAGCTTGGAAAACAGGGTCCAAGGCGGGACTTGTGGTACCTGAAATTTCGCACCGGTAAACACACTCAATCCGGTTCAGGCCGCACCAAGAGTGATTTCTCGTTTTTCATTTGCGAGCACACGACGTCATTTCCAACGCAGTAGCGAAGGCAAACTCGATCACACCGTCCGAGCGACTTTTTATTTCAGACGAGAGGAGGAAAGCTGCATGCTTCAAGGCCTTACGTCCTTTATGACAGCGATCGGCCCTTTCTAAATACGTTGTTTCAATCAGCAACAGATAACTCGCGTTCTTGAACGCCCGTTTCTCACGTTACAAGCCGCAACGTTTTCTTCAATTACATGCGTTTTAAGCCCACCACCCCCACGCACCGAGCCCTCAAATCCTGTGCCAATCGCACCATACGCCAAACGACCACGTCCAGCTGACGTTTCACGTGCTTTTGACTACGCTGTACGATTTACAGACCAAACATGACAGTCTTTAACGTGTTTGAGACGCACGAAAGCATAACCCGCGGTTAACAAAGACAACCGAAGCTCACGGCTGGCACAAAAACAAACAATGGTTGTTTAGCCTAGACAGACCGCAAGACTTTCAAAAGCATATATCTGAACTTACTTGACATTGCGAGCTCAGAACAGGCTGCATAAATGCCCCGAGACAAATGTGTCGTTACTACGCAATTTCTCGCGAAATTACGACGGTCATGATCCAGAGTGCAGCGAGGTCTGTTGTCGTAACGTGCAGCTGTTCACGACCAGCGGTGGTAGTGGTGCAGTGTGGGGAAGCTTGCGCGTTGCGCAACGCGGGTTTGACTCGGTCACGCAGCAGTCGATACGACGCACAACTACGACTCCGCACCAGCAAATGTTCTTACCTTCGGGTGTCCGCACCATGAGTGACAGCTGTGAATCGCGTATCCCCAGGTCAGTGTTCAAGCAAGGAGTGGTAGACGGTCCGTGCAGGAATTGACACTCGGAACCGTAGAAACAAGTTCCCCCGGTAGCGAAGTAGCGACATATTGCGGTTTTCTTCGGTCCTACGAGAGAACCGTTCATGTTCCCTAGACAGACACGGCTACTTTCAGGATTTCATTTCAACTCTCGTTTGGTCCGTCAGTGCGTTTTTGCAGCACATCGGTTCGTTGCGGCTACGGAAAACGCAAACACACACAAATGCACTAGTGTGCGATGCGCGCGCATCTTGGTACGTCAAGCGACTTCGTGACGTTGTGACCCCGAAACCAACACCGAAACTGCACAGCTTTCCCGTCCCGCTACGCTGCGACGCCACCATCGTCCCGCAGCTCGCCTTTATTAATTAGGCAGTATTTCAGGCGCTTGCAATGGTTATGTACAAACACTGCGTCGGAACAGATTAATCGTACAAAGCGTACAAACCATCCACGGTTTTCTAAGAGGCATAGCACCAATCTCTGGATAACCGAAACTGAAACTACTTGCCTGCACTTGCCTATTCTTGCACCGCGGTACTTACCATTGCGTTGAGGGAAGCTGGAAATGGATAACCGAAACTGAAACCACTCGCCTGTACAACCACTGCGCACTTACCTATGCTTGCACCGTTGTTAGGGTGGCTAGCCCTACCGTGGTACTTGCCATTGCGTTGAGGGACGCTGGAAATCTTCCGCACCTTATGTTGTACTCCGATCCCTGATTAAGAATGCTGCTCCACTGCCATATAATGACGCCTTGTGTAAAAAAAAAAAAAAACTGAAGAATCGCCAACCACAGAGAGGCCGAAGCCCTCGACACAGTTGGCGAAAAAACAAAACACGTAGAAGAAACTCCCAAACAACGCCGGTTTATTAGTATCATATGGGGTACACGCAGCGCATCTTGCAAATATGAATTGTAGAAAAGAAAAGAAAACGTTAACAGAAGGCAACCCAACAAGCATTGAAGAAAGGTGACTTGTTTTTATTGTACACTTCTGTACACGAAAATAAAACTTTTACTTATGTACAAGAATTTTATATACAAAGGCAGTCTGGGTCTGTACAGAGTTCCGTTTGTCCTATATATGAGTCAGTTTAGACACCTTAGTGGTTTACACACCAAGAAGTATCAATGTACGCAAATTTGGAAATAAAAGTGAATGACTGCTACTCTTATTAAAACAATTTTTCTGCTGTACACAAATGCAGCATGCTGAACTCGTGAACCTATTAACTTACCTAAAAAAAGAGCCTTTCATACACTGATTACGTTAATGCTGTAGCGAAAGCACTGCCTAGTCGTTTAAAACAGGACTAGTGTAAACCTACGAATGAGTCGCGTACTTGTTGATGAACCCAATTAGGCCAGCCAAATGAAACAAGAGCTCCTGGCAACAACCCTGTCACATAATGCAGCAGAGCCCTGATAACTCGTTCCCCCTTTGCACTGGCGGCAGTGACTGAAAACGTGGATCGGGAGTAGGCGGCCGGAACTCTTCGTCACTTGCGGACTCGTCAGGTGCAGGTGCTGCCGGCTCGTTGCTGCCACCGCCCTCGGCAGTGTCAGGCGCGTCGGCAGTTGTCGAGTGAGACACAGGAGAGACCGGTGGCTGAATGCTCTCTGCTTTCACTTTCATCACAATGCCCCCAGTGCTTTTGACCACAACTTTTGGCTCAACCGTCTCTGGCGGTCGCTCTTCTTCGTCATTGTTCTGTTCAGCATCACTCAGGGACACTCCAAACTCCCCGAGATTATCTACTACCACTATGGGATCGTCCTGCAAATTGCCGCTAGCATTCTCATCTTTTATTTCTAATCCCCCCTTATCACAAGCGGCCTCATTACCCTCAGTACCTTCCTGTGCTACAGTGGCAGCTTCCTCCACTACCATTTCCTGATGTTGCTTCTCGTCGGAGCCACTCTGCTCGATGGGCTCGGTTGTGGCTTCGGTGGCGGCTTCTTCCTTGACGCCAGAGTCGACGTCCATGCTCTTATCTTCCTCTTGAGGGGCAACTTCCGGTTGAGCTTCTTCAGTCTCCATTTTGACAGGACTAGGTGCTTCTGCCGCCTGGAAGCGCCGAGGGCATCAGAAATGGGGACAACTTAGAGAAACCTCCCACCCACAATGGAGTTGGCAGCTTTATATGGATGCTTTCCCATCCCCTCAACTAAATAAAGAAGCCCATTACTCTAGCATTCACATTTTGCTACAAGCTATAACTGCTCTGTTACCTCAAATAAGAGACAAGTGGCAAAATAAAGTGGTGCTTGTTACATAAATACCGTCTTTGCTTTTTTTCAAGGCATGAATACATATGCAAAGAAACAAAATAAAAATATCCTAAGAAACGTGGCACAGCCAAGGAACCCTGCCAGTTCCTAGGCTTGGAGTGCACCAGAAGACGCTCAAAGGCTAGTTGGTTTCTTCTCATTCTTGCCTTTGCAGAGCCAGCCAGCAAAGACTCAGCAGTAGACATGAGCCAAGGCATCTTTTTATTAGCCTCATTTGATGCAACAGCATTTTCAGCTCGGAGAAAAATGACGGCCAATTTCAAAGAAAGCAATAAAAGAAAAGCAAAGGTAGAAATGCAATAAAAAATAAGAACTGCCACCAAGGACTTCATTCTTCCACTTTCCACAGCAGCAGGAATAGACGCACAAGTCAGTTGACTAGAATATAACTGTTTACTCAAATTAGAAAAAATGTTAAAGTTGTCTGAAATATACTGCAGAGAAACAAATGCCAACTCAAGAATTAGAAAGCAATAATTTACCCTTTTGAAGTCTTCATAGCAGGCTGGGTGGTACACCTGCCAACAGAGCAGTGCATCGCTGTGTTAACAAACAGCTCAAAACACGAGCAAGGTCACAAATAGAAACTGCTGGCAGTGAACCAGAGAAAACCACAGTAAGTCTGCTTAATTAAAGTGAACAAAACAAAAGTACTCAGAGCATGGTTTAGAAGCCCTTTAACACTCTACAGCCAAATAGTGCCAACTCGCGAGCTGTACCACTGTAATGACTTTGGGAACCTTTCAAGTGAACATGCCTAAATCCTTTCCTGTCAGTTGGACGACATCAAATGTAGTCAAAACTATTTAGGAATATAGCATCACCTAAGAGGCTTTTATGCAAAATTGAATCACTTGTTTCATATTCACAACTACTTTGTTTCCACCTGTTTGTGTGTGAAGAGTCGGCCTCTAGTAGCAGAATCATTACAAAAAGGAGAATGAAAGGCACTTGCTTTATTCTCGATGCGAATGGCATCCCTGAAGTGCCACTGCTCCTCCTCTTCTGCCCAGAAAAGCTGGAAAGCCTCTTCACAGACAGCACACGCCTGAAAAATAAATGCAGGTATACTTGAGGGGACACTAAAGTCAAATAACAAGTTACGTCAAAGTAAAAGCTCAATGTATGACGTCTACAACGACACTATTATCAACATCAGTGCCCTAGTTACAGAGAAATTAAAGTAAATGCACAAGAATACATGCGCCGCAGTAGGACATGTTCGAAATAATCCCGATGATGTCAGACAAACCGCCTACAATTAATCACTAGTAACTAATCTAGCTGCACTTAATAAAGAACCTTCTGTGCATCAAGAGATGTAATAAAATGCTGCTTGTTCATATCTGTTTGGTTGATGAAAAAAAGAATCACCGGATGTTACTATGGGGAATGCCGTGAGTGGTTCAAAAATTGAATTTTCGCCTGGTTAAACTGGACAGGTCGTGTTAGCTAGTGGCGCCCTGTTGAACCAAGCAGGCCTGCAATCTTGAAGGCCATAGCTAAAAATTGCTCAATAGCCGTTGTTGCTGCTGTGGCTCCCGCTGCTTTCGGTCTGCTGCTACTAGCGCCGTAAAGCCGGGCAACGTTGTGCACGGCAACAGTGACACGAGATGGTTCGCTTTTTGAGGCGGGTAATTTTAAGTGCGCTAACCCGATGCGAACTACTAAAACAAGATTTTATTTCAAAATAAGCCTTCCTTGGCACAAAAGTAACACTACGAAGTATCTGGATTGCTATTTTAACAATCTACGTCAACTTAATAGTTGCCTTTAGTGTCCCTTCAAGCAACACTGGCTGCACTCAGGTTCTGCCTCCAGCACTTCAACACTTTTTGAGGATGTACTCGGGAGTGGTTTAGCAGGCCTGTCGCAACTCGAGGTACATAGCAAAGCAGCAAATTTGTGTAACATTCTGGTTGCAGCTTGGTTTTTTGACACCGATGTTACTTCAGTGTCAAGTCTTTCCGCCTCCTGTGTTACCAGCTGCACCAAAACTGCCTCCCAGAAACAGTGCGCTACATACTAACTCCAATAAAACTAATTCACATCCTGTATGCAAACTACTAAAGGTCTTACCAGGTCCAAAACTTACATGACAGATGATTAACATGCCACTTAATCAACTAATGGTAATGCTGCTGCTCAACAGCCAAAGCCACATTGAAGCAATAAAAAATTTTAAGCTACTATCCGCCATGCACTCTCTCTCTCTCTTCCTTGACATCTTCACATGGTTTTCCAGCAACCGATTGCCAAATTAAAAGACAAGATATAAAAAAAATATAAAATAGGCAATAGGCCCGTTCCTGAATCAATTCACACATGAGTTACGCTTTTATATGTATTAGGAATTGCCATATTACCTTGATAATAAATAACCAAGAAACACATGAGTATCAAGCATTGCAGTTGAAACCCACCATAATGAGATCTTGAGCAAATGAAATTTTCACTGCAATAAAATACCGTAATTACTAGCGCAATGAACGCACTCGCATAATACGAATGCCCATATCAGTCCTCAAAATAGTATGAATTTTTCTTTTCCCCGCGTAATAAACACATTCCCTACCTGCGCACGCTGCACTCCCGCTAACTGACACCTGGCACCTCCTTGCCCGTTGGATCTTTCATTTTTTTTTGTTATTATGCCGACCACCGTCCTCCACCTCGGCGCGCTCCCTCTCTCCCCCCTACGCCCGCTGCCGTATAGTTTTTCATTCTATCTGTGCGCGGCATGTACCTAGTCTTTTTTTATATATCTATGCCCCACAGCGGAGTTGATGAATGATGCGAGTGTAGAGACACCGTAGTTGACAAGCACACAGCGAGGGAAAGTCACGAAACTTCCCGCTCCAAATTTGGTCGCTTCCTACAAATACGAAAATACGAAAAGCCCAACCACACGCACGTAATCTTCGAGTGACAACGACGGGGTTCGCAATCGCTATGGCTGTCGTGAAGCGCCATTCATCGCACGTGTCGCAGGTTTCTGGAAAACCAGAAAGAAATTGCTTGTCACCCAGAAAAGCTCATGACTATCTCCACAACATGGTCCCCGATTCCAACTTCGGTTGCAAGCGAGGCGGCCGCTGTATTTTGTCATTAATTTTGTTATCGAGGGTTTGTTTTGATGCTTCGGTGGTAGCTTCCTGCAATATTAATGGCTTGCTACAACATCAACTGCGGCAGCGCGGTCGTCGTGCGAGCTTGCCACGAAGTTGGCAAAGTGCGCCGAGGCGTCGTAGCGCATGCTTTTGGGTGCCGCCTCAGATCACAGCATATACCACTGTTGCCGTTAAACGACTGCGAGAAAAGAGAGCCGCGAAACGCTTTTATAGCGTGCACAGGCAGCACGGGAAAAGTTTGGAGAAGATAGCACCTTCAACCATTGAAGGTGAGCGACCTAACTTCTTTTTGCATTACCGCATTTTTTTCGCTCATACTGAAGAAGTTTTCATAAATTTGCCAATAAATGCACCCCCAACTTGGCTCTGATTTTTCGAGAAAAAATGTGCGTTCATTACGCAAGTAAATAGAGTAGCCCTGAAGCACCGACGAATGCCCATAGGAGTCAATGCATTTATTAACTCGCAAGTACGAAACATATTTTTACTGCAGTCTGTCATAAATGAAATTTTTGAAACAAGAGTGCACTAAGACAAGCAAAACTCAATATAACAAGCCCTGATAAAACAAATTATTGATTATAACAAAGTAAATGAAAGTTTTTTTGATAAGTTTTGTGTTAAGAATATATGGTTATAACGAATTTTCAAATATAACGAAGTATTTTTGTGGTAGATGTGAGTCTGTTACGACCAGGTTTATGTGTAATCTGCTTTCGTAATTAACTGCACTAAAAAACTGCTCCAATGCATTCGTGGTACATTAATGTATTTGCAAAACTATCACCACAGCACACTTGAGCAGCCACTGCCTTTATTGTTTACAAAAAGTTGGCGACAATGATGATAATGATGGTTTGCCCATCATTACAGGTGACAGTGTCCATGAAATGAATTTATTTAGCAGTACCAACTTAAAACCCACAAGAGTGTGAGGCAATTTTGCAGTGGGCTTGTGTAATTATTTATTGGGCTGACACGGAAACGCAGGTTATGCTAATTTGTAATCACAGACTACACAGCCAAACCAAAATCCACATGCAGTTTCATTTATTGGCCTTGCATATTCGTTGCTGCCACACATGGTGCTTGGTGCAACGTGCACGGCTGCTGGAGTAGCAATCGCACAGCCTGATTTGCCTGCCCGCAAAAACTGCGCAGGATGTGCTGAATGCGCTGGACACAATTCACTCACTTCTTGGCGAACGCGATGACGACACGGCAATGGACCACTCTTTACAATGCGAGTAAAGAACTATGAAATTGCTGCAGGGAAAGGCTCGACAATGTAGGTTTATTGACTTTTGGCAATAAAATGTGTTTTTAGTTAATTCCCCACCTTTCCTGCTGCATTATCGCGTCAACGACATTGTGACAAGAGTGAATTTTTTTTACTTTCTCCGCTGATTTTGTTACTGTGGGTTTCAACTGTATATCCAGTTAACTGAGTCAACAGCGTCTAGTTATATCGCATAGTTTCTATATCGCATAGTATATCCATATCACATATTGCATAGTCCAGTATATCACATAGAGTGTATAATAAACAACACTTCACAAAAGCTGAAATCAAATTGGTTAGTCCTGCCTCATCAGACCCCTGTAAGGTGACTAGTCAGAAAAAAAAAAAACTTATGGCCAGGGCAGGGGTCGGTACGCTGTCAGGCATTCAGTCAGTTGCCTTTTCACAACCCCTTCCGCTTCAATCACTGGATAAGTGATGTATGTTTTCAATCATGAATAAACTTCAAACCTTCTTCACCCCCTGACACTCCCCCAGAAAACAAAAATGATGCACCAGAAAGAACTGATCTTTATGAATTTGAAATGGACAGCAAGTTTTCAAGAATGCCAAGACGTACGTTGCCGGTCTCGTCGCCAGAAGCCGGGACACTTTTGATTGCCGTGGGCGAGTTGCTGCTCTGGTCCTGTTCCACAGTGGCTTGCTGCTCAAAGAAGCTCCTCGCTGACAAAACGATATTGACATGATTATGACAGAGACTCCTGTGGGACGCATGCACACGAATATAAAGCAACAATTATCTGACCCCATAACCAAAGGTCCTGTGCCACTCGAAAACAAGCTTGTCAAGACCGTCTTGGATCAACCTGTCATAGTAACCCACTGGCTAAAGCACTGTGCTGCTGAGCTCAATATCATAAGTTGCGCTGCTCGCAGCAACAGCCACGTCTATACGGGCAAATGCAAAAGTGGCATGCCAAAACTGCAATTCGATTGAGAGTCACACCATAAGCGGGGTGGGGCAGTGAAGGTTGTGGGGGGTGCTATCAGCCCCTGTAAAGTCGTTTGCACCTCGTGGTGCAATCATGTTTTGCGGATAAGCCTCATCATCATTGGGATTAGCGCGGTAGCATCAACAGTGACACCTGGTGGCAAGGCTGGGTGGCGGCACACATGACATGAGAGGCTCTCTTTGGCATGTGGTGGCTGGAACGAGAGATCGTCTCCCACGGTCAGTCCATGGGGACGGCGCCGTGGGTCATCTCCCACAGACCCTTTGTGGTGAATCGAGCGTTAATCACTAGTGATGTACTCATGTGGCTGGCGATATCGTCAATGTGAAAGTAGTTAAATAAATGTGCACAAGGTGTTGGTGTGGTTCGACCCTGCCTGCTGTCTCTCATTTTGAGACCCCACAAGGTAGACTGTGAATTCGTGTTGAATGCTTCTTGAAAGCATTCAAGCTCAATTCAAAGCCTACATCTACCCTCCACCTCTCTTAAGGTGTGCGACTCCTAATCACATTGCAGTTTTGGCACACAAAAACCAGATTTCAATTGTGGTCTGCGAGTAATATGTTGAGAGAGGCTCTGCTCCCATTTGACTGCACTTACTGAAACAGTCCTCAAGAGTGCAATGCATATTGTGGCATGCATTCAGATCGCCCGAACAGTCTAGCACCTACACAAATCGTGGTGTTCAAAGATTGAGGGAAAAACAAGTGTAGCAAATAACGAGTTGTTTGCAACACTTTGACAAATTTGCATCTTTAAATAGGGAGTCTATTTCGTGTTTGTAATAGTAATCATGTCTGTTATGACTGTGCTACACAGTGGGTCTTGAAGCTTCTATTTTTCATCAATAAACATACCCTCATAAAAGCTATTCTTGCTAAAGCAACTTAGTTTGTTTAAAAGCCTTTATCATCACGTCCCAACAGCCATCTAAACAACTTTTACTTCAAATCCTCGCCTACACCAATCAGTAAGAAGATATTTACGTCCGTGAATCATGGATCAATTAGCAATATAATCTGCCAGTAAGAGTTTGCATGAGAAGCAAGAACTTGCACTAAATATAAATAGTCTCATGGATGGGATAAGATATGAGTATAATGGTGCAGGTGGCATGTGCTCTGTGGTCAAATAGAGGACAACCTATCAGTACTCCCTGCACTAGAAGAAAGAGGGCCGCCAAATCATGGGCACTAGATGCTATGGCACATGTAGTGTATTTTAATAAATGTTACTGCTTCAATGCAACAGAGATGCCCATGACCCATGTTCTTAGACAGTGTTGGCAAACTTAACAACCAATGGCACTAAGCCTCTAATGCAAGACGTGATTAGATTAGACCGGTGAGCACAGGCAAAGGGGCATACCTCGTTCTTCCAGATCTTCTATCTCTTCAAACTGAATCCAATCCTGCATAAATGAGCAAAGAAGACGGTGAAATGAAAACAATTGCAGCAATGTAACGAATGGTACTAGTTGGAACATACCCATGAAGGTCAGTGCACACAAGACATGAAACACTTGTTTTCGTGTCTTCTGTGCATTGACCGCCATGAACATAACTGTAACCGCATAAAAATGAACTCACTACTGCAGCTGTTGCCAAAAGCATAATCCAAAAACACTGGTCAGAGATTCTGACAGAAACTAATAGTTTCACCTTCATGGTAGTTCTGATGATATGATACAATGTGCGATTGCTGCTACATGGTCACAGTGCACAAACTACACCCAAGAACAACATTTTTAAGTGACAATGCTAAGTAGTTCTGGCTCTCGTTTTCATTTAGGTTTCATATTAACTTGCACCACTAAAAAAAAAAAAACTCTTTGCAAAAATAAACAAAGGATGCCTTGGAATTGAATGAGGGCTGTAAAAATTCATTGTGTGCTTTGGTTTTTGTATAAGGTCTTCCTGGTTAAGCAAAAATATACATTTTAACAGGGTATGATATGTCTTACCGATATTGTAGTCACCACTAAGGTTCACAACATTTAAGACAGCCAGCAAAGTTCAAACTATCCAGAGAAGACTAATTTAAAAATTAAAACAATAGTTTGGGTTTATAGAAATGTATGCACTGCCAGTCCCAACTATCAGTCTATAATGAATTAACTGAAAATTAAAAAATATATTTGGACCAAAGTAACAGGTCCTTCTGTAACAAAGAGAAATTTGCACAGATAACGACAGACACAAAGACGAGACAGACAAGGACAGGCGCTCGACCTAATCTGCCTGGTCTTTCTGACCATATGTATTTGTGCCAGTTTCACCGTTAAAATGCACAACCAACTAACCCAATAGTCCATTTTATTACCAGAAGTCTACTATAACTAGAGCAGTCTGAGAAATCTGCACTCGCAGGCAATAAGGACGCACCTCCACTTCGTAGAACCACTTTCGGGAAAAGGCCTTCCGGGCGCCGTCCTTATCCCTGCGATTGGCCCTGAAATGCCAGTCCAAGTGCTGCCGATACTTCTCGCACTTCTCATCTGTGAATCGCAGGCCGCAGGACGCACACTGGGTGCCCACATGCAGGGCATTGATCACGCTTGGGTGCTTGCTGCAAGAAAAACACATCACACACTGCCATGATGCACAAAAGCTTAGCAAAGTCCCAACACAGCCTTGAGGCATGGCATACAAGGCAAAACCATTACAGCACTTTTCGTTATTCTGATTTTATAGTTGAAGACCAAAAATGCGCTCCTGTCAGAGCATGAGCACCCGTGCATCACCAAGTCCTATTTATATCACAGTTTTCTCTTATTCTGTTCTTTTTTTTTTTTTCTTGAACCAACTACAGTAGACTCTCAATGAACAGAACCTGGAGGGACCGAGAAAATGTGCTCCTTTTAACAGGAGTTCCGTTTACTGAGGTGAACTGAGTTGCATCATTCAGGGATGAAAGCAATCATATCAGAGGAAGTTGTTCTATTTACGCAGCATTTCCATTTAACAGATTTCCGTTTACTGAGAACCTACTTTACAGTAGAGCCCCCTTTTAAGAGCATGTTACGAGCAGCAATTCTTGCCTTTTATTTGAGATGTCTCTTATAAGCAAGGTACCTCATCCCTTATAAACCCGTGTTTTACCGTAGGCACACTTGTGTCTCTTATATCAACGTCTCCTATAAAGAGGTTTGACTGTACATAGGCGTACACTAGTGAAACAACACACACAGCTGAACCCATTTAAAAGAGGAATTGAAGCGAGAGACTTTTGGGCATGAGAGACGCTAGAGTGTCAACAAAGAAAAAGAAGTCAATCAGGAAATTAGCACATGATCCCCGGTGCATGCCTCTTATAATTTATTTATTGTTAAAATGTGTTCAACGATATTTGCTTTCTGTCCATGCCGTGCAGCACATTTTCTAGATGATTTAACTAAGCAGTATTTTAAAAGTATTTCATTTCATTCGCACTCATGATAATACCTGTCGGGGTTTTACGTTCCAAAACCATGTGATTATGTGAGACGCCATACTGGAGGGGCCCCGAAAATTTTGACCTTCTGGGGTTTGTGATTATTCCCCTAAATCTAGACACACGGGCCTCTAGCATTTTGTCTACATCCAAATGCACCCGCAGCAGCCAGGATTCAACCCTAAGACCTTTGGATTGACAGTCGAGATCCAACCACTAGACTACAGTGGCAGGGCTTCATTCCCACTCGAACGTTAGTTTTCGATTTCGCTTTGCATCCAAAATTTTTGCTCTTCGCACGACACCCCTGACTGGTTCTTACATCTTGAGCTGGTCTGTCCTGGAGAAACTGAGCTGCGGGACGCCTTCAATGGGCTTCTTGGGCTCCTGTCTTGTGTGCTCGCCTCGTGGTCTCCTCCGTTTCTTCTTCTGCAAGTGGGCACCCATTGATTGGTACTGCTCTGCAGGCTGGCTCCCTGCTGCATTCCCATTGCCTGTGCTCTGCTTGAGGATGCCTGCAGCAACCAGCTTGGAGAAGAGCTCACCCACATTGACATCCAATGCCGCTGGCGGGGCCGGAGCAGCTGTTGGAGCTGGAAAGAAATTTGCCACACCATGCCGACAAACTGAAGTCACAAAGGAAGCATTATGAGAAAAAAAAAAAAGAGTTGCTACTTATTCATCTGTGACCACCTAACTTGCAGTGTTGTCTCTCTTAACAAGGCTGCTATACATATATCATTAGATGCCTAATGATATATAGAGTAGAATCTCGATGATAAGAATTCCAAGGGAGCATGCAAAATATTAGTATAATCCCAAATTCATACGAAACAAAAACAAGTTAAAGCGGATAATGAAGAAGAATAAGAACTTTATTGCAACTACTACTTGCTGAAAAAAGTCCATGATGTTTTTTGAACTTTCCTGCCTTCACTGTGTCTCATTAAAGTACCGCTTTTCCTAGCTCATGCTGCTGGAGCAGTGCGTTCACACTTGACATCAAAAGGAGTAAAAGTCGCCAAACTCACTAGATTCACTCATTTCGTTTAAGCGGCAGGAAAACCGCGTTGCGAAGTCGACACGAAAAAAAAAAAAAAAAAATATCAGTCCTGAAGAATTCCCACTGTATAATTCAAGTGAAAGGGCCACAATGACTAGAAAACTACTTCTGTGCCCATCGAAATTGTTCACATTCGTTCTGCCCCTAGTACATGCCACCGCCACTTGAGAATTCCTTCCATTTTGCCCATTTCCTGAGCATTAAAGTTCATACCGAGCTTTAGTTATGCATGCAAAGTACTGAAAAGAACCAGTTTACGCCTTGACAAACATTGTTTCAGAAGATACGCCAGCAGAAACTACACGAGCAAATGCACCAGCAGCGGCAACAACGGATTCAGCTGGCAGTGAAAAAGTGAGATACATTGGGACATACTGACTCACTGCTGCTACACCTTCTTCTACATCCGTGTTCTCATTGATCGTAATCTAAACCAGGCTCTCGATGAACACATCTTTGTCAAGGCTGTCAGCTTTGACATGCTGCACAGGCAAGTTCGCAATAGCGCCGACGCGATCCATTACCGACGCCTTTGACACCATGTCGAATTTCTGGCTGGTTAGTGTTTACATCACGTGGTTTGAGAGCTATAGTCAAAACCGTGAAGCAAAAAAGGCGATCTGCTATCGCGTGGCAAGAAAATTGGTCTCGGACAGATTTTTTCGTGTCAGCCTTGCAGTTCCTTTTCGGCCTCTAAAGGGAGGTGAATTGCGGTGAGTTTTTCCACATTCACTCCCTTCAAAGCAAAGAGTGAAAAGGTCTTCCTCCCACATACAAGCCCTGTTGCGCTGCTTGCGTGCAGTGGTCAATCCCACATTCGTATCATCCACAGTGGCTTGGAAATCCGCTCATATAAAACCAAATCACGGCATATCTTATATAATGTAGTCCATCTAAAACAACCCTAATATTCGTATCATCACTAAATTCGCATCAAGCGTAATTGAATCATCGAGATCCTACTGCTATATTCTTTCGTGACCTACACAGCTTTCATGTTGCATGCATGAAGATGAACAGAAAACATTTATGGCTGCTAGAGCTTATATCCTGCTTAAGTGACGATCTGCTGCTTGCTCACTGACAGCACACTGCTGATGACTCCTTTCAACACTTTAAAGCAGGAAATACTTTGAACACTGCTGTTTCAGAGAGGCAAAACCCACTATGCAATACACACAAATCCTGCACAATCTCAGCAAGGTAGTAAAGAGTAGATACAAAAAGATAGAATCTGGATCCACTAGAGGCATATAAAAGCAATCCAAACACTAAACAGCTCTAAAGCAACAAAATAGAAAAAAAGAGTTTCCTCAAAAACTTTTCAGGATACACTAAAACCGCAGTGTCAAAATTTAACCAACGATGTGTCGTCCAACCCAGCAAGGTACTACCCAAGCACCCGCAGTACAATTTTACACATACCGTCGACGTCCTATTTCTTGGACGCCAGAAATTCTGAACATGCCCCGTTTCTCGGGCTCGTCTGCGGCACCGTCAGGTTCCCCATAGAGTCAATGTATTTAAAAGCCCGAAATCCCGAACGTTTATAGCTTTTACTACTCAATTTTTCAGACTTTTTACCGCAAACTCGCAGTCACTATCGCCGCCACCATTTTGGTTGTTTTTGTACCCTCGAAATGGAGAAAGTTCCGCAATCCAACACACACCAACTCATTGCCAGCCGCAGCTTAGTCAAACCTGTGGCCACAGCTGCATGGTGCAGTGCCTGTGCTCCAACCGTGGCTCCGACAGTGGGAAAAGCTGCACTGTTGACCTGTGGTTTTCCACCGGTATGCTTGTAGAGTCGTGGAAAGCAGTTATGCAATAGACCCTCTTGAACTGTTTCCGCCACGCTTCATACTGGACATCGAGACTGCTGTCTCGCACAGAGTGAACAGCGTGATTCTTGAGTGGACAACGCAAAGTTGTCCACTCTGGCCGTCTCGCCAGAGTGGACAGAGTGGACAGTTTTCGATTGCAGCAGGGAGAACTTTTGAGGGCTCCGCCGACGCTGACTAAGACTTCGAGCTGTGTGTGGAATTGACTGGTGACAAAATCATTCGTCAGGTTACAGAGGATTTCCAACAACCCGGACACCCAGATCAAAGAGGCAGCGCCTACACAGCCCACGAGCTCGAAGTTGATGCGTGCACTAACACTGTCATCGGTGTATACCACCAGTATGACGTTAGCTGAAATTGAGGCGGACATCATCGCAGGCAAGTGGAGCGCCGTGCAAATGAAAATAAGCTTTTTTTTCTCACTGAAGCAAGCATTTACAAATGCGGTAGTGCTGCCACATCCGATATTTTTTATTTTCTTTCTTTTATCCTCTCTCTCATATATATATAAAGGAAAGAAGTGTATACCTAAGGGCTCGTTTTTCCGTGTTTTTACTCAATATTAATGAGATCTAACAGACAATAATGCCAAGAAAAGTATAGGAGAAGATATTAGACCAAATTGTAATGTAAATGTGAAGACAATTGAAAAGATAACAGCCGGATCCTGCCCACGGCAAGTTATCTTTTCACCCAGTTTTCTTCATATTCACATTACAATTTGGTCTAATATCTTCCCCTATACTTTCCTTGGCATTATTGTCTGTTAGATCTCTCTCTCTCTCTCACACACACACACACATACACACACACACACACACACACACACACACACACACACACACACACACACACACACACACACACACACACACACACACACATATATTGTTAAGGCGTTTATTAGCCGGCAACGAGCGAGAATATACAATGGCGACAGTCACGGCCAAGCACGGGCTCTCAGCGCGAGCGGCGTCCTTGTTGGGTAGCCCCACTAGGAGGTACTCAAGAGTTCGACACATTTCAGAGTTCGGAGGCTTCGCTACAATTACCCCGGGGTTGAAGAGGGAGCCGCCTGGCGATCTAACAGCTTGTTACTATGAGCGAGTCATAATAAGCCTTCAGGCGCTCCACGTTGACGATGTCTTGCCCACGGCGGCACATGTCCGAAGATTGTTCAACGGGTTCGATCAGATAGTTGACAGGTGAGGTGCGCTCGATGACACGGTAGGGGCCTTCGTATTTGGGAAGTAGTTTGGAAGAGAGGCCAGCTACAGAGGTCGGGATCGAGAGCCATACAAGCGTACCAGGAAGGAACGTGGGCTCAGAAGTGGTGGAGCCATCACGAATACTCTTCTGCCGCTCTTGCTCTTGTGTCGTAAAAGTCTTAGCAAGCTCGCGACACTCTTCAGCAAGCCTGGCTGTCTCGGAAATAGGTGTACACTCAGATGGATCCGGCGTGTACGGGAGTATCGTGTCCATGGTGTGCGACGGGTGCCTTCCGTACAGCAAGTAGAAAGGTGAAAAACCAGTCGTGCTCTGAGGGGCGGTGTTGTAGGCGTAGGTGACGAAGGGCAGTATATTATCTCAATTAGTGTGGTTGGCAGCGACGTACATAGAAAGCATGTCGCCGAGGGTGCGGTTAAAGTGTTCGGTGAGGCCATTCGTCTGTGGGTGGTAAGCAGTAGTTTTGCGGCGGACAGAGTGGCACTCCGTCAGAATGGCTTCGACGACTTCCGACAAGAAGACACGGCCTCGATCGCTGAGAAGCTCTTGGGGTGGTCTGTGGCGCAGTATGAATCGATGCAGCAGGAAGGACGCAACATCGCGCGCAGTAGCCGCAGGGAGAGCGGCGGTTTCAGCGTATCGCGTTAAATGGTCAACGGCAACGATGGCCCAGCGGTTACCAGCCGACGTCAGAGGAAGTGGTCCATACAAATCGATACCTACGCGCCCAAAGGGACGGTCAGGGCAAGGTAACGGTTGCAAACCGGCGTGCGACATGTGGGCTGACAGTTTACGGCGTTCGCAAGTGAGGCAAGAGCGAACGAACTGCTGCACATAGCGGTACATTCCGCGCCAGAAGTAGCGTTGTCGAATGCGGTGGTAAGTTTTGAATACCCCAGAGTGTGCACATTGCGGATCAGAATGGAAAGATTCACATATCTCCAACCGCAGGCTGCGGGGTATGACGAGTAACTACTGCCAGCCATCAGAGTCGTAATTGCGTCGGTGTAGGAGGCCGTCACGGATGGCGAAATGGTGAGCTCGACGACGCAAGGCACGCGTGGATGGTGTTGCGGACGGATCAAAGAGCAAGTCGATCAGCGGGGCGATCCAATTATCCTTTCGCTGTTCGGCAGCGACGATGTCAACATCAAAAAAATGGCAGATACAGCAATTGAGGTTACTGAGCAGGGCACGCCGTCTTGAGGCAGAGGGGAGCGTGAGAGGGCATCAGCGTCAGCATGCTGGCGTCCGTTGCGGTACAGCACACGGATGTTGTAGTCTTGTAAGCAAAGGGCCCAACGGGCGAGACGGCCTGAGGGATCCTTCAATGATGAAAGCCAGCATAGTGCATGATGGTCGGTGACGACATCGAATGGGCGACCATACAAATAAGGTCGAAACATTGTAAGGGCCCAGACGATCGCCAGGCATTCTTTCTCCGTGACGGTGTAGTTTGTCTCGGCTCTCGTGAGCATACGGCTTGCATATGCTATGACATATTCAGGGAATCAGGGTTTTCGCTGCACCAGGACAGCGCCTAGGCCTACACCGCTGGCGTCCGTGTGCACCTCCGTTAGGGCTGTAGGGTCGTAGTGGCGTAGAATGGGAGGCGACGTCAACAAATGGCGGAGCTTCGCGAACGCGTCGTCGCACTTGGATGACCATGAATTGAGGGGCCCATTACTTCCAAGGAGCTTCGTCAGCGGTGATATGATCGTGGCAAAGTTTCGTATGAAGCGTCGGAAGTATGAGCACAGGCCCACGAAACTACCCAGTTTTTTGACAGATGCAGGTTTGGGGAATTCGGCCACGGCCTGAAGCTTGGCAGGATCAGGAAGAATGCCGTCTTTGGACACGACGTACCCCAGTATGGTGAGTTGCCGTGCTGCAAAGCGGCACTTTTTCAGATTTAGTTGCAAGCCGGCATTGCTCACATGTGCGAAAACTTCTTTCAGACGTTGGAGATGCGTGGAGAAATCCGGAGCAAAGACAATGACATCGTCGAGGTAACACAAGCACGTGTACCATTTCAAGTTGCGCAGAACGGTGTCCATCATGCGCTCAAAGGTCGCAGGTGCATTACATAGACCAAACGGCATGACATTGAACTCGTACAAGCCGTCTGGCGTGACGAAGGCGGTCTTTGGTCGAGCGTTGTCAGCCATGGGTACTTGCCAGTACCCCGTGCGCAGATCGAGAGAAGAAAAAAAATCAGCTCCATGAAGGCTGTCAATCGCGTCATCGATGCGTGGCAGTGGATAAACATCCTTGCGAGTGATCTTATTGAGCCGTCTGTAGTCCACACAGAACCGCACAGAACCGTCTTTCTTCGCAACAAGAACAACAGGAGACGTCCATGGACTGTCCGAGGGCCGAATAACGTCGCGTCGGAGCATATCGTCAACCTGATCATTAATTACTCGACGTTCAGCAGGCGACACGCGATATGGACGTTGCCGTAAAGGTGGATGGGCACCAGATTGATTGATTTGTGGGGTTTAACGTCCCAAAACCACCATATGATTATGAGAGACGCCGTAGTGGAGGGCTCCGGGAATTTCGACCACCTGGGGTTCTTTAACGTGCACCCAAATATGAGTACACGGGCCTACAACATTTCCGTCTCCATCGGAAATGCAGCCGCCACAGCCGGGATTTGATCCCGCGACCTGCGGGTCAGCAGCCGAGATGGGCACCAGTGCCGATGCGATGCGTAACAACGGACGTGCGACCGAGAGAACTTCGCCCGACATCGAAAGAAGAACGATATTCTTGCAACAGGTCCAGAAGTTGGGAACGATGTACGGCCGTAAGGTTGTCAGCGATGGAGGGGCCAAATACATCAGCAGATGACGAATCAGAAGTGGAAACAGCATTGATGGTACGCGATCTGGGACAGCGCGTGTCATCGGGTACGTCCAGGACTTGTGCCTCGTCGACTGGTTCCACTCTGCCGAGACATTCCCCTCGAAGCAAGGTAACAGTGTACGGGGACGGGTTGGTTACAAAAATAGCAGCGTTGCCCTGGTTGACCTGCACGGTCGCGAAAGATACTAGCAACCCTTTCCTGCTGCAAGAGCGGTCAGATGGCGAAACGAGTGCAATGGGGTCGGAGAGACCGGCGCAGCAGACAGACACAGCCGTCGTCGAGTTTGGAGGCACTGTTGTATCGTCTTTCGTTAGAATCTTGCTCAGTGTCGAGGGACTGCCTTCTGGCGTCAAATGCGAGAAGGGTGAGAGCTCAATTTCGGCGGCGGCACAATGGATGACGGCGTCATGGCGGGAGAGAAAGTCCCATCCCAAGATGACGTCATGAGAGAATGCCGGAATGATGATGAACTGGGCGACATACAGAACGTCTTGGATGACAACGCGAGCTGTGCACCCTGCTGTAGGATGAATACGATGCAAACTTGCAGTACGGAGGGACAACACAGAAATTGGCTTCGTCACTTTTCGAAGTAAGCAGCAGAGTTTTTCGTCCATAACTGATACGGCAGCTCCAGTGTCAATAAGAGCCGATGCACAAACGCCGTCCACAAGCACGTCAATGACATTCGAGGGACTGCTCTGAGGGCTTTCACATTGCCACAGCAT
This sequence comes from Rhipicephalus microplus, assembly GCF_043290135.1. NCBI lineage: Eukaryota > Metazoa > Arthropoda > Arachnida > Ixodida > Ixodidae > Rhipicephalus > Rhipicephalus microplus. The sequence goes on along the minus strand of NC_134701.1, from coordinate 278,292,162 downwards.
CGCAGTCCTTGCCTCGGGGACTGCGACGACTAGTTTTCCCGCTCATGAGCAGCCGCACTTGGCCGCATGGGGGACAGGGAACGACGTCGTGGAGACGGCGATCTTGGAGATGGACCTGGGCGAGATCGAGGTGGCATAGACGGCGGTTCTTCGCGATAAGGACGGCTGAGTTGGCCAGCAACAGGTGAAGAAATTGGAGCCGGCTGTACGTGATGGCAATAACGGGCCACGTGACCGGCGTAACCACAGGCAAAGCAGATGGGCCGGTTGTCGGGTGTGCGCCATCTGTTCACCGGGGTAGGTCTCACCCATGTCGCAAGGGCCGATGGACGGAACGGTGGCTGCACGGTAGACTGAAGCTGAGGCTGAGGGGTTACGTCAACATACGTAGCGGGCATACCCGCTGCAAAGGATGGAGGTCGAGCGGCAGCTTCGGCGTCAGAGGGGCGGGTGCTGGAACAACTTGGGGCGGCCTGGCGACCACTTGCGCGTAACTCAGGGGCGCAGGAGCCGGAGGCTGTGGAGGGTGGTACGCAGGCATTACCTCCGCTATTTCCTGTTCAATCGCTCGACGGATGGGAGGAAGAAGGGTAGTAGGCGATTGTTGAACAGTCGGTTGGCGGGCAAAGGGCAGGAGCGAGAACTGACGCGCGATTTCCTCGCGGATGAAGGACTTTAGGTCTGCCATCAACGCCACTTGGTCACAACTGGCCTCCAAGCCAGCAAGCGTTGCAGCTCGTGGTGGGGAGCGTCTGGTCATCGAACGCTGCAGGCGGAGCTCCTCGTATCTCTGGCACAGTGTGATGACCTCAGCCACTGTGCCGGGGTTTTTGGCGAGCAGCATCATGAAGGCATCATCGTCAATGCCTTTCATGATGTTTCGGATCTTGTCAGACTCAGACATGGTGGGATTAGATTTGTTGCATAGGTCCAGGACGTCTTCAATATAGCTCGTGAATGACTCACCAGCCTCCTGAGCACGTTCACGTAAGCACTGCTCGGCTTGCAGCTTGCGAACAGCAGGGCGGCCGAAGACGTTGATGATTGCGGTTTTAAAATCGGAACAGGTGGCAAAATCGGACGCGTGGTTGTTGTACCACAAACTGGCAACACCCGTAAGGTAGAATACCAAGTTGGTCAGCTTGCCGTCCTCGTCCCATTTGTTGGGGACGCTCACGCGCTCGTAAATGGCGAGCCAGTCCTCCACGTCAGTGCCATCAGCGCCAGTGAAGAAGGGTGGATCGCGGATTCTGGGGACACCGGGACAAGGGAGTGGCATTGGAAGCGTTTGCTGAGGAGCGCCGTGGTACATAGTAGATGGCAGGGTACGTGATCGCAGCTCCAAAGGCATAGACGGGGATCGCAGCACTCTCCACCAAATTGTTAAGGCGTTTATTAGCCGGCAATGAGCGAGAATATACAATGGCGACAGTCACGGCCAAGCACGGGCTCTCAGCGCGAGCGGCGTCCTTGTTGGGTAGCCCCACTAGGAGGTACTCAAGAGTTCGACCCATTTCAGAGTTCGGAGGCTTCGCTACAATATACACATATATAATATATAATATATATATATATATATATATATATATATATATATATATATATATATATATATATTAATGTAAACGGCACTTTTTAGAGTAATCTAAACAATGCATTTGCTGAATTTCAATGAGAATCATGTACTCCTGCCGTGACTCTCTCCGTCAGCAAAAAATGATTATTAAAAAATTTTGTTTTCGCTTGCATTCGTTTTTTCCGGACTGCCCGATATGCCGGACGTTTTCGCTGTCCCTCAAGGGTCTGGGAAATCGGACGCCGATTGTATTAGGTGCATACAGCACAGCCTCATAAAACTAGTCTTGGCATGCTGGCAGGAGCCAAGCATAGCTTTCAACAGAAATCGAACCCCAGAGAAGTTCATAAAGGATAACAACACACAGACAAGTGTTGCTGGCAAAGTCCTCATTGTTTCTGAGATGGCCTAATGAGACAAGATGGCCGTTCGCATCTCAAAGAAGACATTGCTTACCTTGTGATGGCTGCTGGTGCATGTGCTCATCTGCCAGTACAGCTGGGAAAGGGCTTGGAAGCGTGGCTACTGGCATCTGAGACATAGCTGGTGGTTGCAGAGGTGGCTGCTGCGCTGCTGTCTGCAAGGCAGGTGGTTGCGTTGGAGGTTGCTGCAGTGGCTGTTGCATTGGTGGCTGCATTGGCGGCTGCATTGGTGGCTGCATTGGTTGCTGCATTGGCTGTTGAATTGGTTGCTGTAATGGTGGTGGTTGCTGCATAGACTGCGGCATTGGTTGCTGCATTGGCTGCTGCATTTGCTGTTGCATTGGCTGCTGCATTTGCTGTTGCATTGGCTGCTGAAGTGGCGGCTGCATAGGCTGCTGCATTGGTTGCGGCTGGCTGGCTCCAACCATGTAAACCGGTTGCCCTCGGGCAGCTGCCTCAGGCCCCACTAGGTGCGGCCCGGCAACCACCATGGGGGGTGGTGCAAGTGGAGGAGGAGGAGCTAAGTTTGATGACGCCAAAAGAGCCTGAGGGGGTGGTGGGGGTCCACCAAGTCTAGGCGGGCCCATCGGAGGGAGTCCTGGCTCCCCGGCAGTAAAATGTGGTCTGCATGGCGGGAACTGCGGCTGCAGGAAGCCTGGCCGAACTTCTCCGACACTGTAAAAGAACATGTGGGAGTTTACTTAAATATCTAATTAAGCACAAGAAATAATTACACCACCAAAGAAAACAATACCACACCACAGTTAATGTGTCCACAGCTGCTAAAAATAGGTATCATAACAAATAATTCGTTGCTGTAGCCACAGACACTTTTGGACACATGCACAACCACAAAAAGAAAAACAAAAGTGATGGTGATAAAAACAAAAGTAATAGTGTTACCTGCATAATTTATCTTTCGGAATTCATAAAGTTTCTAAAGATGCACTACTGCTAAAATGAAATCGGCCATCCAACAAGCTCATTAGTGACACCTCGTTAAATAGAGCTTTAGCACTGATATGTTACCGTACGGTCCGAGGAGTTCGCATAAATTTTATTGTATGAAAAGTTTTGTACAGTACACTGGGTGGTAACGACAATGCCGTGGCAGTGTTGGAAGTTATAGAAGCCCAAGTCAATATGAGCCAAACTCAGTGAACAATTAGTGCCTGTCAACAGGGTCTCCTAGAGCTGGGATAAAAAAAACAAATCGAAGCACCTAAATCAGATGCAGGAGGAACCACTGACTGCATCATTAAGCATGGCTTGCGATTTGCTTGTTTACCAGGAATCGAACTTTGTTGGTCGAGCAGGCAGTGCTACCCCGTGGCAGAGAATTTAACTAGGAAAGACAATGACAACTGCATCCACATTCTACTTTTCTCCCATTAAAAAGTTCGCAGTGATGCCATCACAATGCCATCTCTTTCATTTTGTAGATCAATCAGAATATGCACATAGAAGATCTTGCTATGATCCATTTTACTGCCATCTATGTTTACTGTGACCTGGGGATCACAGCCCTTAGAGTAAGTGATTGTAGGAAATCTAAAACATTAGAATATTCTGCAAGACCTGTAGGTTTGCTGTGATGATCATTATCACCACCGTTCTAACAGGCACCAAGCAATATATTCAGCTAAAATATTTTTGGCCATCGTGGTATGGTACAGTAGATTACAGAATTGGAATGCCATAGCGTAATTGTCAAGGCAACACTGCACAGCTGAAGCTTCAACCTTTTCTTTTTACTCTCTTATTATTTTGAACCACCGCATATAGCTCCCAAAGCACTGCCTACCCGACGTGATGAGGGTGCATCTGAGGTTGAGGAAAGTCCTCCCGGAAGTAAGAGGGGTACTCCTCGCCACCAAAGCCTGGCTGCTGATTGCCCCTTCTACCTGGGCCCACTCTTGGCATGCCACGACCCTCCATGAAATCATTCCTACACAAACAAGGCCACGCTCTTGCTAAAACTGCTTACAGCAACAGAAAAAGAGGCTGGCCACACAAACAGAACTTTCTCACTGAAAGGTCCACAAAGTACATCACACGACGCAGAGTCACATAATCACAGCAGCAGTGTTGGCAAAGCTTGTTGGGACAATAACATTGCGAGAGTAAAATCATTTACATAGCCACGTATCTCGTATTCTCAGTGAGTGACGCCACTAACAGTCGATACATGAGTAAACTTACCCTACCCTATGCCGAAGCGCCGAAGACTGTAATAAAAGCAGGACGATGCAGCAGGATGTTTTGTACATTTTACAATCCCGCAATATTATTAAGCGGTTACTGTGCTGAGTTATTCTAATAGTCACTTGGTTATTCAAACAAATTACTTGTTAACCCAACCAGGCTTCTAGGAGGCGAGCTTTCTGAAGACTATTCTGGAGAGGATAACCTGCCAACATGTTGATTGATTTGTGGGGTTTAACGTCCCAAAACCACCATATGATTATTATGAGAGACGCCGTAGTGGAGGGCTCCGGAAACTTCGACCACCTGTGGTTCTTTAACGTGCACCCAAATCTGAGCACACGGGCCTACGACATTTCCGCCTCCATACCTGCCAACATGTTCACCGTGCTGTTTGCTCCTGACTGGATACGACAAAAATGACATTAAATGTTTGGTGCGCACCTGAGATTTACTATAAGTCTCCGTGGAAGCCAACTTTAAATAAATTAAGGTAAAAAGAAATTCTTTTAGTTTCGCCTTCCCTGGCTTATAGCAGACATATTCCTGCTCAAGCATTACGAATAACCTGTCACAGCAGCAGTACACACTTAGACAAGCACAAATGAAAACAGAGGTACTGGTGTCACAACTTGCCTCTTTATGTCTGTGTTCGCACAAGCGTCTTAAGATGTAATGGTGCTGAAGAAAAAAAAACCGTCCAGCACACCCACCAATGTATCTTGAGCGAATAATAAAGCATGTTTTTTAATTCGCCAGCAAAGATCATGATCGGGAATAAAAGTGTCAATAATGCAGAATGCACGCGAACGCTCACCCAAAGTTGTTGTTCCAATCACCAGGTCCTGGGGGCCCTCGGGGCCAAGGTGGACGAATGTTTGGATCTTGTTGTGGCTGACCGAGGGGCGGCTGTTGCGGCCAATTATTACCGACACCTGCCCGTTCTTCAGACCCACTGCCATACCTAACCCAGCCCTGAAAAAGTACGAGCAAGCAATTCTCAGTAACGTGAATCTGCAAACGAAGGAGCCTGTCCAAAGTAAGCACAGCAGAGAACCACAGCCAGAAGCACATGCCAAATACTGATGCAAAAAGGGAGGGTAATGTCAGCTCAATACCATTAGCAAATAGTAGAAGACCACAGTCTGGAGGGGACCAAAAACAAATAAAGGAACAGGGAGTTTCATAATTATGAAAATATTACATAATTCTTCTTTGGAAACAGCAGCTACATGTACAATTTAGTGAAACCATTGAAGAGTCCTTGCTATGGGCTTCCACACACTCCCGTGGCCTTCTGTTCACAAGATGCAACAATCAAGTGTTCTTTGACAGCAACTCAATAAAGCAAGCACTCCCCAAGTAACACCCATAACATCCCACCTAAAGGATACTTACACACCGATGCGTCACTGTGGCTCCGCACTGGCAAAAGATCTAGAATATTTAATAGCCATGAGCAATCAACGGTGCATGTTTTTCAATTCCTTTTCCCGGTGTACGGCGTAACTTCACACACCACCTGTGTTCAGGAATTCAACCGCTCTGCTCGTGCAGCTTGCTTAGCCTAATATCGTGTGATAATAGGGGAAGGTTATCGTCAATCTGGCACTGGTATTGCTTGTATTTAGTGCTGAAATACTTCCAGAAGCTGTCTCTCCGATGTGTGCCTTCTTGGACTTTCAGAAGAGTTCACGTGACTAGCACCAAATATATCGACCCTAACAGGCTATAGTATTGCTCACACAGTGTCAAATACACCATCTTAACACCATGCGAGCAATACTGGAGCCCACAAGCACCGCTGACGCATCTAGCGTTGGCAGTGCAAGTCCTCATAAAAGTGCAAGTGCGCACGAAAGTTATCAATGAATAATGCCATACTAATAAAACATTCCTAAAAGTCAATCAATGGTGCCTAATAGCTACCTTCATTATCTTGCTTGACAGAGAGCAGACATAGTGCAAAGTTGCATAGACAGATCTGCAAAGAACTATAGGCATTTCTGCATATGTCAACTCCATGGTAAGAGTTCTCTTCAACTCTGTGCAAGGTAAGCGCATGCTTGTTGCATAATGCTTGACTGGTGTGTGTTATCACTATGGCAACTATCTTGCTGCAGCAGGGCAGCGTATTATAACCAGGAACCACACATGCACCATGTTGCAGCCCACACAAAGATGCATTTAATTTCAGTACATGGCAGCCCAGTGACGGCCACATTGACTGTGGGTTCCAAAAGCCAGCATGTTGGAACCACGCCTTCATCCTGTACCAAGCAACACAACAGTGGGTGAAGGAGCAGATGACTTACACCGCTCTCTTTGTTTTGCTGAAAACCGCCTTCGGGCGGCTGCTGTGGCCGTGACTGCCCCCAACCACCCTGCCCTGCCTGTTGTGGACTATTCCACGTGCCACTCTCATCCACGTCGCCACGTTTCCTCAGGTCAACATCTTTTGCTGCTTCGGAGCTAGGTAGTCTCATATCGACATCCATACTCTTTTCACTCTCTGTCACAGGAAGCTTTACTTCCGGTGGAAGGGTGCGCAAATCCGAGTCTGTGTCGGCCAGTTTTTCCGGATGAAGGTTGAGGGCGCGAAGTACATGCTCCGGTGGTCGCTTCTCGATGTCCACGGTTGGAGGTTGTGGCTCTAGCCTGATCACATGCACCTCACCATCAGCTGTTTTGATCGCAATAGGACTGTTGTCAAACTGCGCACTGTAGGGCACCCCGTCCAGGAATATTTCACGCAATGGAGCTCCAAACTTGATTGTACGCTTCTTTCCAGTTCGTTTCGAAACAAATTCATGTGCCGTGCCATCAAATGGCAAAGACACAGGTTCCTGGCGAGAAAAAGAAAAAATGTTGAAGTAAGTGCACGTAAATCAAGCCATGCTCCAAAATCAAGCCAATTATTTCAACACATTCAAAACATATCAAATTAGCAACAACAGGTTTATGTTGCCATGATTGAGTGGCTTGGTCCCTACTTTAAGCACTGATGCAAGTCACTTCAGTATAAAAAGTGCCACCCATTTTCTCAAGTGTCAGCGATGATTTCAACTATTCACAACAGCGCATAGGGCAAAGTGGCATACAACAGAACCTCAGTACTTTCATTACCTCAATATTACGATTCTGAGACAACACTAGTTGAAAACCTCATGTGATGTGGAAACCCTTAATTTTGAATTCAGTTAAATTGCAGCTTTGTTCTATGTTTCCCCTGTTATTTCAGCATGCGCTTTTAATCACTACAAAAAAAAAAAAAAAGATTGGTTCTAGTTCTGCTACGGTGAGGGCAGTCGCAATGTAATACCAGATCATGCTGCACGATGAAAATCGAAGCTCTGGCCTATGTGAGTGTGTACTGAAATAGTAGAGCAAGGTCACACATGCATTTAAACAACCTAAAATGAAAGAAGAATTGCTAATACGTTTCACCAGTGGAAAAAGATTGTAGCAGGTCTCTCGCATTTGCTGTAATCTATACTGATTAAGGAGGCAACTGGTGCGAGCAATATTACATTTTAACACGAATGTGTTTTATGCTGGGGCCCGCTAAGACTTCAGTGACGCATTTCGGTGATGGAAGTAACATCGAAAAAATACACGCGGTCGGAAGACAACGGAAAAAAGTTCTATCAACGGAAGTTGAACCCAGTACCCCTCAATTTACCACCAAAGATGGCAGGCATGCTATCCACTGCCACATTGTCACACCTTCTATAGGTTTAACAAATGCACCTTTCATATCTAAAATTGTCCTCTCACAGTTCTTTAGGTAAAGTGAAGTAATGCTTCATGACTGTGCAATCCCCAATTAGTTCCCTCATTGTGTCATTTCTACCAGCCTTTCCAATCGGCCTGTTTCCAATGACAAAAGTGTAATTTAGTCGACCCCTCAACACACCGCCAGGTGGCAACCTAATCCGAAGGGTCGGAGGCCTCACTCATATCTTCCATCCATAGCGGAAATAGCACTGCAACACGCACCAACTGATTCGCCTGGCTTTGCGTTCCCCACATAAGCTAGCCCCATGAAAAATACAACTGGCCAATGGGGAAGACAAAGACATGTGTAGCGTTTCCCTCTAGTCTGGCATTAGTGTTCAATAGCACAAATATGATGCGAGCAGGTGACCTCAGCCCATATTCGACGTCCAATCATTTGCCTTTCTGGCTGTCATGCTGCTTTCTAAGACTCCACTTTTACCGTTATAAGTACTAAAGCTGCCAAAAGCGCCACAACCACAAGGGTTGGTCAATCATTAATCATGGACGTTAGTCATCGGAATGGAGGTGCGTCACAAGCTTCCACATGGATGCGTTCTCATTAAACGGTTCTATGGCTGCCAAACATCAGCAGAAATTTTACGAGCTCTCTTATATCAATATATATACAGCAAACATTACCACTTCTGTAAGGACATGTTTTACCTCCGTGCTATCTACTTTTTTTTTCCCCAAACATATGTGCCATTACTTTTTTATATGAAATTATTTCAGAAGCTTCATGCCAATTGGCTTAGCAGTAAAACGCGTGTGACCGTTTGTGTTTTGCAGCTTTGAGAAAAAGAATGTGCCTGTGAAGCAAGATGGTAAGCAAGAAAGATCCCAACAACACCATGGAACATGGGGCCTCTGGAGTCGGCCAACTTTTCTCAGTGAAGAACAGATTACCCAAGAAGGAGGACAAAGAAAGACTGACTTCAATAAAGAAATTATGCACCAGAAGGCACACACTTGTCGAAGTGACGATATTTCAGCACTTCGAAGTCTCAACTTTATTCTCTCTCTGTCCTCCCCTTCCCGTCCTCCTCCCCTTCCTCCACCATTTAGCCCGGAGGACAGACTCTGTGTGGCCTGTGGAATGGAAGCGTAATCTCCGTGGTGCGATTTCACCCAACTGCATTGATTGTAGCGATATGGAAACACTGCCCACTTCTTGTGTGAGTGTCCTGCTCTCGGTGATGCATGCAAATGGCTGGCTCATCATGTCTTATCGAACTGTCACGTGTGACACTGCCAGATGTCACACCTGCAGGACCATCGCCACTTCGCCCTTGCCGCCCTACTTGGCTTCCTTAAGGACGTCAGCTTGACTGAGCGATTTTTATAAGCCGCTCGCCCCAGTAAGTCGGACGTTTCTCCTCTTCCCATCACGCTAGTTCTTTTTTCCCCTCCCTTTTCTTTCCTCCTTGACTTGCCTCCCCCCTCCCTTCTATTAATTCATTCCTCCCTCTCTCTCCACTCATGTCTTTTCCCGTTTTTCTTTAATTTCTTTTCTTCACTCTCAATGTCCCTTCAATCCCTGTTCCCCGGCAAGCGTATTGGTTAAGGTGCCCTCAGTTGAGAGACAGCTACCACCGTGCACCCCACACCCCATTTTTTTACTTTTATGTCTTTTCCTAAGGAATCATCCCCCCCCCCCTCCCCAATTTTCAAGATAGGCTAAGATTCACACAATTTTTTTAGTTCAAACAAATATTCCCTTATTTTAACAAAGTAACATTGTAATTACATTTAAACAACAAAAAATACCCCAATTATGTGAAGTGAGGTAAGCTCATATGTAGTAGCGATTAGAGGCTACGAAGTAGTATTCTTAATTGTATGAATACAGCCGGTATATTTCAGTATTCAAAGTGGCATTTTACCATTACCTTTTAAATAATACTAAGGTCTAAAAGTTAAGACATCATAAATGAACATGATGAATCCGATGATAATGACAGTGGATTGGGGACACATTCGCTTCAGCGATGCTGGAGCTTAAAACCCAAATTTTTTCATTCTTAAGCTTCGAGAGCGCAGTAAATGCTCAAGCAGCATGTATCTTGGCAATTCACTAAAGAATTAAAAATTATCCTTTGCTTTTCCAACTGATGTTCCTTCAGTGTTTTCTCGCGGGTGCAAATTATTCGAAAAATATTTGGTAATCCTGTTATGTGCTACGAAATCAAATAATACGGTATTTGTTATTTGAAATTTTCTTATACTCGCACACCCCTACCTAATGGCAATTCTTACTTGAACCTAAGTTTTCATTTATTTATTTTATTTGCATCTTTCTAGAGCTTCACTCACAGACAACATTGACTTTTCACTTACACCCAACAATGACAACAACACTGACACCAGAATTCCTGTTAAACAAGCTCTTTGATGCGATCTCATTAAAATACTGAGCACATATGGAAAGTTAGAGAACTCGCCATTGTTTCCACATCACATAAGGAAGCTTGGGCAGTAAATGAAGAAGTTTCCCCACATAAAAAATAAATTTTCTAAATTTTCTGCTGCTCTTCCTTCTTCAATGTTTTACAGACTTAAAATTAATGAGGTTATACTGTAGCTCTAGTCTGTTCCAGTGTAAATGACATTGCATATAAGGCTGCCTTTGTTCTGCTGTTTTTACTCTATCCAAAAAAAAAGACAGAGCAATTTTTTTAAGAGGTAGGGGAAGGGGGCTTGCACTGACACATCACCACAACTAGTAGTCAGAGAACTTCAACATGCAAAATGTGTGCTACATGCATGTGCAACGTGTACAAAATAACAGCTGCTAAATGGTTATAAAAAAAAGATCCTGGCTATAACCTCCTGCAGCAGAACCTAATGACGATAACCTTTCCCTTTTTTGAGAGAAAATGCAGCTTGAAAGCCCACGGCAAGCTGTATAGCCCCAAATTAGACAAACGGGCCAAAACATGAATCCAAAAGCAGAAACAATAATGCCCATTTTATATATTATGTAACCGTTTCAAAATGTAAGTGCTGAAACTTTACATACAAGTTACACAATCTCGCTGCTTGCATTTCGAGCTATGTTCCTAATATGAAAAAAAAAAAGCAAAATGCTGACAGCCGTCCGTTTTCAGGTGACTTGTGACATTACAGCAGTCAGGCACAATTTTTAATATACGCACTATGATCGCATAGCAGAGAACACTTCACAGACCAGCACACATCCTGGAAGCATTTAGCACATGTGCCCTATGCTTTTCCTAAAATGTTAGCAAAATTGCTTCAGCAAGCTAAATAATAAATAAAAGTAGAATGCCAATCTTTGTTCTTGCATTGAGGAAAAAAAGCAGTTACAACCGGGTTTTTTCTTTAATGTAAAATGTGCATTGCGATATATCAATTCTTTTCATAAAATATTTGAATAAACAAGCAAATTTAGTCTGATTGCAAGCACAAGCAGGTGGAAATGCTTGCAGTGGTGTGCAGCAAAGCAGCATGCATGTGCCAGGTGAGAGGCTGTGAATGGTGTAAACGCTGAAAGAAGTGTATTAACTGGCCATTTCACTAAATTAAACAATCTAATGACAGCAGCAACAACATCGCAAGACATGGAGCTCCTTCTTTTAGGGAATGGCAACAACACACAGAAGGCATGAATCAGACCATTCAGTTCTACAAATTTAAAAAGTGATTTTGCCGCTCTAGTCAGATTGCTCTCATACTGTTCCTTTCGTTAAGTCTGTCCAGAAAACTAGACACTCTGTCATAAGCACAAAAAAATGTGCTAATTATTTATCTGTCAAGGCTACATTTTAGGCGTTTAACGTGCTCTTTTGTGGCCGGCAACCAGCAACAAAATTTATTGCTGAATATTGACAACTAGAGCACTATTGAACATGCGAGATTAACTACAACAACTAGCACTTTCTGCTTCAGACTGGCTTAAAGCGCAAAGCTTCTATTAGATGTCCATACAACAGCTTCCAGTTGATAAGCCCTTCCTTAACTTCAAACATTCTTTTCAGTGAAGCAGCTTTTGGATGTGAGCATACAGATGCTCAACACGCGAACACCAACATGGTCTTGTGAATGCTGTTTTAACTATCATGCATCAATAGCTTCAAAGTGAGCTGCTGCCCGCAAGCAGCCGAGTCCTGTCATTCCTAATTTTATCCCTTCAGAAAAAAAAACATCAGTACAGACCAATGTATAATTACAGAATGCTAACAATGTGGCCAGAAAATTTCTATGAGAACTACCATTCTTCCAATTTTTATTTTGCTAAGATCTCTCTAAAAAGCACTAACTCTTTATCTTTAGACATTACTGCGTAATGCAGGTTGCTATCTGTTATACAAGCACATAGCGTCATGGATGAATAGCTTTTAGCAATTAGAGAAAGCTGCCAAAGTAAAAAAGGAAAACAGAAACCCCTACATGTCCTGGAAATTTCATCATGTTCACTTGACACAACACACCAGTCGCAACGCAGTAATCTACAGTACTTAAAACTTCGTTGATGGCAACCTTTTGAGCAACGATATTGAAAGCTGAGACTTGAACCTTGTTTGCTCTCCTATATTCAAGACCTCTTATGCTGACAGCTCAAAGCTTTTTCCTTCAGCGGATTTCAAAATAAGGGGTGGCACATACAACAGACGAAACCTCAGCGAAGCTGCAAGGCATGGCAATAGTCTGATTTTGTCAGTGCTGCTTTGGCACCTACATAGACAATGGGTCCACTCGGTGGTAAACAATTAGGCTAGCGCAAGTTTGAGCACACCACTTTGACATTGCAGTGTGCTGCAGTCTGTCGCAGGCAGTGACTAACCAGCAAAAACTCCGGAAATAAACAATCTTCATCAAGGGTCAGTTCTGGCAAGCAGTTGTGCCACTCTTCTTTTAGTTTCCACACCAAAAATTGCAACTTTTATGAGCTTTTAGGATGAATTGACTGGTTTTCTTTTTCAACCATGAAATTTTACATGTAGGCTGCCCCATATCTATATGCCATTTGAGTTTAGGTGTTTCTACACAGCCAAGAAGCTTTTCTTCAAATCGAATTTAGCTCACATGGCAATTCCTCTCACTTGGCACAGATAATCACCGTTACTGAAAAGCACTGCAACGCTCAAGATCAAGCAGGTCTGTGCTAAACACTTACCACGATGCAAAAAAAGAGAACACAACACAGCGCAAGAGGAAATTGCCTTGGCCATGCACACAGGAGGAAAAGGGGGTGTAACAAGCACACAGGCACAGCTTTCTGTCTTCCATCTAGAAATAGCCCAAAAGCCACAGCCACCACCCAAGGCCGGTCAGACACCAGTTCCACAACCACGCTCTCTTCAATCCAGCAGCAAATGATTCCATGCAGACTCACGCATTTATACTTTACTTTTACGTATATAAGGCGGAAGTTAGGGGATTATGTTATGCTTCAATAGATGTAAAATTTGTGAACACAAGGGGGGGGGGGGTTCACTGTAGCCAGATTTTTACAAGAAAACTTCTCTTAACAAATTGGCTGACTGGGCTAGTTGGTTCATGCATACTCGAGGTTGACAGCGCGAAAAGAGACACATCTTTGCATCTGTCATTTTTTTCACAGTTTTTTCTGTTCACTCGGGTATATGTAATTAATAGCCTTCTTGTCAATAAAACTTCAGTTGGAAGTCAGCGCTTGTCCCGTTTTTTTTTCTGGTCTGCCGTGTGTTTTTTCGTGCTGTTAAGACTTGTCTTCTTCAAAGATGCAACTGCCTTTCGTATGAAACATGTACACACACGCACACACAGACACACACACACACACGCACGCACGCTACTGATAACAGTTGCACCCAGAAAGAAAACAAATCCGCTTGTAGTAATGCCGCCTGCAGCAACACACCGTGTTCACAAATTTTTCATCTCTTTACTGTTGCGTGTATTATAACCAAGCCCTGTATATGGCACGCACTCACTAAAGAGGCCCTGAACCAACCCTCAGGCATTGTGAGAAAATATATTCCATAGGGAAAAGACTGAAATGTAAAGAGCTCAGCCAAGTTTTTCAGTTGTGCACAGCGCATTAAACTCGCAAAAATTGCAGCACAAAGTTTAAACCCACTTCCTTCACACATACTCCTTAAAGGGACACTAAAGGCAACTATTAGGTCTTTGTTGATTGTTGAAATAGCGGTCCGTAAACTTCGTAGTGTTACTATTGTGCCAAAGAAGGGCTTATTTTAAAATAAAATCACGTTTCAGTGGTCCGCATCAGGTTAGCGCACTTGAAGTTACCTGCCTCAAGAAGCGGACCACCTCAAATCACTGTTGCCGTGCATAACATTGCCCTGCTTTACTGCGCCGCTGCCGACACTAGTAGCAGTAGAATGAAAGCAGCGAGAGCCACAGCAGCAACAACGTCCATTGATCAATTTCCTGCCATTGGCTCCGACATGGTAAACGTGTTAGTACACCTTTCAATTCATTAGTTGAAAGGTGTACATCAGCGAACATGCACGCTTACTTTTCCTCCACAATCTCAGTGTGCCATCTCAGTCTCGTGCAGTCATGCATGACACGATCACAGCTAACATATCAGTGATGCAATTTGCATCAGTAATTCAAACTACCAAAGCATCAGTAATTCAAACTACCAAAGCACTGCAATTAATATGCATTGAAGAAGGAATGACATCATAGTGCATGGTAGTTTAAGGAACTTCTACAGTGGCATTTCGATTAGTGTTCCTTAGCTGGTAGTGCCCATATCACATACAAGTTTAAACATGACTATTACTGCATGCTATCATTTAGTTAATAGTTGTGCCGCATTCCAAGCAGGCACATATTAACGAGGTTTCACCGTGCCACTTAAGCCCAGTTTTATCCACAATTCTGCAAGGTCATAGTATTCCCCGAGATACAGTGTTCACCTATGTGGCACGGCGCGAAAAAGCTAGGACACAAAAAGAAACAGACGGGGCCAAGCACTGGTGGTCATTCGGGATAGCCATTTTGCCTCTTTTCCATCAATAAAACCTTAAGGCCCAACTGCATGCACACAATTTTCAAGCGACAGCTACAAGCAACAGCAACAAACTAGCTTCGTCGTGCTGTCGCGTCCCGCAGCAGCCACCACAAGTCGGCGAGAAAGGGTCATTGTTGCTACATTGCAAACTATCCCGTGCATGTCTATAAATTGCGACAATAAGTTTAAGAGTAGGTCAATGACAAGATGCGAAATTTATTACTTACTTGTGTGGCATAAGGAAGCCATAAAAGTGTTTCACAAGCTTATTTTTTTGCGATCATTAGTTAAACTGCGACAGGGTGCCCAGAAGCGTACACTACGACAGCTACAACGCACTTTGCATGACAATTCGATATTGCAGCAAACTATTGCAATCGCAGCAAGCCACCACTGAAACATCAAACCAAACTGTTGATAACAAGACTTAGTACAAAATATGGCCACTCACTCTCACACGAGGTGCAACTATAACGGAGGTAGTCTGTATCTTGCATTTCTTGAAGTACACATTGATAACAAGCACCAAGAGAGAATTGCTACCGGAGCGGATATCAGAGGTGCCACTATGTTGCCGGACATTGTCACGCTCACTTCTGAGTGACAGGCGATCTAATTTAGTTTCCCAGAAACGTGCAACCCGACAAGCAACTGCTACAGATAAGCCTGCGCGATATCAAATTCTGTCGGTCCTCGCTCGAAAATCGCGTGCATGTGTTGGGCTTTACCAATAAGCTTGAACTCATAACCTTTTAAAATACATTGTTCTCTTATTATACATCAGTAATTGCAAAATGTACCATAGTAACGATTCTTAAGTGCTACTTTCTAAAAGCAAAAATGTAAAAAAAGCTCTATGCTGATTGTACTTTAGTAATAAGCCAAAAGTAACACAAGTGTAACACACGCTACAACTGCTACAACATGCTATTCATTAGAGTATGTCCTAAACACCATGAAATTCCAAGGAAAGAATGTGTGCTCACCATGTCATCAATAAAGACACGCTTTGGCGGTCCCTTGAACATGATCTGTCTTGTCTCACTGCCATCCATGAGCACCACAGCGACATCATCCACAAACTGAACTTTGCGCATCTTAGTGTCAACCCTAATAGTCCCAAAACCTGGAGCAGGCTCGGACAGAGGGGGCATCGCTGAAATTAGATAAGAAACAAGCTTTTCTTGAACTCACAAACAACAAGTTATCAGCTTCATAAAGTACACCATTCAATAATTTGACTTCGGGTGCAACGCGCTCAAATGATAATCCTGCTACAAAAGAAAATAAATGGGTGAAGACGCGGTGAAATGACTGAATTTGTCAGTCTGACAGGGGTATTGTTGTTGCAAACTTCAGTAATAAACTGCACAAAGGTGATTTTGTCCCTAATGTCACTAGAGCAATCTTTGCCACTTTCTGCAAAACATCCCAATTTTCTAAATGTTAAAATCTCTAATGACAACGGTCATTCGGACTGGCCATTTTACCTTTCTACTGAATGCAAGACCTTTAGACCTTTTAGGCTTGTGTGCTAGATGCTTAATAAAAAAAACGACTCTTGCATTTCACAAGTTTAGTGGTGGTCCAGCCAGATTAAAATATGGAGCAGTTTCACTGTGAACATTCACAGAAAAAGTTTGTAGATATCCCCTAGTGCAATAGAACTAGCTCAACACAGCTGTGAATTGCATACTGAATGAACCAAGAGGCTTCAGAACTATGTTGTCGATGCTTGTGATATTCACCAAAACAATTAGTCATACCTTTGTTCACACCTCCGAATGAAAGTTGGTTCCAGGGTGGGAACCCTGGTCCTGGAGGTCCTCCTTGCCAATTAAGAGGCTGCACAAAACATGGAGCTCACGTCAATCTTCAATCAATCAAACAATCAATCAACAGAGCAAGGTCATGATTGCTTCCGAGGTCTCGAGCAACATCAAATGAGCAATCAAATTCCGCAGCAATGGTGCAGATAAAGTTTGCAAGTGCCACAACAATAACTGAGCACAACTGCTATAACTAATGAAGAATCGATGAACACAGTGAACAGTTCTTGCTACCTACAAAAATCTCTGCATAATAACAGGCCGGCCTGCAACTGATATCTAAGTCACAGAGGAAGAAGCATCTGAGAATGTTGCAACACTTCCAGGTTGCAACATGCACGAACAGATAAGTGAGGATAAAATGTCTGTGGCGATGGCACAGGGGTTACGGTGCTCAGCCACTGACATAAAGGTCCTGGGTTCTATCCTGCCAACGGCAGTTCCACTTCGATGCCGGGGAAATGCTAGAGGCCTGTGTGCTGGGCGATTTTGGTCCATGTAAAAAAACACAGGACGATTCAAAATTATGGGGCCCTCCACTATGGCATCCCTAATTGTTATATGATTATATCAAGGTTTTAGGACCTAAAACTTGAGATATTACTATTATTATTGAGGACAAAAGGTAGGTTTTGCCACAACGTAAGCACTGACTAGGTAATGGTTAACAAAATTGCAAGTTGTCCATGTTTCTTATTACTCTCAGTGGGAGTCACGCCTATCGATTCATCCAGTTCACCAGCTGCCATTCGAGCTAGGTCTGGATGCCAACAGCAGCACTATTTCTTTGTTGTGTCAAGTACACCAATGAAACAAAAAGAAGATTATGATGTGGCAGCCAATGTGACTTCAAAAAGACTAAAGATGCTACATTCTCTTCCTAAAAACACATTCCGAAGACAACCAAACAAATAGAGCAGACAAGTAGGCCAGGGTGAATAGAGAGAGTGTGAGTAGTTATCTTCAACTGTGGTGTACTAATTGGGATGTAAATCGAAAGAAATTTATGCAGACGGACAAATCTTTCTTTTCATTGATGGGAGGGGGTGACTTTCTGTCCACTTCAATTAATTTCCATTTAAGTGCCAATTAGTACAATATTAACATCCTGTTCTGACAACAATTAACGACCTTTATGCTTTTCCTGGCCCAACTGTCTGCGTCTGACGTATAAACGAGCCTCTTAAAAAAATTCCCCTACTCCCGTGGAGCGAGTGGTCCGTTGTGTGCAGATGCACCCGTGGAGTAAAGAACAGCACTGACCACGATGGGCGACTGTGGCTGCGACTTGCGAAACTGGGAGATTTTCTCCAGCTCGGCTTTCAGCTCCCTATGCAAGTCGGGGTTGAGGCGTCCTGCCCGCATCTGCTCATCCGTTTGCTGCAGGAACATGTCAGGATCGGCCAGCATCTCGTACATCTGCTGCTGTTGCTGAAGGCTCATGTCACTGTTACCCGACTGGCCCACGTGACTTCGAAACCTGAAACAACCAGTGCTGACACTCTTAGCACTGCATGTACCTGGCTACTTCAGACCCCCATAGATGATGCCGCCAAGACTCGAGGTCTGGCCGTCGCCTGAGAAAGGAGGGCTCTGGTAGGGCTACTCTCCCAGTCCCCACATTCCTTGACCCCAGCAAGGACAAAAATAAAGTTCAATCTCTCTCTTCACACCTCAAATCACTCACAGACTATACGGCATATCCTACAGCTAAGTTCAAGCGACCACAGATGAGACAGCGAGGTTAAAATTGAGGTTTTCCCAGGATTATCATACACATAAATGCAAAAATTGCAAATTTGGCCAATAGCTTTACATTGCATCAAGGATCAAAACATTATATTTGCACATGGCATCTTGTTACAGTGTGTGAGCATTACCAATGTATACATTTATGCCACGGTCAAAATAATTGATCACCGTAAAATCCTGAGCAAGTGCCCCTCACTTCTTCGGCAGATTTGAAATATGTGCCTCTTTTTCCCTCCTACCATTTGCATTGCTTTATTGCTTAATTCTCTGTTTTTATTTGTCCAACGAGGGCAAATAAAAACACTGAATAAATGCATATTTATTAACAGATTGTAACAGCAGCACAGGTGTGCATACTTTAGTTTTAGCAGAAAATCTGCCCATCTTGAATTTTGATCCATGACTATCAAGGGCCCCCCTCCAAATGTCGGATTATCCTTCACCTCGAGAGAATGAATGGGGGGGGGGGGGGGGGGCTCAGGATTTCACATTAGTCGAAAGTACACTTACATTCGCATCTTGGCTCGCACTTAAAATTTGTTACTATTATGCATTGCCACCAAGGCCCAATGTCAAAGCTTCATAAATTTATTTAATTTACTCTCAAGTATGGATAACATCCAAGAGGTTCAGACTTACATGTAGGAGTCCTCATATATTAACATACTTCCTTAAACTGGGGTCAATTACCAAAAAATAATGATGCCTATCAGAAGCAGTGTTAATTACATCAGGGCAGTAGAAGACTAGAGGTAAGTCCAAAACTATGCTTTTATATCTTATTATCTAAATGATAGCAGAACATGTGGCTTTAACACAGATAGGTCCAAACAAACCCATTGTCAAGAATGTTTTGTAAATTTAACATACAAATGCTGTTATCAGTGCTTTCCTTAAAAAACAGGGTGCTCTTACCTCCTAGAAACTATTAAAAAACACTGATGCTGTGCACAGGGCCTTTTGATAAAACTAAAACTAAACTGACAGTACCAAATTAGCACAGAACCTGGCACATTCATAGCTGTGTTTTAATTCAGTGCCTTCATCATTTTTTAAATAAAGAGGCGAGAAATATGCACAATAGCCTTTTGAAAGAAGCAGATTTTCGTAGCAAATGATTCTTGGCTCTTACCTTGGGTCAGTCATGAGTTTCCGGAGCACAGGTCTGCCAAAACGGTCAACAGAAGGTTGCATGGGTCCCGGGTAGCCACCTCTCCCCATGGAATCTACAACAATACATAAGGCAACAGCACCGGTCAGGGCTGAACAAGTAAAAGCACTGACATCGACGTTCTAAAGCGTTCCCTCTGCTCAGCACAATACTCCAGAAAACAAAGATGGCGAAGGTACGAAATGAAGTGACAAGCCATGAAAGTGAGCACGTGTCTCTGAAGCGGCTTTCGCTCATAGTTGGCAAAGCTAAAGACGGTCCTCGTGATGGAACAAATTTTAAAGTTCTTCAAGAAGCCAATATCAAAGGTGAAAGTAAAAAATAAGAGACAGCAATTATTTGAAAAATCCAGAAGCAAACACAAGATGAAGTTCAGCAACAATGACTCTTCAGGCATGCTATGAAATGGATTAAACAGATATTTGTAGAAGAATTTACAAGCAGGTGTAAGCGAAACCTTTGGTTACATCTGATCTACTACTAGTAAATACGATAGACTCTCAGTAAACGCAACCTGAAGGGACCAGAAAAATATGTTCCATTTAACAGGAATTTCGTCAACTGAGAGATGAACAAGGGTGTAGAATACAAGCCGAGAACCAAACATAGCAGAGGCATTTGTTTTGTTTAAGCGGTAGGTCCGCTTAACAGATTTCTGTTTATTGAGAGTCTACTGTACTGAATCAAGAGTTCTGCCCATTCTGCAGTAAAAGGTTCAACTTACATTTTAAGCATGTGGCTTCAAATAAAACTAAACCAGAAACAAAAGAGAACAGTACGACAAGGATTTAGTGCAACAGGCAAGGTATGCTCCAACATTTTGAACCTCCATGCTAAAACGATGTTGCACTTGCATCAAAGAACCGTTACAAAAACTTGGAAAATGCTCGAGCTTCACCTTGAAAAGTAGCATGCACCAGCGTAATCAGGCCCTGTATCAATCATCTTTATCTGCGCAACAGGGAGAGGAACGTATTTGTGCCTAAAAGTGGCCATTTGAAACCATCCTAGAACGCCTACAGGGCGTACAGTTGCTAAGAGCCCACTCACCATCATGGATCCGTAAGGTGCCACACACATCTGCAAAGCTGCACACTTTGTATCGAATGGGCAGCTTTGATCTACCCACACATCGCACAATGCACTTGTTTTGATGCTTGGTGCGATTCTACAATCCTGCCACACAATATTAAATGCGTATGACATTTTTATAGCGCTTTTTCACAAAGTATTTTTAAGCAATGATGAGGCCTTGTGATAGAGCATCTATCTCTTTGCCATGCAGAAAGCCTGGGTACAATTCTCACAGGAACTGAAAATTATTATTATTTACTTTATTTGCCCATTTTTCTATTTTTCACTCGCGACACGGGTGCAAACACCAGAATTTCTGCGAAACAAGTTTTTTAACACTATCGCACTGTTATGACTAGCTTAATTTTATCAAGGTTTCCATCCTCGAGTTTCACAAACCATATAGCACACACCTGAAGCCTTACAGTTCTGCTTCAGTCAGCGCACATAGGTGAAGATATAAACAATCTTGTTCCACAGAAAAATAATCACCATGATTGTTTTATTCTTTATTCAAAGGTTACCCCACATTGCCCAAAGGCGTTACAGCAGGGGGGTTACAAAAACGACATAAAAAATTCTTCATTCTAACAGCACACTTGCATGGCAGACAATTCATTCCACTCTTTAACAGACAATGAAAATGTTCATTGTCATGCAATGTTCTTGCATGACAATGAAAAAAAATAACAAATGTCGTCAAAAGCTCTTTCTTAATAAAAATGCAGAATCGACATTGAAGATATCAAAACAACCCTTTTTGGCAGTGTTTCTCAGCCATGTTCATTCAAGGGAACCCTGCCAAGCTCCCAAGTACCAAGGAATCCACCCTCCCCCAGTTGCTTTCGTGCAAGCATTTTTTTATTAGGTCCATTCTACAGTCAAGCGCAATGATTTCAAAAGCAAAGATGCAGTATAAAAATTTATACCTTGACGTGCAACTGATATGACTTTCCTTGCACCCACAAATTGATGCGAGGCTCAGTCACACTGAGAGCGAGCCGCATGTCGGCAACTGAATTCAGCCGTTGAATTCAGCCGTGCCCAAGTGCTTATATTTTGATAGGCTAGTGTAGAAAATGCCTGCTCATAAGGATAACTACGTTGCTGTAAACGGCAGCAGCATGCCCACTGCCTCATCTTTGGCACCCATTTTTCAAACTGAAGAAATGCGCATGGGGATAATATAAGGCCTCCTAGACTCGTGTATTTGCTTAACCACGCAACCTGTATTCTGGTGTGTGACTGGCTGCAAGCTGCTGATAGGATTTACTGCGTAACTCGCGCGCTTCTGTTCAACAGTGAGATGTGCTTATTGACAATCGGATGGGAGTAATGAAGGTTTCTTAGATTGATCACATCCTGGGTTCGCCATCTAAGTGATATTGCGAGTGTGGGACCAGAAAAAACTTATCAGTTGCTCATGGAACCTCGAGCAGGGGCCTGTGGATTCTACTTTGAAATGCTCTAGGGTGTCAAAAGAACACGCGACCTATTTGACAGTTTGCCCCGCCACGGTGGTCTAGTGGCTAAGGTACTCAGCTGCTGACCCGCAGGTTGCGGGATCGAATCCCGGCTGCATTTCCGATAGAGCCGGAAATGTTGCAGGCCCGTGTACTCAGATTCGGGTGCATGTCAAAGAACCCCAGGTGGTCTTAATTTCCGGAGCCCTACACTACAGCGTCTCGCATAATCATATGGTGGTTTTGGGACGTTAAACCCCACATATCAATTAATATTTTACAGTTTGTGCATGTAGGGCACCGTAGAGGCCCTTCTTTTCACTTGTCCTTTTATGACACCATGTTTTAACATTGGCAGAATTCTTACAAATCTGCTTTTTTGCACATGAGCCAGAAATAAAACTTAAAACTGCATGAACTACTATGTGAGAAGCACAGCAATGCGCTGGGAGTGCAACCAACGACATCTTACTCTCACCACGTAAAACCTGTGTCAAAGCTTTCTGACTAGGCAAAAAACTGGAGACTCACCCTGCATTTGCCGGAGGTCCTCGTCTCTGACGTCCATATTTTCTCGAGCTGGCCGAAGTGGGCTTTTGAATTCATCTGGGTGCTTGGCTTTGTACTGCGCCCAGCCACGCTGGGAGGCATTTGAAATGCCTCCTGGACGATCAGGTGGCTTGCGATAGTCAAAGTCGGCGAGGCTATCACTGCAATACAGTCGAGCAAGTCGTTACATATATTATGGATGCAGCAACAGAAGGCTACCTATAAACAAAATTCATCAGAATCCAAAGCTTCCGACTTGCTAAGTGCCAAACGTCAGTTCCACACTAACAGGCTGGAAAATCACACCTCAAATGCCTCCAATTACAGCCCCGAAAAAGTAATCGAAAGGGTCGTTGAAGCAATTAAAGAAATGCTCATCAATTAACTTGAAGCCCTTTTCGTGCAAGGCAAAAACAAATCTTCGAACTAAATGATTTCAGATAGCCATGAGAAAATGTTCAGGATTTCATTTCCCAATTAATTACAAACACAGTCACACACATTACATTATTAAGGTGCAACTATTCTTGGTTAATGATTCCCAATGCTACTTATTCAGAAACCCGCCAGTGTTTGTATTGCACTGTTTTTACAGAATTGTTTTATTTGAAGCAAGCAACAACAATGGCATCATTTCTTTTTTATTCCAATTTTCAATCAACTTAAGTACCAAGAACCTGAAATTAACTATAAAAAAACAGGCACAGGCCCTCCAACACTGTAAAAGCTAGAAATTATAATTCTACCAAAAATTACTTGTCACCCACATAAGCACATTAGCTTCCAGCAGAACAAGAATGCTACAGAGTTCTCATGACCAGTTTTGAAGCACTTATTTAGTTCTCTGTTGTCTGTTATGCCCAAGAATTAAATCAGTTCACAGTTCTTATGACCAATTTGAATCACTTATTTAGTTAACTTTTGTTATGTCAGTCCTTTAGTAAAAGTTTTTATATCACATTGAATAGACTTCAGATAAAAAAATTTCAGTGCTTTAGCCTTACTCCGCACAATACCGCCAGACACGGCCAACAAAGTTTTTACTCACTCACTCTAATAAAACCAGATGGTCAAAAAAAAAAATTTAAGGATCAAACGAAATAGTTCTAATCCAATGTACACGAGTCACACTTCATTTGCCATGTACTAGTCAAAACAACCTTAAATTTTACTTTATTAATCAGTACACAATTGTAGAAAGGCTCCTGTATGGGAGCAAGAATATTGGAAAATTCCATCATATTCGTTTGTGCTTCGCTTCACATTCTCGCGGAGCATTTTTCCAGGCAGATTAGTTTTCATCAAATTTTAGATTTTCACAAGGGAATAAACCATGACACATGCAATATGATGCAAAAGTGTCAGTTTAAAGCACAACTTTGAAAACATGCTGCATCTTCTTGTAAGGCCTGCATGAATATTTTATTACAGGTGTGTCCCAAGCTCACGTTTTGTACAATGGGCTATCGTGTATATCACATTTTAAATTTTATTTACCACTGGCTGATGTCACCAATCTGTCGGATGACACAGATGAAGATTCTCATACACAAGCGCTTATGCATTTGGCCTCCATTGAAATATAACCACTGCAGTGAAGTACCCATTTCCAACCCTCCCTCCACTAGCCATTAAGTTACTATGGCGGGTTAACTAATTTATTACCACGCCTACAGAATGTGCATCACCGGTGACCGAAACGTGCCAAGAATTTAAAGATAGGGGTGTCACTACCGACTAGTTGTGTAATCCAGCGCATTCTGTAACCACTAACGCTCCCTTTCCTGCATAGTTAGTCTTTTTTCTGAGCCACGATAATTTTCATTAGCGACAAAGCATTGGTTTGCTCGCGAAGATGGCTCATGACCCCGTAGTGAGACCCTCAAGAAAATGCTGTTCATTGGACGATTCTGTTGCCTCCACAGGGAATTTTTCAGCTGTATTTAGAATAAAAGACTCTGAATACGACGTAGAATCATGGAAATATATTTCGAATAACAAGAAAACCGAAGAATGATCCCAGAACATAGACAGACGATGAGTCGGCCCCGTTAACTGGCATATCGATTTTCTATTTTAACTAAAATGCAGTGAAGATATCCACTCTTTTACACATTTTGTTTGTAGAGTCTCATTATATATGCTGAAGGTTTGGTGACATCACCTTCATCCAGTTGTGAGTGACCTTAAGCCCAAGGGCACCCAGCCGTGACTTCAGAGTAGGGTTGCGCAGAGTAGTGTTATCTCCCTAATAACATCGGGATTTTGGGCATTGTTTTCACGGCATAAGTAGTAAACAGGATTTTTGCTAACAAAAACCGGTTGCCATTCCTGTAGAATTAGTCTTATGGCAACGATTATGGTTCTCGAAAAATGGCCATGGCTACAGAGCTAGTGAACTTCATTTGCCTGCAGATCTAGTTGGGCATCGTTGAGCTTGCACGACTACACGTCCCCAAAACATACACATTCAAAACAGTTCTACCAAGTGGTGAGGCGGAGAAGATACAATAACAGCTATGAGAAGAAGAAAACCGACAACTGGACAAACGCCACTAGTAAAGCCTGTATTAACCAGTGGACACCAACTTGAGAAGTTCTTTCTTACATCGTGAAGGGGCACGGACACTACAGGCGAGACAATACATTGAGATAGATTTATCTTGAGATATACACGGCATCTGTGAAATATCAAGGGCAAATATAGCCTGGGACATATTTAAAACCAATTTTATTGTGCATGACGTGCAACTGAGATGTGGAGCCCCTCGCGATGCCAGCATCAACGCGACAGGAGTGTAAACAAACCTACATCACGAGTTTGTGTTGGCTGGTTGCTGGCTTGCCCCTTGCGCTTGTGCTGCCAATGATTTCTGCCGCTGTGCCTGCAGCTTTGTGTGAGTACTGTCGGTGCAGCATCTGCCCAGACATGCTTTTACGCACGCCTTCACATCACAGTTTTGTGTGGTCAGCTGTGTTTACCTTGCTACCAAAACTGCTCCTGCCAAGTTTGGTGTCATTTGAAAACCGAAACTTCGACTGCACGCTTTCAGAACGTCTCTAAATAAATAACCATTGCGCACTTGTGCAAATGAAGTTTCCAGCTGTGATGATTGGGCCATAAGCTACCTATACCCACACAAAAGGAACAAGGCGCAAAACTTTTGTGTCAGAGCTCCTTTAAAGCTTTCACACTTGGCTCGACCTTTTTCGACAGAGTCGTACATCAATATGTGAACGTTTTCTTGTAGCTTACAGGATTATAATACCTTTATTGAGCATAGCAAAGCCACAGTTTACAATGTCTTGGTGCAATATTCAATGTTACCTTTTAGCATTGGAATTTTTTTTCTTACAAGAACGTGTTGTTCGGCTAGTTGGTTCATGCTGAAGAAAGGTTAAGGACGGAGCCAACATAAACAAAAGAAGCAGGGAACAGGGTATCCTGTCCCCTCTTTCTTCGTCTATGCGGGTTGCGTCCTTTACCATTCTTCAGAATTTTTTTCAGTGCTGCTAGTAAGCATAATATGGTATAATACCTTTGGCCAGTGGTTCTCAAATGGGGGTCTACGGACCCTGTAGCCATTTCTACGATCCGCGAAACCTTAATTCACATTTTTATTAAAGAGTGACTGTGCCACGTAATGATGAACTGTTCAAAATTAAGTGATGAGTTTGATGTTTTTGGTAGCAATAAAAGGCACCTGTTGTGTTTTAATTTACCTACGTACTCCCTCTCCCTCCTTTGCGCAGCAGAGGGTCCCCGACACATCCATGACTGAGAACCACTGCCTATGGCCATATAGAAAATATACAGTAGACTTTCGGTAAATGGACACCCCTTAAATAGAACTGCTGTTTAAATTGAACAAGTGCTTCTGACAAGATTGGTTTCGTACTTGTAATCTGCAACCTGGCTCATCTCTCAGTAAGAAGAACCCCCGTTAAATGGAACATATTTTCTTGGTCCCTTCAAGTTCCGTTTAACAAAAGTTTAATGTATTATTCTTCTACTTGGTTGTATTGTATTTCTGTGTTTAGAAAATTTGTGTGGGAAAAAAAATATATAACTTTGTAACGATGTAATAATGCAGTTTTCGCTTGCCAGACAGAAAAAAAATTTAAACTCAAGCTTTTCATGAGTTGGACCATTTAAAGGGACACTAAAGTCAAATAACAATTTACGTCAGAGTGAAAGCTCAATGTATGACATCTAAAACGGCAATATTATCAACAACAGTGCCCTACTTACTGAGAAATTAAAGTAAATGCACAAGAACACATGCACCACAGTAGGGCATTTTCAAAATGATCCCACTGACATTAAACGGACCACCTACAATTATTCACTATAGTAATCGATCTAACTGCAGTAAATAAAGAACCTTCCGTGCATCAAGAGACCCAATAAAATTCTGCTTGTTCGTTTCTGTTTGATTCACGGAAAAAAGAACCGCCGGACGTTTCTATGGGGAATTGCGCGAGTGGTTAAATTCAATTGTGTGGTTATGCAGAATAGGTGGTGCCATCTAGCGGGGCGCAGTTAAAACAAACATCTGCAATCTCAAAGCCAATGGCGGGAAATTGATTAATGGCCGTTGTTGCTGCTGTGGCTGCCACTGCTTTCGGTCTGCTGCTACTAGCGCAGTAAAGCCGGGCAACGTTGTGCATGGCAACACTGACGTGAATCAGTCTGGTCGGTCCGCTTTTTGAGACATGTAATTAGAAGTGTGCTAACCCAATGTGAACCACTAAAACGTGATTCTATTTCAAAATAGGCCCCTCCTTGCTTGGCACATAGGTAACACTACGAGGTTTCAGGACCGCTATTTCAACAATCAACGTCGACTTAATAGTTGCCTTTGGTGTCCCTTTAATTTTTTCTTCTAACATATGTAACGGTTGAGCAAACGTTCAAACATTCTTGATATTTTATTGCTTTGTTTTTCTTTATTTTGTGTTGCGGGCACAACATTAAAAAATGTTTTATGCAATATTCATTAAAGCTTATTCATAAATAATTTTGCATATAATTCTGTATACAAGTTTTCCAAAATAAAACCATTGAGAAGTTTAATCACTTAGCTTTATAATGATACTGGGCGGTATGAATGAAAATGTTCATAACAAAGAATAATTACCAAAGCTTACATAATGTGGCAGACTTTTACACAGTGACGAAAAAGTTTAAAAAAATATATGCAAGAGACATCAACATTGGTTAAACTTTTCAAATAGCTGACATGACAAAAAAGCCTACATAAAAGGTAAAAAAAAAAGTTTACATGAGTACTGATACAAGGTTTATAATAAGATAACCGTAAGTGTAACACAATGAGAATTGATTTCCACACTCACTCAGCATGACCTCGTTGTCTCTTGTGCTGCGGAGCCTCCTGAGTTGTATCCACAGCGTCTCGTTTCTTCTCCACCTGAACCCGCATGTCCACATCACCTGAAGGCACCACATCCATCATTTCAACGTCACCATTAGGCCTCACATTCTCTTCACTTTTGCCCTTGCTGTTCTTCCCGCGACCTTTCTTTCCACCCCTGCCCTGAGATGAAGAACCCGACGAAGACGACGATGACGATGATTTGCCCCCACTGCCAGCCCTGCCATGCTGCTGTCTTTCGTCCCTGTCCTCGGCATTCTTGCGTGACTTGCTTGGCGACGTCTTTGTAGGTGAAGACGGCTCAGTTTCGCCATTTTTTCCACCGTCCTCGTCGTCTTTCTTGCGGTCACTCGTCTTAGGAATGCGGAACTTTCTGGGTGGAGACTTGATGGCGGCATGCTTCTCCCGGGCAGATACCTTGTTGTTTTCACGTTTGTCGGGAGTTGCCTTCTCTAAAACGGTCGATGGAGCAGAGGATGTAGTGTTTTGAGCGGTACCATGAGCTGGAGCTACGATGACAGACCCAAGCTGAAACGATGGTGCAGATGAAACCGGAGGAGGTTTGTTACTGTTGGCTGACGGCACTGAGCGCTGCTGTAACCTGGGGTCACGTGCTGCACCAGGTGCCGATGGTCGTGGCAACTACAAAAATGAAACATTTGTTAACTTCTTCCATAACGCCTTGCGACAAGGTGACCAGATGCCCCACAAAATGTTCAAAGCAGCTTGAGCAACAATCTATACAAGCAAAATTTTTTTTTTACCTGAGGACGAACAGCCACACCGACAGAAACAGGAGTAGAAGTAGACGCATGGGTTGCCGCCACGCTGGAAGGCGGCTTGAGGCTTTTCAGGAGTTGCTATTAGAAAAGCATCAAAACGAAAAGAATGGAGGGGAAAGGGGCAAATTTAAGCTTTAACTCTCAGGCCTGTAATTGGAGCGTTACAAACAATGCTGTAGCTATCAACAGCAGCAATAAGAAGCACACAGAAAAAGAACACTCTCTTCTTGCCAAAGACTCACTTCGAAGCCAGTCTGAAGAGCCAGTCTTATCTGAAAATCAGGGATATTGCAGCATTGAAATGAGCTGCACGAACAAAACAAACTACCCTATTGACGTAGTTATCAAGGCGTAATTACTGATAGTCAGTGAGAGGGTCGAGAATGCAGAGTGGGCGCCTCTCACAGGGACGACATACATTTTGGAAACATTATTTGTGAGAAATTACACAACAAAACCACAGCCCAATTATAAGACTGCTGCTATGAGAAACTTTGCACAAACATCGAAATTTTGACCATTCCCCTCAATGAAGACACAGTTATTGTTGCGCATTATTTCAATTGACATGGCAAGATGCATTCATAACTAGATGACTTCATCTGGTTCTTGCACTCTTATCTCATTGCTATCGATGCATCACGTTCCCCTCAATAAAGCCAGGCAACCCTTAAAAAGTGGAAGACGAAAGGTCATTCTTTGTCGCAAACGGCCAAACAGCCCCGATGTCAATGCACAGATAATTTTTTCGTTCCTGTGCTGCATAGCTGCTGTAAACACTTGGCAGCTTAAATGATCAAAAATTATCTCTATGATCATTGAATTTGACATCAGGATTATCCCACGCCTATTTTCTGTGTCTTGAATTTCAGACATTTTTGTGCTGTACAACTTTGTCGTTGCTAGCACGCTTACTCATCAATGTTACTGACAACAAGCTTCTTCAATGGTTCACAGCAAAGGACAAATGGAAACAAGCAACGTCACAAGCCATTCCATGATGACAAACCGACAAGCCCACGACGGTATTCTGATTGTTAGAAGACTTGGGTACCAGAGCAATATGTAAGTAAATTATTTCCTGGAGACACAAAAGAGAAAGAGAGGCCGCAATTCATTTGAGCACAGCCTCTCCTACATTCTCGACCTATCACCGAGTGCCGTTAGCGTTATGTGCAGGTGGCTAATGAGAAAAAACTGTGCAGCACTCAAAAAGAAGGAGGGGGAGGCATGATGGCAGGTTGAAGTAGAGAGAAAGTTAAAAAGCTAAGTACCTCGGCTTCTTGCTTCTGCCGGAGTTGCTGCTGCTGCATTTGCAACTCAAGTTGAAGCTTTTGCCTTTGTAGGAAGATGAACTCCTGTTGTTTTTGCAGAAGCAACCTCTGAACTTGTTCCCCTTCTGTTGAAGGCACACCAGCATTTAAGATCTGAAAAAGGAAGCACCAGAGTGTGTTACACAGGTAGCCACGGCCACCTACATGTTCATTTGATTTGTTCAGTAAGAGTTCCTTAGACAACCGCGCCAATACGAATGAAATTCCAACTTCAGTATGCATCAGACGACTAAACTGCACCCATAAAAAAGCAGACTGCAGGCTTTTGGCTCAGAAACAAGTACTACCCCCGCAAAACTCAAAATGTAAAAGGAGCCTTTCTGCACACCTCACGTTAGTAGCATATTCCACATCACTAATTCATGCAGCCACATCATACTCAACACAACTCTCCACTCATTCTCAAATAAAACACAGTTAACCATGGTCTAGCCATACTCATGCTTATCAGACTAGTTTAATTTAACCACAATTAGATTTTTTTTAACTTCTGCATGCTACTTAATGCAGAACCCAGAATACCAATGCTGTACGTGCAAATTGCGCAGAATTAGTGAGGTGGAGTGTAATCGATGTGTAGTAAAGCCGCAGACAGTAGCAATACAAGTGAGTAAAATACGAAGGGGTAGAATGTGACACACTCAAGAGGGCCCAAGCAGTACCTTTTCAGTTGTTGCTTTGTTAAGTGCATTTAAACTAGCAAGCTTAGCTGCTTGCTGTTCCATTGTCTCCTGCTCTTGTCCTTTCTACAGAAAGAAAAAAAAAACACATAGTTCATGTGTCCAAACAAAAAATAGGATTGGGCAAGGGATGCATGATGTATTGATGATATGTGATAGTGTGCCAGGCTCCACATAATTACTCTACTATACAATACAGCCAGACTTGCCGGGACAGCCAACAGCTATAAGGTGCAGTAAGTTTGGAATGACTTGAAAGCAATTGCATAACTACATAGGCCAACTTCTGAATTCTGATTGACTTTCATTTTCAGAGCATTTCTGAACAATTCACTTCAAAGAAGGCTTCCGGTTGATGTCACCCCAAAAACACTGTAACCATAATAATTTATGTATCATGAAGTGAAACAATAAAGATGTTCAGGCAATGGAGCAAAGGTCATG
The DNA here is from genome assembly GCF_043290135.1 of Rhipicephalus microplus. Classification (NCBI taxonomy): domain Eukaryota; kingdom Metazoa; phylum Arthropoda; class Arachnida; order Ixodida; family Ixodidae; genus Rhipicephalus; species Rhipicephalus microplus. The sequence continues at coordinate 278,260,717 of NC_134701.1, read as the reverse complement.
AATAACCAGAACACTCAATGGGCTACTCAGTTTTCTACAAAGGTAGATTTTTTGTTATTCCCTCAGACAACTCATACCAGATTCATATTCCACTTTATTGCACCCCCCAATTTAGCAGCATTTATCATCCAAAAACGGCCCCTAAACTTCATTTAGGACTTGAGGACTCTCAAGTTGAAAAAGTGTTGCCCATTACAATGCCGACAATGAAAAGTTTCGAAAACACACACAAGCAACAGTTACAAATGTGTGCACGTCACTCTTCACTGAGTCTTAAAAGGACAATAAAGTCAACTAACAATTCACATCAGAGTGAAAACTAAATCTAAGACAACATCTAAAACGACAATATTGTCAACAACAGTGCCCTACTTACCGAGAAATTAAGGTAAATGCACAAGAACACAAGTGCCGTAGTAGGACATTTTCAAAATGATCCTAATGACATCAGACGGACCGCCTACAATTAATCACTAGTAATCGATCAACTGCACTAAATAAAGAACCGTCCGTGCATGAAAAGACGCAATAATATGCTCTTTGGTTGTTTCTGTTTGAATCGTGGAAAAAATAACCGCCGATCGTTACTACGGGAAATGACGTAAGTGGTTCAAAAATTCAATTTTCGAGTTGTTACACGGAACAAGTGGTGCCATCTAACAAGGTGCAGTTGAAACAAAAACCGTCTGCAATCTCAAAGCCAATGGCAGAAAATTGATCAATGGCCTCTGTTGCTGTGGCTCCCGCTGCTTTCGGTCTGCTGCTACTAGCGCAACGTTGTGCACAGCAACAGTGACATGAGTTGGTCCGGTCGGTCCGCTTCTTGAGGCAGGTAATTTGAAGTGTGCTAACCCGATGCGGACCGCCAAAACAATTTTATTTCAAAACAGGCCCTTCCTTGGCACAAAAGGAACACCATGAGGTTTGTGGACCGCTATTTCAACAATCAACCTCGACTTAACAGTTGCCTTTACTGTCCCTCCAACAAGTAGCAACTCAACTTTGCCATTGCATCATCAGACGCCATATTTTAGTCTCATGGTACATATTTATATTAATGAAAAGCCACAGTAAACACACGAATAGGGAAGAGGAACACAAAGTGAATACTGTGCCAAGTCCTACAGGAACACAACACAATCATGGTGTACATTTCCTCATGCCCCACACACAATAATCAAGCGCAAGGTTTAGAAACTGGCTCAACACTATCCGAAACAGACTTTCTTGCCATTTAGAATCAACATTTGCACTAAGCATGCATTACAGGAGCCAGTGAGTTTGCTATCATGCTTCACTTCTAGTTTTTGTGGCTCATACTGGAATATGAGCATACAGTGCATATAAATAATAATGCCTACCTCAATAATCTGCTGCAAACTGCCTCACTGAATAGTGCCTCCTGCCAACCCAGTAACACACGTGTGCTGAACATATACTAGCACGATGCCAACATTTTCAGTTACAACTTGCAATTTGAGATAAAAACCAAGAACAGTAGCCTCACCGTTTTAGCTTCGAGAAACTTGGGGTTGACATGTATTGACGTTTGCTGGGGTTCCTTTGCTATGATAGGCCAGGCTGGGTCCATCTGTTTTACCCGCGTGTCGAGGGCGTACAACTTCTTGTTCGGGAAAATGTCCAGCCACGTTTGGCGCAACTTGAAGAGCTGCATGCGCATTCGCTCATCCCCCTACACACAGGGTCGCAAGTACACATTACCGCACTGACGAAAACTAGCAGGCGGCATTCAAAGGAACTAAAAGGTGCAAAAGCTCCAATTTTCTGAAAAGCTACCACCACAGTTAACTACTTCAAAATTACTTTGACATTTGCTTGTACTTCAATGCCTCTAGTCTGCCGTTGAAGCACCTGCATATTTACTTTGCTGGCTGGAGAATCTTGCTGCAACCTTCGTGACAACAAATCAACTACAGGTTTAGCATGGCTTACTGCCAACATCCAAGCTAAGTAATTCAATTGTGGCAGGGGTCAAAGCCTAATTTCAAGGAAATGGACTGAAAAGAATCGTAGAAAGCAGTGCAAAGAAACGAGACAAGGACTCCATGCACATTGCAATGTGTACGTGTGATCCTCGTCACCTCAGTTTTTTTGCACAGCTTTCTACGCAATGTAGTACCAACTCGCCCATCAATTCAGTTTTCTGAACCAAAAAAAATTAAATGGCAAATACGCAACAGCCTTGAAACAAAATCTGCTTTTACAGAGCCTCTTGCGTTACACCGCCACATCCTGCAAGTTTCTTACAAGTGGTAAACAGTATTTTACATCTAATGTGCACTGCTTTATAAAGTAAGAAAATTATGTACCTTTTCGAAAACGTTGCAAAAGTTGGAAACGATGTTTTGTGTGAACAAGGCGCGATAGTCACCACCAACATTCTTCATAATGGAATCAATTAGGTATAGTACAGGCAGCTTCATTTCTATGGGAACCTAGAAGAGAAATTTGATGTTAGGAGAAACGAGGTGATCGAAAGAGAGTACTCACCACAAAAGTCTTCGCACAAGCACACACACTCTTTGAAATTCGTTTTTACCGATATCCGAGAGAAGAAACGGCCCACCGCTTCTCTCGCTGCGATTCTCCGCTTTTAGGCTGCCAGTGTGGCAGTAATAGCAAATGTCAACGCTATTTTTCGACGAACAAAAACACACCATGCGCAGGACAAGTCACACTCTTCGGTCTTATTGTAGTTACAGATCGCACACGAAGTTACCGAGGCAATATTATTGTGGTCACCACCCAGATACTTAGACAATAAAATTTTAAAAAATGGTATGAAAGAAACGCGCAGTGAACAAGAATTCAGTGCATCTTGAACAGTTTATTGAGCATTTAGCAAAACTTGCAGCGATCTTCCAAGTGAGATACGTGCGACGGCCAACTTGGCAGCACGTTTCGGCTCCCAGGTGCTCCACTTTCGTGCCCCATTGAACCGCACCGCGTGGTTTCAGCGGTTACGAAGAAGGCGGTTGGACTTCCTTGAATCCAGTGCCGAAATCGGGGAGGGCCGTCCTAGATCGGAGACAGATGGAAACGCCGCGCTGGAACGCAGCGGGTCGCCCACGATGACTGACTTCTCCGCCAACTGACGACGCCACGATCTGCAGTACACTGCTTACCTCGGCCAATCTCGGATCGCGAGATCGACGTGAAGACTTCACGGTGACGTAGTCACCGAGGAAGCGGTCAAACCGATCCTTGCCAAAGAGGACAAAAACGAGGCCACAAACGACTGGTCGCCATTCGTGAGAGGCACTACCCTGTGAGCACGTTAAACAAGCAGCCGAAGCTGGGCCTTTAAGCGACATCAATGCAATGCTGCTAACAAGACTACAAGTAATGACAACATGCACGAATAACGTCCTATCGCGCCTTCCACGCAGTGCAATAGGTAACAAGACGCAAGGCGATACCACTTCAACAGTAGCCGTGTTATTCGCTAATAAACATCTAAACAAAGAGAACCTTCTGCAAGTGCTCTTCGATGGTTCGCACTATCCTCGGAGCTTGCTGGACGTTCTCTTCGGCCAACATCGTGAGCATATTGATGAGCGGCTTGCTGTTGCATGTGAGATCCAGCAGCGACGACTTGTACTCTTCGCACACGTCTTCTTCCATATTTGAAATAGGTTAAAAAAAAAAGGCCTAGCTACAACTTAAGCGACTGTACACGATGTCGACACGGGGGTCGTCGAAGCTGCGCAATCAATGCATGGTAGTATTGAAAAACGACTTCACCCCTCACTAATACAAAATGGCGAACGCGAACGTCCGCCGCACAACACCGATGGGAATGAAAATAAAACGATAACTCAACGGTCTGTTGTCGAACACAAAAAAGTGAGCTGCGGCCAGTAGGGGCGCTGCATACAAGTAAACTTTTTTTATAAAATATTGAATATTTTTATAATCAACATTCTTAGCATAAATACTTCTAATAAAAATTAAAAATAAAATTTTTATTTGTTATTTTGCGTACTGTTTTTTTGAAATATTTTGAGGTATTATTGAGAACACTTTATTGACAACGTTGTGCATATTCTCTCATTTGGAAATTATGAGATATACTGCGAATTACACGCCTTTACATGACAACACGTGGGGTCATTTCAAGGCGTAGATCTTGCTGCGCGTTTATATATTGTTCGAGGCGAGCAGCGGAGCCTTGAAAGGGTTCTTAATGTCCTCTCACAAGCGAGATCAGCTGATCGAATGCACCACCTTGCGGAATCACGGTGATACGTGCGCTTGGGTGCTGAACTGAAAGTCGCGTTGTGATATTGTGGTTTGCCGTTGAATCGGCTGGAGCAACACATCGCCCGCTTCATTCTGTGTTTACGTCGGTACCGAGTAGACCACGGGCCACCCGAAAAATTATGCGACGATTGGGCAATCGCGCGCGACTCCATGCGAGCAGCCAACGTCCATCATGTGAAACGAAATAGTACGTCGCCGCTTTGCGCTGCTGCTTCCTCGTCAGAAGCACTATTCTCCAAGCGTTCTCAAGATGCGGGTACGCTAAGCGCGACCATATCTGGTACGTATAATTTCCCGGTGTTTCGGACTCGTGTGGTCATTCCACGATGTGAAGTGAAAAAAATATTTAGTTCCGCTTTTGGCGTCCTCGCAATGCTCGCTTTTTGTTTGCAGACGTCGGAAATCATGGAAGACTACAAGTTTCTATTTAAAGTCGTGCTAATCGGTAACGCCGGTGTTGGGAAGACATGCCTCGTCCGGAGATTCACGCAGGTAACCATATGGACCTGGTGTATACGCTTTGCGCAGTTCCGAAATTTCCGCTGGGCTGACGAGTTCCTGTTGGCTGCCTTTCAGGGTCTATTTCCTCCGGGTCAGGGGGCCACCATTGGCGTCGACTTTCTCATCAAAACCGTCGAAGTGGACGGCGAGAAAGTGAAAGTAAGAGGCCCTACTTGTTCGTTCTATTGTCGGGGTTCGAGCGAGCGATTAACCATACATGTTCACTTTTTCCAGTTTCACCTGGAGCTCTTCACTTGTGCAATGCAACCGCGTTGTGTAGCAGGGCAGTCTAGTCGGCTTTTATTCTAAACTAGCCGATATCGCTTAATCCGCTTGTAGGGAGCGATCAGCGCTCGGCTGTTCTGGTTATACATGTGTGTGTGTGTATATTTCGACAGGCGCAACAGGAAATGCGCAGTTGTAGAACGAAAAGCATCTGATGAATGCGATCGGAATCTACAGCTATTGAGCTGTTGCTCAGTAACGTCGCTAAGGTTTGTCGTTCAAGCACAAATTTATATTTTGCGTGTGCTTTAGATTGCAGCTTCTAATCTGACAATTTTGTGGCCTCATGTCTGCAATTCGTTATCAGCGTGCTGATTTCAGCAGTATTAGACCATTGTGTAGAGGACTATATTATTGCAGACAGCTCATTCACTGACTTCTCTTTAGGTTTTTTTTTATTTTTGTTTAGAATGTCTGTGTCGTTTGTCACAATGAGCAAGTTCATAAGCAGAGTTTAAAGGCGTCATCTCGGCCTTTGAGAAGCAGGTATGACAGTTAAAGCCGCAATCCTATCTTTCAGTATGTGAGTTTGGTCAACAGATAATCATTACTTCAATTTCACTGCTTTGGAATCGGCTATATGAAATATGCTAGTGCTGCTTTGCATAACTCACATATAGAGTCCCATGTTTGTTTAATCTATTGCACTGTAACAGAGTCACTGAAATGTTCAGAGTTGCCAGTAAAGTCGATGGGACAAATATTCATTGCTAGATGAGGTGGCACATACTGACAACAGCGTTGTGCTGCTAGCATAACGCTACTCAATGGCTTTAATGAGAAAGAGAAAGACCAACTATCTTGTGAGTCAGTATTGAGTGGGAGACAGCACACCAAAATGAGACAGAAAATGAAAAGAGGTACACTTACAAAGTGCTGACTGACAACTGTGTTTATTACCACTAGACAAGCAATAAATTGAAAAACATGGGACGTCACAGTGCCGTGTAGAGAATTTTAGGATTATGTTATCAAATCATTGGTAAGACTCATGTTTGCCCACTTTCATGTAATCCACAATGCATGCAGAGTAGACGCAGTTAGACAAAACACTTGCTCTGCATTTCGTTGATGTGACAGACAAAGGCTTACTCCAAATTTTTTTCCTACATCTTCATAGATTATGTACTGCTGTGTGGATTGATCTGGACACTTGCTTGTTATTTTACGGTGTCTCTTTTAAAAGGAGGGACCCGGAAACGGTTTTGATGATTTTTTACAAGCACATTGGGCCGGTAGACCAAGTCCCAAGGGTAATTTAGAGACTGATTTGAGCTTTCTGCGTAAACTGTGTAATATATTACAATGCTTCAAAGCTGCGAGTCGCTGCAGATCGCTGCGACTCGGCCAAATGCGTTTTCAACCTACCATACACTAAGCGACACACTCTGCCCCACTGACGTCATCATTTCCAGCTGATATGCGGCGACGGTATTTACGCATACGCGGTCTCATGCCACATCGTGACACAGGCACCGTGAAGGCGGAGCTTAGCCCCGAGCGCTCAGAAGGAAGAGTTGAGTGTGAAAGACGGAGTGGAGGAGGAGGGTACTTTTTTAGTACTCATAGCTCCGTTAATGATGGGTGTTTCGATTGAACTCTGGTGCCAATGATTTGCTCCAGTAGTGGTCTAAGCAAAAACTGAATTTGAAAAAATCGTTTCAGGGAACCTTTAAGCAGCATCCGTAGAGTTGTTTTTTCTTTTCGCATATCTGCACTGACAGCATACATGAAGAAGTAACTTTGATTTCAGCTCTGCAGTTTATCTATTGTTTACAAAGCACTGCTACATCTAACCGTCTCTATTGAATTCATTACAAGTACAGGAGCCCACTCTACAGAGGAGTACTCTAGACCTACGAGTAAAATATTGTCACGATTGGTAGCCGCTAAGACGAGAGAAGACAACGAAGCAGCAGCTGTTGTGGCTCTAAAAAACTGAGAAAGATGATGTTGAGAGTGTATGCTTTTGTTATTGTGATTCCTGAACATAGCCTTATGTTTCCACATTGTACCATGGCCCTGTGCCTTGTTCTTTCCGTGTTGCAACACTGGTGAAAGTGCTGGACATCTGATGCTTGGAACTCCTCCTTGGACCATCTCTTGCACTCCTGTTGCTGCTGTGGATATTCTTGTCTACAATCCCCGACAGTGTGGCCTCAGTCCTGAGACACACCCCCTAGAACTTTCCCAGCCAAGGACTCCATCTTGAGAAATGGCAATCGGAAGTGCTTTGGAGCTAACTGTCTAGCAACCGAGATCTTTCACGGTGAGGTTTATGACAACGTCGTAGATTGCTTAGATCAGTATGAGTGTGTTGCCAAGGCAAACCACTAGACCATGAAAGAGAAGCTCTCGCATGTCTACTTTGCATTGGCGGATAGCGCTTGTATGTCGTATGAGAACCGCAAAGCCACATTGACTTCTTGGGATGTATTTTGGCAGCAACTTTTAAGCACCTTTGCAAATATCAATCGCTGTGATTCTGCTCTCAACAACTCATCGAGTCATGCATACAGACACTGAATTAGTGTTGCCATGTTTGCGAAGGTTATGACCTACCTATTTCGACGGGCTGACCCTGAGATGCCAGAAGCATAGAAACTTCGGCATTTGATGTGAGGCGTCAAGGAGAGTCTTTTTGTCGGTCTTCTTCGCAATCCACCGATGACTGTTGGAAAATTTATCGAAAAGGCCACAACCATCGAGAGAGCAGTACAGCGACGGTGCCGCTATTACAACCGACCAAACAATGCCTCGATCAGCGTCTCTGCTCTGAGCTCCGGCTGTGAGGATTCTGTGCTTGAACTCATTCATGACATCGTTTGCGAAGAGGAACTCATCGGCAACCTCCTTGTTACTCTGCCAAGAAGCTGCAACGGCTCCTGTTGCAGAAGTTGTCCGCCAACAAACCAGGCACGAATTTTCGTTGCCCAACTCACCACCTGGTCAGCGATCTGTAAACTGTGTTGACCTTTGTCGTTCCACACCAGTGCTGCTCAACTCGTCCCGGCTGTCTCATACTTTCAAGCTGGTGACTCCAGCATACATTCCACCACCGGCTCCGCAGCTTAATGCAAATATGTATACATTGCTATTCTGCCCTCCGTCAACGTCTGCATCCTGGTCACCAAATATGGCCAACAGTCGACCATTTGTTCACAAGACAAACATGTGGCGCACCGTTGTCCGCTATCCGCTGTTCTTTCATTGCGGAGAAACCTGCCATGCTAACCGCTTATGCTGGTATCATGACCCAACTTTTGACAATACTGTAACAATTGATATTGTCATGAAGCTATTGTCCCTATTGATAGTCGCCAAGACGAGAGAGGACAATGAAGTGAGCAGCATGAGCAGCAGCTGTTCCAGCTCCGAGGAAGACGACGTTGGAGTGTCTGCTTTTGTTATTGTGATCTCTCAATACAGCCTTATCTTTCCATGTTGCATCGTGGTCCTGCATCCTGTTCCATCTGCATTGGAACAATATGCTGCATTTAAAACAGTAGACTACATTTTAAGTACTATTAGCAACTGTATTTCTTGGCGACAATGCACAAAAACTGATGAAAGCAGAAAAATTCCTGGAATATAAATTTATCAGTTTTGTGCTATAAGCTTACTATCGTGTTCTGAAGCAATAAAGTGCAGCTGGTATACTGCCTGGAGTATGTAAGGTTTGCATGTCGCTCACGGCTTCGGAAAGTGCCGCTGTTTTGCGAAGTACCACTCTGAGTAACTACAGTCGCCCAAATCTTTAACTATCATGCACAGCGGTGACTTCTCTGTGCATCAGCACCACATCATAGAATGAGGTTCTGAAAACTGAGCATGTAGTATGTGGGATATAACTTGCCTTCATCCTTTCTGGAAGTCAATTCAGTGGTACAGCGAAGATTGACAAGATTGCCACCCGTGAACTGTAGTTAAATATTTGGGCAACTGTACTCTACATTTGTGTGTTTCAGTGCAACGGTTGCATTAGGGGAGTGCACATGCATGTTACTTGTATCTTTTACTCTTGGGCATATTTTTTACCAGGTATAGCACTTACACGTTATGATGTGTCTACAGTTGCAGATATGGGACACAGCAGGACAGGAACGCTTTCGTTCAATCACCCAAAGCTACTACCGTAGTGCACATGCTCTCATTCTCGTCTATGACATCAGCTGCCAGCCAACGTTTGACTGTTTGCCTGACTGGTTAAGAGAAATAGAACAGTATGCCAGCCCAAAAGTCTTGCGGGCGTTAGTAGGTAAGTCAGCATTTAATGGCCATGTCTTTAGCATGTTAATCTGTGTTTCATTTGTCATATCGTAACAAGAAAGCCTCTCAAGCTAAGGTTGTCCTGGATTCATTTCTTCCTACATATCTTCATCTACCTTATTGCATCTGTTTTGGTGTTAAAAAATATTTAGGCATAATAGAGACTTCCTTGGCGTCGAAATATTATTACCGGTGCTACTTTTGCAGCTCTTCAGTTCTAAGCTCGCCCTAATTACAATATTTTGTACAGTTGTAAGAAGTAAATTGTTTGGTCTTCTGTCTGAGTGATCACTCACCGATCACTTCACTGAGTGGTGACTCAGTGTTGTACACATACTCTAATTGCCGCATCGGGAAACTCGGATCTGCCAAGTCCCTGCTACACAACAGTTGCAAATGAAACAAGTAGTTTGGCAGGTTTCAGCTAATCTTTCTTGTAACATTAATGACATCCAGATATCGCTTCCACTGTAGACAGAATCAGTCTGGAAAAGTTAAGTTAAGTGCAGATTGACCTACACGTTTTTTTACGCTGGGCACACTTGTGAGAGGCATGCTTATCCATCGCTTTTTTTTTCCCCCAGAAGCAGCTTAATTTTTGCAGCAGTTGAAAAGAGAATCTGCTGATTGCTGATCATGATGAAACAATTTTTTTATGCCTCCACTGTGGTTGTCAGGGAACAAAATTGACCGTGAAGACCGGGAGATCCCAACGCACATTGGTGAAGAGTTTGCTCGCCGGAGTGACATGTACTTTGTTGAAACATCGGCCAAGGAGGCTGACAACGTGGACAAGCTGTTCACCGAGATCGCCGTGCGCCTGACGGCTGAAGCAAGGGCGACTCATGCCCGATACTCTGGACGGCCGTCAGCTACTGGCGATTCATTGCCAGATTTGAAGGAAGCTGCAGGAGACAAAGGGGACCATGCTTGCTGCCGTATGTTATGAACATCCCATGTCACACACGCATGCAGTGTGCTGGAACCGCCCTGGTGTTGGGGCATGTAGTTCAGCTTCTTGGCAGTCGTGGGGCGCTTATGTATGTTGGAGGCTCTCAAATGACTGCAGTATGGGTGAGTATAGGGTAGCCACTTTTTGGTGTCAAGTTGCGAGTCATTCTACTTGAGCTTCGAAGCATCACTCCTTGGAGAATAATTAGGGGCTTTTAGCTTGTACGTATATTTCTTTACATTACCGTGTTACCGAATACCAGAAGGAACCTGTGCATGCATGGGCCTTTACGGAAGTAGACATTTTACGGAACGTAAACTGTTTGCCAGATAGCTTTTACGTTTATAGCCCTATCTCACAAGTCCACCTTCCTTCATGGCTACGCGCGATGTCTGCTTCGCGAAGACTCCAGACGCCTAGTCAAAATAAGCCGGAGTGCGGATTGCGATCACATTGTTTTTGGTTGCTTACTGAAGCTAGAGTGAAATAGAATACCGAAGCAATCAAAACCCTAACGTGCGAGGCTAAAGCCCCCAACAGACTGAATAAGTGATGCCGTCTAGTGGGGTCAGAAGGAACCAGGCAAGCACAAAATGGTTATTGCAGAAACATCCTGCATTTTACTTTTCATGTAAATGCCTTATCGAGGAATAATTATAAACGAATTGCCTTTTCAACCATGTTTTTTTCTCATAAACACTAGGCGATAACTTTGCATGAAGCGTCACAAGGTGTTAACACCATCCTCCAGAAACGCGGCATTTTTGCACTCTTTGCGTAGTCCTGGATACTGTACATGCTAAAAAACCTCTCTTGTGGTTTTGCCCTAGAGATGATTCAATCTCATTTAAATCAAATATAATTTCAATGTAGTTATTGTAACCATTTAGTTGTTCGCATAAACATAAAGGTACAGGTTTACGTTTGTATATAAATGCTTACGAATGGGGAGCCAAAGCTTTTCTAAAGTTGCATCCTGGTAACAGTATAAATGCTATCCGGTATTTCGGTAACTCGGTAAAATTAAAAATATGTGAATAAGCTGAACGTCTCTGTACAGGGTTCGAAAATCTGCTAGGTGCTTAAAAAACTGTTTTAATTTTCATGAAATGTCAGGGTCAGCACTTTACTTACTCATGTGATACTGACAGTCTCAAGAGTTAAAGTTCTAAAAACAATTAAAATGACTTCTTGATTCTGGCCATCAAGGAATAGTCGCTAAAGTTGAAGCTTATCTTGGTGAAACTCAAAAGAAGCTGTTGTAGTAATTTTTAGTTTCAGGATGAAATTGAGGCTTCGACGTACGCCCGTCTGGTCGGCAAGAATCATTGAATAAAAAGGAAGAAATGCCTACCACAGCAGAATAAAAGGTAGAATAACGTTTCGGCACCCAGAACGGGAGCCTTGTTTGCAAGGTCATTGCGAACAAGGCTCCCTTTCTGGATGCCGAAACATCGTTCTACCTTTTATTCAGTTGTGGTCGGCATTTTTGCCTTTTTGTTCACTACTTTTTAGTCTTCTTTGCATGGGCACCTGGATTTTCTTTAGTACCAAATGAGCATAACAAATGCCTCACTGTCATTGGACAGCCTCCTTCAGCAGCATGTGTTACCACTTGTCTCTCCTGAGGTTGGGACTACGCTGCCACAACTATCTCATTTTGCTAGTGCTGCCGCCCGTCTGTTTTCGCTCTTTATGTGTGCACACGTTGCGATATTGGAAGTGCGTGAGTAGTGATGTAGGTGTTTTAAAGTCGACAAAGGATGCTTGTCAGCCTGCTTCCATTTTTACCCATTGCTCTAGGCTCCCCCATGAGGTTTTCGTGATTCCAGCTTTTTAGTTTCGATCTTCAAGGATCCTTCATTTCAGTCTCTCAACGACAGGTGATTATGTAGCATCAGCTTAGTGCATTCAGTTCCCTGCAGCGATTTTCTGCTTCGAGCTCAAGCTTATTTACTTTTTGCTGGCTTGATTGTAGTGAAGGCTTCTTTTTGATGAAGGAATTTCAGGAAAAGGTCGCTTAATTGAATGATAATTTACTCCTATCACATCTCATTTATCAGTGTAGTATAGCTACCTGAACTTCCTTAAGCACATTTGTGTTTTTCTTGCTAGCATTTTACATTGCATCACATTAGTTTCGTTTCTCCAACATTTATGCCCACAATATATTTGTGCTTTGACCTGCTATCACCATCGTAAGTGAGGTAAGATGCTGTTTTTTTTTTTTTTTTTGATTTTGGGTTTAATGAAGGAACTCTATTAAAGTTCAGGCCAGTTTTCTTGTTTCAAGATGTAGAAAAAAAAAGGGTGCAAGGCATCTGGGCAATGCTGTATCTATTGATTCTTTTGCTCTTGTTTTCGTCGTAGTTTGTTATCATCGAAAGATCAAATCGGCAGTCTTTGTTCATTGACTGTTAGTACATTATATCTTGGTTGTGTATGCATCACAGGCCCAAACACATAAAAAATCATGTGGGCTAATACACTCAGCATCCGACCATGTTGGGGAGAACTCGCGAGAGGATCTGAGGGCTATATAAAAGGTTGTGTTTTCTCGTTTGTTTTATAGGCCCGGGTTTTATTTTGTAATTTTAAAGGTTTGTGGCTGCTCTAAAATGCCTTCATTTCACTAATGAACCTGAGTGCATTAGAGCTTCTACTAGTATACACACACACATTTCATGAGTTGTTTAATTTGTTGGTGGCTTGAGTGATCACTACATTTACCTATTTAGACAGAAGTGCTCATTTTATCATTCTTATGTTGTTGCATTAAGAATATGCTAGAGCTGAATTGTGTGCATAAATCTGTTGTTTCTTAACAGCCCTGCTGTTGCTTTGCACACCTGCACGGTTTTGTGCTTTTCCATGACGACTGTTTCTGAGGAACATGTGGAAGGTTGATAAACACTCACGAAAAAGGCATTTCAAAGTTCTTGAGAGGTGGGAACTCTTGCCAGACACTGTTGAGCCAAGGTACAGCATTGAGGGATTCTGCAGGGTTTTTTCCTTTAGCACCTGCTCATGAGCAGAGCAGTAGGAACAGAACGTCCATACCTTTACTGAGTAATAGATGAAAGAGTGTGAGAAAGTGTGAAGGAACTGTGCCTGTATAATGTTGACATATTTCTTTACATTGCAAAAAGAACACCACTTTAAGGTGAATCAAAAATACAGCCTTTTATCTTGTGGTAGTCACGAGCGGCAAACAGTGAAGCTTTTCATTTTACAGAGACATTACTCAACAGAATTAGCAAAGCACTGCTTACCATATGCTACACTCATATTTCACAGACTTAGACAATACAGGGACTGCACGGATGTCACTTTTTTTTTATAGGTGCGCCTCGCTGAGGTGCAAGCAATGTTACTGGCTTAGCTGCGACACCAAGGAGGATTAAAACAAATTTATTATCAACCTTGTAGCTGATCAAGAGGTGCATTCAACGTTCCAGTGCTCGCACAACTGTTGCATGCCCTTAACACACTAGCATTTTTGCAATGTGTGTTTGGATATTGCTAGCATATGCCAGTCTGACTGAAACAAACTGTAAACACTCCGCTAAATATCCTACATTGTAGGCGAAATAACACCGTAGCTTGATTATGTTACGAAACAGGAAATATTGCTCTATAAGTACCTCATTTGCCCCAATCTCAGTTTAACCTCCCATTATACTAGGTATCGCATTGCATTCAATCTTTATCAAAAGTGACTTAGAAACAGTTGCTAGAAATTCTCTTCTTGTACGTTAACTGATGTGCATAGGATGAAATGTGCAGAAGCAGTGTTGACATCACAGTGTTGACATCGGTTCATCCAAAAATGGCCACCAACTTGATCTAAACCACTCTCATTACACATGACTCAAACCAAACCTGAATATTGCTTCAAATACTGCTAGGTTCATGATAGCAGACTCAGCCTCGACATGGCAGACCTACAGATGATGATGCATCCTCATTTCTGTTTGTTTTTAGGCAGAGAAATGTAGATTTAACTTTTATGAGTACAAGGAAACTTTTAGTCTCAAAATGCATGGCAGTGCTGGAAAAGAGACTATTGCACTCGATAATGCCGCATTTAACAAGGAAAACGAAGTGTAGAAAGCAGTTATTTGTGCCTGGTTTATTTCTAGAGCTCGGGAGGTAAATCAATCGATTGCATCTTCTTGCTCATGAACAAGCTGCTTCCTGCCATGTATTGCTGTGGTACTTCTGCTTAGAACTCATTATAATGAATTAGTTAAAGCTGCTTAGAGTGTGAACTCTGCTTCTGTTGGCTAAGTGAACTTAGCACCCGAGAAGAATTGTTAATTGTAACAAGGCTTTGAACATGACAGTCTATTTGGCAGCTGTGATATTTTTCTTTTTTTGTTGTGTTTGTCAGAAAATGAAAAATGAGTTCGCATCATGGTAACTTTCTGCCTTATTTTAATTGTTTAGCGGGAGTCATACCATGCTCATTGCTGTCAGTCCAAAACTGAAGGCTTGCTTGCTATTCAGATCAACTCTTACCAGCAAGCTGTCTGAAAGTCATAATTCTTTTTTTGGTGTGGACGTATACTTACCATATTTGCCAATATAGAATATAGCTGGCTGGTCACGTTAAAGATGTGTTGTAGGTGTTCTTAATTATCTTTTTTTCAAGCTTTGCTTAACGCATTTACCAGCGTTATGAAAAGTACATTCCATTGTTCTCGGCGTACTTTTTTGCCCCTGTGACTGGCACTTTTGAGGTCTTCCTTTGTTAGTGCTGCTCGTTTATTATTGTGCTGCAGTGATTCGGTTTTGTGTGTGCTACAAGAGTCTGTATTTGCAAGGTGACCTTTAGCTACAGCCAATTGCTGCGCATCAAAATAGTGTTGTTGTTTTTTTCAGCACATCTCACACTTGCATGCAGACTTTTTAGCCGGTGATGTATATAGATGCCTCCCCCTATAAAATAGTTCCTTTGCCACTTTTCGGTTTCCTGGCCTCTACTGCCACTGCACTGTCCACAAAACAATTTAGTGATCCAAGTTTATCGTATTTATTTCAAAAGTTGTGAACTTTTATTTGATGAAATAAATATTTTAAGTCGCTTATAGGCACTGTGTTTAAGCTTATTGCATTCATTTAAACTTGTGTCAAAAGTAATGTGCTAGCTGGCTAAACTTGTTTCTTTTACTTTAGAATATTTCATGTATTTGAAACATGCTAGCTGATCTAGTTTTTAAGCAGTATCAACAGGAGACTAGACTACACATCTAAAGTGAATGCTTGGGCGTGTTGGTATGACATATTGGAAACAATACTGCACAAGTCGAAAGTGCATCCAATGCCAGCAGCCGCGTAGCCAGAAATTTTTCAGGGGGGAGTGGGGTTCGACCATACTTAATGTAAGTTTCGGGGAAAAAAAAAGTTCACTCCCCCCTCCCCCTGGCTACAATCTTGAATGCTAGTAAGCTTTTCAAAGCCTCAAAAATTGTCCACTTTGAGGACTTTTTTTGTGCGAAAAGCTCAAAGTTGTCTATTTTTTGTAGCTCTGTTAACCGACGTCGCTTAAGCTGATGCTGGAATTTGTGAAATGAGCTCCATAAAGGGACACAAATTTTTTTTTTTATTTATAAACAATGACTTGTACCATAAGAACTCTAATACCATAAGTTTCACTGTTATAACTTTATGTTAGTGGAAAAAAATTAAGGTTCGAATTTCATTTGAGAATGTTGTGCTAAATCTTTGCGCTTCATGTCAAAATTTCGGAATGTGTATTTCGTATTTTCATATTGGCTCGATGAAATTTTCTGAAACTTTGTATGCTACGTCTATGGCACTGACAAATGACAATGTACCTCATTTTTATCGATACGTAGGACCCAGTAGGCACCTTCAAATATGACGTCACATTGTTGCGAGAGTTTGTCACATTGTTGCGAGAATTGCACGGTTGGCATCTCTACGTGCATTTTCTTTCCGAAAGTTTTCTTGCTTAGCAAAAGTCATGTCGTGGCAAGAGTGTTGTTTAGCATCTCTAAAAAAACAATGGAGCTGTGTAGTGCCTTGTTTCTCTTTTTCTTCTTTTTTATTTCCCATTCTTTCCCACTCTTATCTTTCTTGCCTGCGGTAGTTCATAAAGTGAAGCAGAAGTTACCGACAGCTTAGACAACTTTGCTCTTAGAAAGTGGTTAAGGTCATAATGCATGCTGGCGTAGCTAGGGACGTAGCTTTTTGCCCCTTTTCATCCCACCACACCCTCTGTGTAGCTTTTAGCACGCTCGCTGGTACAAAGAGAGAGAGGCAACTCTGCTCATACTTGGATTCCAAATGCCCGAACCACAAGTTCGAGTTTCAACGTGGCATGTAAACTGTGTCGCATCGCATTCCTACGGAGGGAAACTGCGCACCACGCACAGTCGCGTAATGCTTGCGTGGTTATGTTTTAAAATTTTCAGCGGCAGTCTATTCGTAAGGCAATAAACTCCTTCACTGAATCCTTGCTTAAGTGATGAGGATTCTGAAGAGGGAGTATAGCTGAGAGAGAGAAAGAGCAGAGCACACACAACTTGTCAGAATATTTCTCCAGTGACACTTTCTTATGTACACTTGGCAACACACCCGAAATACACTGTATAAAACCAGTGCTGGAGGCTTTCTTTGTTCAACAGATGTCTTGACGTGGATGTCGCATCATCGCCATAAAGACTGCCGGACTGAATGACAAACACATCTTTATTTGTCATATCGACACAAAGGAACATATGGCAAGTGAGCAGCTTTGATGTATGAATCGTCTGCAGAAGAGAAGGTTCCGGTACTACTTGTATTGCTGCAGGCAATGAGTGTGGACAATGATCAAACATTCATGCAAGTAATGGTTATTAACCTATATGTACACGAGCGCATCACATACACAACTATGATATGTACATTTGAATGAGCAGCCATTCATCATGATAAAAAAACTTGCACTGACTATGCATGACAATGTAAACTAGCAATGTACGCTTATTGTCAAGACAGGAGGGGCTCGAATGCTAGCCATTTATAATATACAATCATGCACTCAATATAACACCACAGCTGAATTCTACATCTATTAATGGTAAAAAATTGAGCCTAAGAAAGCAGTAACTCCAGAGTGTTGCCTTTTCCGCATTCTCACCGAGCACTGGCATAAAAGTTTGCTGCCATGCTGCAAACAACACAGTTGTGTATGCCACAAATAGAGACATTACAGCACCCAACAATTTCATTTGTACGCTACTCGAGTATTTGGCTCATTAATTTTCAATTACCCATGTTCCTGTAAGAGTTCTTCCAGACCTCGGCGAAGGTTACAGACGAGTGAAAACGGTAGAAAATGCTGAGAGGTAGCGAGGCACGTATGATGACTGTCCAAGCCATGAACCCGTAGAAGCCAAGTTGCACGGGGCTAGCCTCAACCTTTTGCTTCTCAAAGGTGTAAATGATCCAGAGCGTAAGATTTCCGATGAGCAAGAACGTGATGACCTGCCGGCCCGGCTTGCTGTGGTCGTGCTCGGGCAGGTATGTCATACGGCAGGTTATGTCCGCAATAAACAGCGACTGCATCGTCACCTGGACGATAGTCAGAATGCTGGTGACCATAACCAGAAGGTTCGGGATGTGGTCTTTGGGCAGCAGGCTTCCGGCTATGATGCCAAACATGGCATAAACGTAGAGTCCGAATGCAGCCACACTGAGCAGTATGCTGCGTAAGTGATCCTTCCGGTCGGGGTGAAATCGAAGCGACTTGATGCGGAAGAAACCGATCGTTATGGCCCCGATGGTCAGCACCTTGATGCCGCAATGCGAAAGGTCAGACAGGTAGATGGCCAGCATCGCGTATCGCTCATGCTGGATCAGCACGAAGAAAACAATGAGACAGATGGTAGAACAGACGAGCACCAGGAGGCCAAAGAACAGACCCTTGCTGGAGCCTGTGCAGTTGACCTTGGAGCCCGCCTGGAGGCTGGACGTGCGCGATATGCCATCGTCGTGGCTGTTCTCGACGTGGTAGACGGGATCCTTGCCGATGTTCTTCCACATGACATACAGCACGGCCGCGCTGATGAGGCTATACTCGACAATGAATGGGTACAGGAACGGAGACGAGTCGGACACAATGGTGCCCATGATGTCCTGCTTTTCACACGGGTTGGTGAAGTTCTGCGACGTGTTTTCCTGGGAAAAGCGGCTTCGCTGCACTGTAAAGAGAATGGGAAACAGTGATTTGCTATTTCGGTTATGTTCAAACAGTGAAAAAAAAAAACCTTAGGTAACGTTCTGTCCTAAGGAGAAATGGTTGAGGAAAAGGAGGTTCGTGTTAGACCACGTGACTTAAGCACGTGGCCTCATACTTATTACATGCCAGGCACGCCAATGAAAAATTTTTTGTCTTACTACAACTTAAATCCTATACATCGTCTGGATCAATGTCGCCTGTAGAAACAACACAATTATCACTCTTGTTAGGCTTAGATGTCATATTGCGCAATTTCATCAAGACTGTAGTGACAGTGTATGTAGTCCAGGCACCACTTACCCCTGAAGGGCAATATTAGCTCTTCCAGTGTGCTGCCACGACCATTTTTGAGGTGGTGCTCGTTGATTTCCTGCAGAGTCTCTTTTCCAAGAGTGCGTATCCAAACGCATATGTTGGTGGCCACGACGTGCATGAGGCCGAACCTGGCGACCACTTTAAACTTGTGGATGTTCAGCTGAAGTTGGAAAGACATACGTCACAGTCTGTGCTGGTCAGGCAGCAGTGTCGTACTCACCCTTGCATTCATGAAGATAAAGTACATTTGAGCAAACGTGAAAACCATTTGCAGGACCGGGTTGATTCCTAGCAGTACGCTGTAGCAAGGCGACGTGGATGGAATCTCGAAGAACGAGCCGAACTCCAAGCCGTTGTACACCATTGTCCCCAGACCGAAAGCTGCACAGTAGAGGGTAGAACATGTCAGGAGTATGAAGTATGCAAAATAACTTGTTTTCGCTGAAGAAATCTGCTTTCAAGTTTGTGCAACAAGCATTGAAAGCTGCACGAGTTGGTGCGAGTTTGCCTTTAAGTGCTTCCTCGCTCTGGTCAATAAGTTGGTCAGCGCTCGTAAGTGTATTTCTGTTCTTTTGTGTCCCGTCTGTGTTGCGCAGTCGGCTTTCAAGTGTCATATCGTCGGTAATTAAATCTTTGCATGCGCACCGCCATAGAATGCAGCAAAACAGTTCCACTCCACGTCATCAGTGTAAAACGTATGTAGGATTTGTGTGTGCAGTTTTTCTCAGGTGGTGTTGTCCACTGCTGTTGTCTGTATTCGATTCCACTAGTCTTGTTTATGGTTTACTTTAAGATTGGGGGGCGCCAGGGTTTCTCCCTTACTTGGAGGGAGGGTCAGCTACTACCAGAGGTCCCCGGACAGCGTGTCAGCCCATGCTTGCATGAAAACGCGAAAATGCTTTAATTCAAACAATCCCTCTTCTACATATCTGCTAAAATTGCTGACAGAAATCACAGAAATTTATGCTACATCTCCCATTCCTTTCATCATGTGTTCGCCTGCTAAAATTATCAAGCATGTACACCACACCGCACCTAAATGCAGAGCCTCGCTGTTTGCCATCCACAAGTATATCCTATATATAGCTTTGCAATAGCATGTCTATTAATATGCTATTGCGACTTCCATATTGTGTGCTTGGACCACCCAAATTGCTTCTGAGGGTCAAACAACGCATCGTGCAAAAGATTTTGGAAGTTGTGTCGCAGCTATAGCTATGTGGATTCGTGTGCGTTCTGTAAACTCGAATTAGTTCACAGTTAAACTCACGCGGCCACTGTATTGTGGGTATAGCGTCAAGGACCGTGGTGCGCATGCGCGTCCGTTGCAAGCGTATACGTGAACTATACGCACGGAAAAGAGTTGGCATGCGTATGTCGGGTCTTCTACTGGCACTTGGCCATCAGCTAAGCTGTTCAACCCTTATGACGCGTACCAATGGCGCCGATCCTTAGGAAGAGGCTTCCGTGACTGCGGTCGTTTTCGGAGATGCGCTGTTTCTTGAGCCTGGGTGGCACGCCACCGCTCTGGGCGCCCACGGAGGCGGCGTCCATTCCCTTGTTGGGCTGTGCCTTGTCGCCCACGGTGCGTCGCAAGTTCTCGAGGATTGTGATCTTCTTGGGGCACTTGTACGGGCCGCCGGAACCAGCCGGAGGGCGCCGCAGCAGGTAGATGTACACGTACAGCAGGAACAGCAGGCTCACGCTGTACAGGTACATGTAGAAGCCCTGCGTGTGCATTGAGAGGTCAAGTACTTCGCCGAATTTTCAGAACGCTTTATGGGGGACCGTTCCACTTTTTTTTTTTTTGCAATCGTCTCCTTAGTACACAGGGCGCCAATAAGGTGCCACGTTTACGAAATACTGGTATCTTCATTTTTAACATGAAGTAGAGGTATATACTTTATAAAAAAAGACATTATATCAAAAGACTAAAGTGATAGAGAGAGAGTGGATGGGCGCAAGTGGCCTCTCCCTTCTCACTTGGCCGCAAACTTGCGCCAAACCCCGGCCGCCGCCAAATTTACTTTAACCTCCTTGGTTGCCCCAGCTTTTTTAGGGGCGATCTTAGGGTCTAGGCTTGTCTCCACTGTGCGTTGTCCGTTGTACGGCACATAACATTCAAGGTATCACTATGCGCCCACCGTAACTTTCGTGAAGTAGGGAAGCATTGCTGATAGGCAAGTTACCCGCTACTTATATGCATTAGGCGCACTTTGGAAGAAAATTCCTGGAAGATATGTACAGAGGATCAACTGCCACCACAGTGCTCCAAGAAGAAAGCGACAGACTACCAATCAAGAAGGGTGTAAGACAAGGGGATCCAATCTCTCCAATACTATTTACCGCGCACTAACAGTAGGTTTTCAGAAGGGTTAGGGATAAGAGTTAATGGATAGTACCTTAGTAACCTGCTCTACGCAGATGACATTGCTTTGCTGAGTAACTCAGCGGACAAATAGCAACTCATGATTACTGAATTAGACAAGGAGAGCAGGAAGGCAGGTCTTAAAGTTAATCTGCAGAAAACGAAAGTAATGTACAACAACCTCGGAAGACAGCAGCGCTTCGAGATTGGCAACAGTCCACTTAAAGTTGTTAAAGACTTACGTCTACTTAGGTCAGGTAATAACCGCGGAGCCGAACCACGAGATTGAAGTACTTAGAGGAATGATAATGGGGTGGAGCACATTCGGCAAGCACTTTCAAATCATGACTGATAGATTGCCACTATCCCTCAAGAGGAAGGTAGATAACAGCTGTATTTTGCTGGTACTTACCTGCGGAGTAGAAACCTGGAGGCTTACAAAGAGGGTTCAGCTTAAATTGAGGACGACGCAGCGAGCGATGGAAAGGGAATTGATTGAATGATTGATTGATTGATATGTGGGGTTTAACGTCCCAAAACCACCATATGATTATGAGAGACGCCGTAGTGGAGGGCTCCGGAAATTTCGACCACCTGGGGTTCTTTAACGTGCACCCAAATCTGAGCACACGGGCCTACAACATTTCCGCCTCCATCGGAAATGCAGCCGCCGCAGCCGGGATACGAACCTGCGACCTGCGGGTCAGCAGCCGAGTACCTTAGCCACTAGACCTCCGCGGCGGGGCGTAGGTGGGCGTAAAAGAGGGCAGAGTGGATCAGGGAACAAAGCGGGGTTAAGGATATCATAGTTGAAATCAAGAAGAAGAAGTGGGCATGGGCCGGGCAGGCAGGATAACCGCTGGTCATTAAGGATAACTGACTGGATTCTCAGCGAAGGCAAGCTGGTTAGTGGGAGACAAAGTTAAGTGGGCAGATGAGATTAGGAAGTTTGCGGGTACAAAATGGCAGCAGCAAGCACGGGACAGAGTTGAGTGGCGGATCATGGGAGAGGCCTTTGTCCTGCAGTAGACGTAATCAGGCTGATGATGATGATGTGCACTTTGTGCTGTGACTTATGATGAAAAATAAGCGCGTTCCCGAAAAACACATTCTCTTTCTGCCATGGATGAAAACGAACGCTAACGCTCCCTCGCCAGCGAAAGGCAACGCCGAGAGGTAGAAAAAAAAAAAGACTAATTATTCAGTGGACGACTATAGCCCCGAGAGGGGAGGTTCAAGCAGTCAACACAACGATAGACGTTCAGAAAACGGTGCAACGCCTTTCTAGAAACATACCCGACGACGCAGCCATCGACGTGTACATAAAGCGAGAGGTGATAAGCAAGCCCATGTACAAGTTCAGCATACGGTCAAGAAACGAAACATTCACGCGTGGTTGACGTACCCAAGACTCACTCCTCCTTTTTTAAAAAATACCTAAAAATAAAGCAAACGTGCATAGACTTTGTCCTAACCAGCTTCACGCTAGATGCCATCGAAGAACCATTGGCTCTATACATTTCACGGACCACAAATCAGTAATAATGAAGGCAAAACAGAATGCAGAACTCTACAGAGCGTAAAAGTGATGGCCAATAAAACATTTTATATACTGTACACACGTGGTGTCACCCATTTACATGCGCGAGTGGTCGGGTGAATCAACTCCCCACTACATCGGCTCATGATTCACTTCGTGAAGACGCGTGGATTGTTTTTGTTTTTTTAATGTGGACTTGTATTCGTATTTCAGAAGTATATAATGTACTGTTCGAACGAACCGTGCGCAAACTCCCATGCCTTTTATCCCTACAATAACGTCGAAGCTGTTTAAGTTGGCCGTAATTTATGCGTCATATCAGAAACCGGGCATGTGTCGTGTTTGTGGTTTTACTCGAACCCCTCTGCGCTGGTAACATCTACCGGAGAAACCTACAGCATCATACAGACGACCGAGCAGCAACCTAGAAACAACCTTCATCACCAACCCAGAAGCAACCGTAGTCTTCAGCATATGCGTGCGCAGGGTTTTCTTTCAGGGAGCCGAAGGACCGTCGCAGCGCACCCTCTCCTCGTTAAATCAATGTACAGAGCAGACTTTCGCCCTTTTAAGTCAACGTATATAGCAGACTTTGCGCCCCCCTCTTTTGGGCAACTAGGAAAGAGAGCGCCCCACCTGCCCCCCCTCGAGCGCTCGAAGATGTTCTTAAGAATCGTAAGGCATGCGCGGTTTATGATCGACCTCCATGGCTTGGCGCCGCTTGGACGCGTGAGACATTGCGGCTGAGCCTACCCCGATTTCTTCCGGGTCAGCGCTCCCAGAGATGCGCCAAGACCGGCGAAAACACGAAAGTCGTTGTTCGAGTTCTCGAGGGCCATCGGCGCCCCTCGTAAAAACCCCTTTGAACACGCCCGACCGAGTGACGGCTTAAGAAGCGCTGTTGGCAGTCGAGGCTGATTGCCTTGTTCGACATGCTACGAGACGCGCCGAACATAACGTCTGGGTTTCGTCCGTGGATACGTTTCCCACGTTCTACGAGGTGCCTGCATGGCGACAGTTTTCGACAAGCCGTGGCCTGCCCAGCGCCGCTGACCACGAGAAGTCAACGCGACACCTGAATACACAAGTTTATCTGCACGTAGGGCCCGAAGTCTTCGAGCTGTGCGGTGTCGTGCGCGTTGGGTCGTGTCTTCTCCCTCGCCATGGGACGAACTGATGTGCCTCTTTCCTGGGTCAGAAAAGAGGCGGTGTTTCGCCTTCCCATTTTGTGCGCGGAGGTGAAGACCACAGTTACATTGGAATGTCCTGGCTTCAATAGTTTTTTCCCCACAGGGAATCTTGGGAAGAAGGCATAAAACGCGAGCGTCGAGGCGCTCCAGACAAGCTTTCATAAAGCTTCCATCAAGATCTCCCGTGATTCTACCAGCAATCATGTAACCACGCTACCTTGAATCTGTAAATAATGTAAATAAACGCTGCTGTTAACAGCTCCGGCTACTCCGCTCGTCATCTTCCCGAGGCTTTGGCTGGCTCCGGACCTTTGGGCGGACCCCCGACTACATCAGCGCAAGCTTCGTCAATTTCGAATGAAGGCGCTCTGTGGCTTGTCTTTTCGTGAAACGCCGCAAGTCATGTCACTTGTGTCCGGTCATCGCCTTACTTTTGCTTGTATTGTTTGGTGTTCGTCTGTTTCTATCTGTGCACAGGAAAACCGCAATATCAACCTTTCGTTTGCCTGGCAAGCGTAAACTCTGGTGCAGCCAGTACGGCGCTCTTCTGGCAGGCAGGCGAGCGCCTCTTTATAGTTTGAGAAAAGAACAGATTAGCACCATTTATAGCACGCAGATAAACTGTCTAAGTGCGTATGTTCAGAACGAATGCTGATCTTCTGAGCAGATGCTGCTTCGGCGCGCTTTGATCCAAATTAAGCCGCTTCCTTGTCAAGGTAGTTCCGCTCTGACCTAACAGAACGGTTGCAGTTCGCAAGTGTTGGGTGCGATCAGTTTCAATTTCTACCTTCCAAAAAATGACTGTCATGAATTGGCACAAATAACAACTTTCTAATACAGCATAATAATATTAATTGTTGGGATTTAACGTCCCAAAACTGCCACACGATTATGAGAAACGCCGTTGTGGAAGGCTCTAAAAATTTTGACCACCTAGGGCTCTTTAACGTGCGCGCAAATCAGAGCACACGGGCCTCAGGCATTTTCACTTCCATCGAAAATGCGGCCGACCGGAAAAGTCGGCCGACCGAAGTGCGGCCGACTCGGCTGCTGGGATCAGCAGCCGAGTGCCTTAGCCACTATACCACCGTGGCAGGTAACGATTTAATACTATAAACAACTTCCATTAAAAGAATATTTAAAAGTTAATTGACAAGTTTTTTTGTTTATTAGTCTTGTAGACGTCACTTTAGTCGCAGCGAAGTGGTTGCGCCTCGACATAGTACGTGAAAGCGACAGGAGCCCGACATGTCATAGGTCTTTAATTTTAAAATGTGTATTGTCTAAGAAACAAAAACGCTATATCTAACCTGACTCCAGTTATTGTATGTAGTTCCGATGCTCCTCGATAAATGTGAACAGCATTTGAAAAAGTAAACGCGCACAGCATGTACTGTTGATGAATGAATAGTTTTCGAGCAGATGCGACGACGCCTTTGTTGCCACGAGTACTGCTGCTTCACCACAATTAAAGTATTACTGCAGCGAAGCCAACTCCCTTGGTACAAGCATGGCCCTTCAAGGACCAAAGCAAGCGCCTGTCAAAAGCAGAGCGTCAGAACTGCGGCAAGATATCGAAGGCACAGGTTTTATCATTTACGGAAGGTAAAGAAATGAAGAGGCAAAATCTTCCGACTCGCAATGCCCGTGTCGTGTTGTGACATAACTGTGAATGAGCGCAATACATTACTGGAGGTTAACTCCTTGAGAGTGTTGGTGTTTACTAGTTAGTGGACGAGCAAAATCTTCCGACTCGCAATGCCCGTGTCGTGTTGTGACATAACTGTGAATGAGCGCAATACATTACTGGAGGTTAACTCCTTGAGAGTGTTGGTGTTTACTAGTTAGTGGACGAGCTGTGTGCCTGTATTTTCCCCCGTACTTCTGTTTATTTTTCATTTTCGAGCTTAGCGCTATTACAATATCTTTCACCCAACTGTACATCGTGCGTAGAGTGTCGTATTCGCTACGCATCGTATTCGCAACACCCGTAATTAGCGCCGGCGATGCGCAGTCTCTGGTTGAATTTCTTACGCATCGTTGATTGGCTGAAATACATTCCGCACCGTTGAGTTAGCGATTCAGCCATGGTGATAAAGCGAACAAAGCTACACGAAATAAGTGAGCCGATAAGCGGGGAGAATCAGTAATCAATGAGGCGCGCTACGACAGAAACAGGTCTCGCTACAAATCGAATTGCAACAGCTGCAGTAACGACAAACGCGCAGAGCCAACAGGTAACTATCAAAGTGTGCGCAAAAAAAAAAAAAAGTTCTGTGAGATCATTCATTTGCTTTTCGCGCTTCCGTCGTCGTCGTTATTTTACGTGACGACGGACCGAATCCGGATTTGTCGTGGACGCGGACAGCTAATCCGCGGATGGTCCGCCTGCAGGCGCATCCACACGACGGACGGTGTCCTAGGGGAAAACAGCCGGATTACCCTCGACAGCAGATTCGGCGCTCACCTGCGCCCGCTGGCAGCAGACCGGTTTGAGAGTATTCAACATGGATGCCCGCAAGAAGCGAAGCTTGGCTGCGATGTCTGTCGTGTTGTGACAAATGAACGAGTAGTGTTATTCTTTCAGGAGAAAAGAAAGTTGCTAGCAGGATATTCTTTCAACTACATTATTCCCCACTTGTAGAACTTATAACCGTGTCTCCCACCTTTTTTTTTTTTTTTTTAGAAGCGGCACGTCGCCGTTTGCAGAAGTTGGAATATTTCACCACCATTACGGCTAAGAATCTCGCGTGTTAAGCGACGGCGGCGACATTTCCCGAACCACCAATAGTGATTTCTGCATATTTAATCACCTGAGAACAAAGTCTCCGGAAACTAAGTAAACAATGCTCAAGCGTAGATGATGCCGACCAGTCATGCAGCTGTCCGCGAGCCATGGAGGACATGCCGCGAGCAGACGAAAAGTGTACTGGTTGCCACCGACCCCAAGCTATTCCGCTGAAGTACCGGCTCTCCCCCGCCAGAATCCCGATGTGAGAAACAGGTTGCGGTCATCCGTCCGCGAGCCGCGCGGACGAGTCGCGGACGAGGGGAATCGCTGATGTGACGTCACGTGGCGCGCCGTCCGTCCCGCCACATCGGGATTCGGTCCGTCGTCTGAATGCACCATAAAAAGGCTCCCCAGGCGCGCGACGCTCTCCCCTCGGAAGCGTGGCTTCGCCGATGAACCTCCTCACCCCACAGCGGCGGCCGGGCAAGCACTGGAAAGTTCTAGAAGAAAAGGGGCGTGTTCTGCCGGGTTGAGTCATCGGTCGGGGACGGCCCTCGTACAGTCTCGCGCCTCTCCCCAGCCTTCGCTGCGTATCACGCCGACGAAATGACGAGAACTTTCTGGAATGTGGCGCGGAAGGTATTTAACCGAGCAGCCGAGGTGAGAGTTTAGGAGAAGACGGAAGTTAACGCCAGAGCGCGTAAGGATTCCGCCGTGTAGTCGGCGAAGGTTTTGTCCGTAGGGACAAAGCAGGAGAAGACGGAAGTTAGCGCCAGAGCGCGAAGGGATCCCGCCGTGTAGTCGGCGAAGGTTTTGTCGGTAGAGACAAAGCAGGAGATGAAGAGGATTTCCACCTGAAGGGTGAAGGCTCGAGCTACAGGCAAGAGCGTGTGTCTACCGCTATCGAGCGAGGACGCGTGGCAACAGCTGCGTGTGTGAAGCCGACGTGTTTCCGGCGAAGAAGTTTGAAGCCTGGAGAGTGGCCTATTGAAGACGTGAGGTTTCCTGGAAAAGAAACTTCGGGGGCCGCGGAACGACAACAACACTAGACTTTGAGTGAGTGATTCTCGGAAGAGTATCATCTAGACTTTGGTACCAAGAACTTTGGACTGAATAGGTTTTCTATCTCTTTAGTCTTTAAATGTCTTGGTTGTTCAATGCATGCGACTGCATTGTAGTGCGTATT
The DNA here is from genome assembly GCF_043290135.1 of Rhipicephalus microplus. NCBI lineage: Eukaryota > Metazoa > Arthropoda > Arachnida > Ixodida > Ixodidae > Rhipicephalus > Rhipicephalus microplus. The sequence goes on along the minus strand of NC_134701.1, from coordinate 278,232,845 downwards.
GTTGTCTGTGTCCGTTGTTTCGAGTGAGGCTGATTGTACTGTGTAGTACGTAGTTTGTTTGGTGACATATTGTACTCAACTATTGTGGAGTGTGCATTCTTGTTTATTGTTTTCGATCTGCCATTATTGAGAATATAATTTTGTTTGTTTATCAACTCTCGGCTCAGACTTGTTCTTTGGGCCACAGCCGGCGTCTGCTGGCGCGCCAAAAAGGACCACTTCTAAATTGTCCACGCTTTCGCGGTGCGGTTCGGGGGGCTGATACTTCGGCCCTTGGAATTAGCCCGGCGATCGCCTTCCGAATTAACGGGACCTGTGTGACAACGACACAAAGTTTCCGCAATTGTTAAATCGTAATGGACGACAAAAGGAATCAATATATCCAATTCGTTTGCTCGCGATTTCAAAAACGATTTTCTATCCTTTTTTCTTTGATACGTTGACAGGAAAAGTAGATATACTTCCACGTGTACTTGCAAGAAGTCAATGGCTTCAAACTCCGGTTTCGATATCGCTTTGGAATTTTGTCTTTTGTGCAGTGTGGCAATGCTGACAACATTTTCGAATGGAAATGTTTTTGAAAGTTTTATTGCCACCCCCCCAAAACATTTGTGGAGGCTTGTGTACTTTTTTATGTCACTATAAGTAGCTAGGTAATAGTTACGCTAGGTAAATAGATGCATTAAATAAATTTGAGGGCTGGGCTAGTTAGTGACTGATCATTTTCCAAGCTCATATCGACACGTGCCCCAATCATTATTATTTTTGGGTGCACAAAATTAGATATTGGATAAGCTTTCATCTCTGTGAAGGGGTCAGCGTGGGTGCACATCTATGACGTATTTTTCTGAAATGAATTTAGTTGAGAGTGTAGCGAGTGACGTGTCCTTGTCCCTGCTGTCCATGTTTAAAATTGTGCTACTCAACCTTACGGTAAAATGAAGAGGCAATCACGCAATTGGAACACCCCGCCGTGGTGGTCTAGTGGCTAAGATACTCGGCTGCTGACCCGCAGGTCGCGGGATCGAATCCCGGCTGGGGCGGCTGCATTTCCAAAGGAGGCGGAAAAGGTGCAGGCCCATGTGCTCAGATTCGGGTGCACGTTGAAGAACCCCAGGTGGTCGAAATTTACGGAGCCTTCCACTACGGCGTCTCTCATAATCATAGCATGGTTTTGGGACGTTAAACCCCACATATCAATCAAATCAAAGTTTTGAATTTCCAACAATTAGCTGCAACCTAGGCAGGAAAACAAAAGGCAGGAAGCATGATTGGAACTAGAATGAATAGCTGAGGTGCAGTTGATTTTTTTAGAAGAAAAAAAACTGTTCAAACACGTTATACCTATACGAGCATACCACGCAATCAAGTTTGACGTCACTTTAGAGGACGCTTGAGCTACGCCTTCAAGAGTAGAATGCAATAGCGTAATCGGGCGTCATGCGCGTCGCCTTCTCAAATCTCAGTACTGTCCTATAGATCGCCTATAGATTGCTTGCAAATGTCCTATAGATTGCCTACTGCAAGAACAATTGTCAAGTGCCCAGCGCGCCATAATACTTTTTTTTTTCAAATCAACAAATGACTCGATACACTACACGTTCGTAAGGCAACACGAGTACCTACGCAGCTGTTCATTCGTTTATGTTTTTGATGATGATTAAATTTCTGAGCACTTTGTAATGGGTAGGCCTTACAAACGCATCATTGTTGTGCAATTAACATGTTGCGACACCTGGTGCGCTTCTACGCTTCTGCTACGCAATATATGATGCGTTAAGGAGACGCCTTCCGCCAAGTGACATTCATTGTTCCTTTCAAGGCCGAAGCTCCATGTAGGGTGTAGGCTAGTCCTGCGTCGGCGTAATAGCCATCACTAGTACTCATAGCGTTCACTAGATGGCGCTTGCTCCACTTCGATGCTAAAGCCCCTAGATGTTGGAAAGTAGCGACGCTCTTTTATCCACGCCGGCACTCTCTCGGCGCGCCGGCAACCTCCTCTTTTTTCACCCCCTCTTTCGCGGAGCTCGCGCATCCCAAGCGCTGAATGGCTGCGGCGGGCGATACCGCCCAGTCAGATGACCCTGACGTCACGAAAAGCGCGCGCAAGCAAACTTCGCGCGCTTTTCGTCAATCACGCACGCCATGAACCCTCCAGGCGCCACGCCAGCCCTGCCGCTCTAAACGTGTGTGTGTGTTTTTTTTTTTTTGCGTAGAATCATGAGCTTCGTTTTTCGTGGCAATGCCTGGCTGTTGCGCGTATCAGTGCAGCAGCAGGTCAGAGAAAGGAGTAAGATTATTTTATATCCCCCGAGGAGATAGGAATAGGAATGCCGTGCGCAGAAAGCAGTGGATCCACAACATCGGGAGAAAGGACTTCGCCCCTTCTAAACACGTCGTTCTTTGCGAGGTTAGTGTTACCGATTTTGTTAAATCTCTAGATAAAGTCGTACGAAGATTTTAATGCTCTTTGCATCGCTGGACTCTCCGTTCAGTTTAATAGCGAGCACATATAAATATGGATATAGCTGGGTCTGAATGAGTCGCTGAGCTTTTTTTGTAATTCTCTGTGCCCTGAGATAGTTTTCTTGTGTTTTAGCGCGTGCGTTAGTTTTCTTAATGTGTGTAATTTGTAAATTAACGTGTGTAATTCCTACGCATGTGTGTGTGTGTGTGTGTGTGTGTGTGCGTGCGGGTGTGCGTTTATGTGTGTGCATGTGTGCGCCTTCGTGTATGCGTGTGTGTATGTATGCGACTGCATATGCGCGCTTATGTGTGTGTGTATGTGTGCGCCTGTGTGTTCGCGCGTTTCTGTACTGTATGTATTATGCATGTATGCTCATATAAAGAAAGAGCCACGTACGCGCTTTTCGTAATGGCTCTCTTTTGATAAAATTTACATCCTGAATTCTGTGAGTTAATTATAGCGTAACATAGTCTTAGAAGCTTCCATCTGAGCGGTGGGTTTTGCTTTTTTTTTAACAGACTGAGGTAAGTCCCAAAGTTAATGGAATGCAATATCTCGTCGTTTCATCGTGACGGAAGCCAGGCACGCACGGTGACTTCTATGCTTACTTTTCGCCAACACAACATGAATTTTACAAAGCGACACTGCAGCACTTATCAAGTTCTCGTCTATACAATGTGCTGCCTACATTACATGCGCTTAATACACATCCGCGTTACAGTCAGCCGAAGCGGCGACGGAGAGGTAAACCGCTAAGCCGCCAGCTGGTATGCTCATTTTTTCGAAGCGCTTCCGCTCGTATTTATCGAATCGTCTTAAAAAATATGTCTGCCATAATGTTCTATGGGAAGCCTACTTTCGTCACGACTCTTTCTTAAGGGACATATTCTCGTATAATGCTTCAAGGAGCCGATTAAACAAGCGCGCGCATTGAATCTAATGCGGCTGCAGCGCGCCAGTGGAGGGTTCAGCGTGCCGTGCGCACCGCGCCGGCCGGGAGAGGGGAGAAATCCGAGGAGAATTGAGGAGGAAAACGCGCGCGCGGAGGAGAGTGTCGCTACTTTCTAGATCTAGGGGCTTTATTCGATGCTTGCTCTCGTGTGACAGGAGACCGCGCTCGCTCTATATATATAGCGTTACAATGCGTTCGCTCTTGGTGCGGTTCCTCTTTCGCCGACAGTGTGTGTGCTTCGAGTATGAGCGACGAAGACAAGATGGCGGAGCGGAGGGCTTGGATAACGGCTGCAGTGCGTGTTCGGCGCGTTTACATGATGTTCTACAGGGCAAGATTTACGGTGGATTCACGGTTTACCGACGTGCCTCTGGAGTTACAACAATGTGATTCAGTGGCAGAACACCACGACTGTCACAAAAACAGCCTTGGTTCACACCTCACTTGGATCCAGAGATTTGTTGTTATTTATTCTACTTGCAGCTTTTCCGATGTTTCGCTCAATGACAAGATTTTTCGTTCGCAAATAACGCCGCCGCCACCAACACAGGGATTTCCGTAAAACTAGTTATTTGACGCTATTGCGTTAATATTAAAGATGATATCTTTTGTTAATTAACGAACACTCACATGAAGCCAATGGTGCAGCTAGCTTTGGAAGTGAACATTATAAAGAGGCGACTTTCTGGCAAGTATTTTCATCTGTGTTACTTTCCTTTCCTTGCATTATCGCTGCGCGCCCGGCACTTTAGGTCACGGAAGTCATTTACTCTTAATAAAAAATTAGCTAGCGCCGAGTTTTCAAGAAAGGAAGCGTAAACACGCCACATGGTTATTGCTGTGGGACAAAAAAGACACCCCTTTTACTCGATAGTTTTTTAGAGTGAACATTTGCTCAACGGGACCTGAGTTAATTATTGTCTTCGACTGGACAAGAATTTGTGTTGTTGACCGTGATGCCAATTCGGCGCTGCATCACGGCCTGTAGACTCCTAAACCCCTTTTTTATTTTTTTGCCCTCATTTTCAAATGTTATATTTCCATTTTTAAACATTTTCTGCTCCACAATTATCTTATAAAAATACCTGAATGGCCTTTCCCAGAACATCACCAGTATCACGCGCCTACACGAATAGTGTAATTCAAGTTCATTTTGTTCATTGTGACCACAGTACTGTTTCTCGTGTAAATGCCGACTTTAACTTATATTGCCCCCTAAAAGGTCTTAAATCCCTTTCAGTCACGGTTCGTACAAATGTACACGCCAACTTCAATGGCACGTCACGCACCGCGTCGTTCATCGAATGGCTTGAAACTTTTTATACAGGCCTCCTGAGTGGACAACGAGTGACCATTTAACTTTATCATGCTGCGTATAGCTGCAGAAAATCACTTTGCTGGACACACTACCATGTTAGACAATTGTTCGACGCGAAGCTTTCTGGGACCAACGTGAAAAGTATTTTTTCTCTCTCGGCTCGACACAAATACGACCAAAAAAATAGACTGTGCATGCATTTCAGGCCTGATAGCGGATCACTTTCATGCAAGTACTGAAACTGACTGGTAGCAGAATAAATATATTATTAGTTACATAGCCTTTAATTTTAATTAATTACTGAATCTCACACAAAACTGCTTTCCTTTATTTTATTACTTGGAATGTAATACTGACTGCTTTGTCATTATGCCACGCGAATTTGACGAGTTTCTGACAGGACATCATAAATTTTGAGTGAAGGGGTTAAATAAATAAAAATTAATTGCTATTCGAAGCTATGATGACAAAATCCCTGTTTGCAAGCGCTACGCTCATCACTTGACAAACTGTGAAATGACCGAAATACCATTTGTCATTTCACAGTTTGTCATTTCGATAATTCCCTGGCGCTGTCGTCAAACAGCGGGGACTTCCGGCAGTGGAGCACATCAATTCACGTCGTAGAAAACGCAACTGTGACGACGGAACAGCTGTCGAGCGTTTTCCCAGGCGCCGTCTGACAGTTGGCTGCCGAAAAAAAGTGTATACTGCTTCGATATCTGGGGCTGCAGGCGGCGTTCGATCAAGCCGACGTTTGTAAGCAGCCGTGAGTCACTGCTCTCGGTAGTAGCAGTAAACTTAACGAGCAGAACAACACAAACTACAACAAAAAAGTGCACTACATATGCGACGATAGTGAGAGCTACGGAGCAGGGCAACATTTCTTCGGTGTACTTTCTGTGTACAGTTTTCTTAAATAGACACTAAAGCGGGTCCATTCAAACATGTGGACACTAAACAATAAATCAACTTTGAAATCACACTCCGAAAGGTGTAGCGCCATTAATTTCATCATCATAGCTTGCTTAATAAAGCATGACCAGGATTTTGGGACATCTGCAAGAAACGAAAGATAGAGAGATCCAACAAATAAAATCTGAACGCTTCGCATTGCACGATGCACATGCACAACTATATACGAGCCCTTTTTGCCAACCGATAGCGGGCATCACCTTTATCACGTAAAAAAAAAAACAGGCCCTGTCTAATCAGCTAATTTTCTTAAATGTAAGTAAACCTTGCACAACGAATGACAGAGCGGTTAATGAAGTTTCGTTATTAGCTCTTATTTGAAGGCACACGCTACAACTGTCGGATGAAAACTGCCCATTAAGCAGTATACACTTAACACAAAGCTCTTAACTATAGCACCAGTTTGGAGAAATACGTTTTCACTAATAGTGCGAGTTGATGCATCGGCGCTTCAGACAACGCTTATTATTACTTCATTTGATATCTGTGACGTAGTGACAACAGTTCACCAGAAGCACTTTTGCAGATGGCGCCGTGGCGCAAAGGCGTTGCGCCTTACTGTACTTAATCAGAGGGCTATCCCGTTAGTTCCGTGACGTCATGCTCCACGCCTCGGGTGCTGCGCATGCGTGGGTGTCCTGGCGTATTTCGATATCACTAACCGAGGAGGACCAACACGGGATAGTAAGCCGTGGTGTACGTGGTATATAGACCTATAGTGATCGCGGAGCTCACCTCGAAGTAGTAGAGGGGCACCCTAAACGTCACCACTTCGGATGTGAAGAACACCACGCAAATGACGACGAGCAGCTGGCAGTACATGGAGCTGACCATGATGAACTGCTGGGTCCTGCGCAGAGGAGATAGGCCATCTTTAAATGTAGTATACAAAATGAGGAACCAAAAACTGAAATCGCCTCGAAACAACGAATTGGCCGGGAGAAACGCTGAATTGAAAAAAAAAAAGGGGGGGGGGTAATTTCGGCAAGACGCCGTAAGTTTGAGCGTACGGACATTTCTTTGTGCCTTTTTTTATGTATACAACATACTATTAAGCTAGATTTACCAGCACAAAATTACGAAACATTAGAAGGAACACACAGACACCGCGCCATATACTATTCCATATACATTATACTACAGTTTGTTCCTGAGCATACGCCGCGGCTGGAAGTCGGACGTGCACCTCTCGCACTAATTAAGAAGCGATAATTATTAGTTTTACGGCTCAAAACCGCCGTATGTGTGATGGTTTAATTAGTTGTGATTGACAAAGAAAACGAGGCCCTCAGACTTTCGTACAATGATTATGAGACAGACTCAACCCAGTGGTGGGCTCCGGATATCTCGACCACCTGGGATTTGTTTTTTAACTTGCACCTAAAGCTAAGTGCACGAGCCTCTAATAACATTTCTGCTTATATCGAAAATGCAACATTGCCATGGAAAATACAACACACACACACACACATACACACATACACACACACACACACACACACACACACACACACACACACACACACACACACAAAGATATATATAAAATAAGGGAAAGAAGTGTATACCTAAGGGCTCGTTTTTCCGTGTTTTAACACAATATTAATGGGATCTAACAGACAGTAATGCCAAGGAATGTACAGGGGAAGTTATTAGAACCAATTGAATGTAAATAAGAAGAAAGAAAAGTGGATGAAAAAATAAAGGTGGATGAAACGGCTGGTTATTTTTTCATCCACTTTTCTTTCTTCTTATTTACATTCAATTGGTTCTAATAACTTCCCCGGTACATTCCTTGGCATTACTGTCTGTTAGATCTCATATATATATATATATATATATATATATATATATATATATATATATATATATATATATATATATCAACAAAGTATTGATATCTGGGGGAAGGTGTCAACAAAGTGTTGTTGACCCCCCCCCCCCCCCCCCCCCCCGAAAAATATCTCTGGCTTCGGTACTGAGTACAGACAACACGCTGTTCGAGCGGTGTTTAAGCTGGGCACTCAAAATACGTCAACTGCGCAGGTATTTTTGAAGTTATGGCTAGCAAGACAAGTGTGATTGGCGAAGGCAGTTCTTCGTGTCAAGACGCCGGTACAAGCTCAGAAGCTCTGGGACTGCGCCAATGCAGAAGCTTTGGGCGAGTCAAACCAGCTTCAGATACGTCAGACACCCATAGAAACCAGCTGTGTCACGCTCGAGGTAAAGTTGGTAAACAATTGGAGAGGAAGATTAACAATTCAATGTCTTCCGACGCGTGTGTACAGCGCATCGAGATCGCTTCCGTGTACGTCATGGCTTTGCAGTGTGGCAAAAAAAATTTATAAAACTGAGTTACTACAATTCCGTACTTTCCGTACAATTCCGTACTACAATTCCGTACAATTCCGTAAAGATGATGGCGTAGGGCCGCCAGAACAAATGTATGGGGCAGATATGGTGCCCCCCACCCCCCTGCAATCACTAAGGGGGCGACGGTATACCCTATCAACCCCCTTGTTAGCGTGCTTATGACGACACTACTTCCATCACGATTCCGATTGTCGAGAAAGTTAAAACACGCCCACACGCGCTTTCCAAAGTGGTGAAGAACATTCTACGCCTTAACTACAAAAGCGGTGTTAGCTACTCCTTTTTTCGAGAGTGTTCATACCGTATGAAACTGCAGATTAGAGTTATCACACACCTCCCACTGCCTGCACGCGAGCAGGAGTAGGTATAGGAGCTCAATTACCCTCCCCTAATGCTGCAAAAGGAGTTGAGTTGAATGCACTCCTGTTCCTGAGGGTGTAAAAGATTGGTACTCACTGCCCACCTCGGTGTCTCCTTCCGTTCCTTTTGAACGCGAGGACAAAAAACGTCTCTCGGCACGAAAATCAGAAAGCCGGCGTCTCTCGCCATGGTTGTTCTGAAGACGGCTGATTGATTGATTGATTGATTTATTGATTGATTGATTGATTTATTGATTGATTGATTGATTGATTGATTGATATGTGGGGTTTAACGTCCCGAAACCACCATATGATTATGAGAGACGCCGTAGTTGAGGGCTCCGGAAATTTCGACCACCTGGGGTTCTTTAACGTGCGCCCAAATCTGAGCACACGGGCCTACAACATTTCCGCCTCCATGTTCTGAAGACGGCTGCCACTCTAAACTTGAAAACGCATTGCGAAAAAAAAAAATTGCGAAGCACCAACGTCAAATGACAAGGCCGCGGAGCGCAAAGTTCGTCTGGAGGTCGAGAAAATTTGAAAGACCGTCGGGCGCGCTCTCCCTTCCTGATGTTTCCTCGCGGTAGGATGGCAATTGATATACGGCTACACCATAGCCACGCTGGCAGCGGCATCTCCCCGTGACGCCTACATCACGCGATGGGACTTTTTCTTGCTTAACCTTGCCTTACTTAGAAACAATTTAGACGGCTCGGATGCGAAGCGCGCATCATTAAACCCGTCTCGTCAGCCGGAGAGAGTCGTATACCGGTATACTCGCAAAGGAAATGGTACCCGCTCGCCAAATTGAAGGGCAGTCCCGGCCGTGGCGCAACAATACCCCAGGGGCGTCGTGTATATACCTGCTGAGATCCATCTCGACGGGACGAGTACATGCGTGCTGCGGGTCGCCGCCCCTTCGAGAAATGCCGGGCTCGACTCGCCAACGGGGCAGGCACCTTATTGCTGCGCAGGCGTTTTCCGCAGATAGAGTACGCCTTCTTTTCGAGATGACATTCGTCTTAGCGTTCGCGGCCCGCGAGTCTAGTCTTTCAAGCTGCCATTGCAGGCACGCACAGGTGCGCTCGCGCCCTCCTTTCCTGCTGTGCTCGAGAAGAAAGAAAGCGTGAGACGAAAGAAAAGGTATTGAATAAGAGAGACTCCTTCATCGTCGCTCTGTCTTTGCGAGAACTTTTCGTGCGAGGGCCTCGCACGTGATAGGCAAGCGGCTCCTTTCGGAGCCGAATCCCAAGCGTGTACAGCCGTCGTCGTGACTCCGTTCTTAAGTTTTTGCTCCCAGCCGAACAGTCAATTCGAGTACTCGGCGTGTGACTCATTAAGACTACCTTCGTCCAGCGTGCTTCGATGGTGCACGAGCTCATGCGTAAAGCGTGGCGTCAACGGCACGGAAGTAACGAACGTAAATCACGTCCTCGTGGTCTGCGATACTGACTAGAAGAAAATAATGCACGAGCGCCAGTTTTCCGGTGGCTACGAGAACACCGAAGTCAGGAGAGATGTACAGGCCTGTGACTAAATTATTTGGGTCCTACTGTTTGTTTATTACAAAAATTTGCCTAGTTTTGTCGTTCTGATAGCCGCGTTCTAACGATGAGTTAATTCCTCAGCGCCATGAATAACACAACCGTAGCCCCGCCGCGGTGGTCTAGTGGCTAAGGTACTCGGCTGCTGACCCGCAGATCGCGGGTTCAAATCCCGGCTGCGGCGGCTGCATTTCTGATGGAGGCGGAAATGTTGTAGGCCCGTGTGCTCAGGTTTGGGCGCACGTTAAAGAACCCCAGGTGGTCGAAATTTCCGGAGTCCTCCACTACGGCGTCTCTCATAATCATATGGTGGTTTTGGGACGTTAAACCCCACAAATCGATCAAATAACACAACCGTAAGAAAAAAGTTATGCCAAATATACACAAGGGTGGCTTAGCCGTTGAATCCCTCTCTCGCACTTACCGAATAAAATTTAAAAATCCAAGAAGGCATTTGCTCATCAAGGCGCATTTGAAACATACGCAAACCGCAGCTCAAAGATCCTTCCACAAGAGACGGTGAACACTAACAGCCTACAGCAAGTTTCTGTTTGGCAAACGACCGTCTGTCAACAACTCTGTCAGCAGTAATTATAACTTACGGTCACTTGTGTAAGCCGCGCATTACAATATCGGTAAAATGCTTCATTCGCGAACGCGAGCTATGTCCCATGTATACAGATACCACAGAATACATGAGGCTGCGTGCTCCTTATATCTGTCTGTCTTGAAGAAAGCGCGTTCTGGTTTTCGCATGACAAGGTAAACGGAGAAAGAAAGGATCCCAGAAAAGAGTGAGCTAGAAAACAAAGGAGTGCGCGGAAGGCTGACTGCTTCCAGCAATCTTTCAGTTCCTGTTAGAAGACTTCCCTGATCCTAACAATCGCCAGTGTAGCCTTCCATGAACCGCGCACCAACTCGCAAAACCGCGAGCCACACTACACTGGACCTGTTGGTTGTACACCAGAAACGATTGGTGGCTGCGCTCAAAGGCGTGCGTATTGTTCTCCTTTAGGGGGAAGGCACGTTTCACCACCTACCCACTTATAGACATCTCGTTGGTCTAGTCTGAAAGAAAACGAGCTCCGCACTGGATGCAAATATTAAAGTGAAGGGATGGCATGCTTCTCAGTAAGGCCTGCCATTGATCTCCGGCTTTTCGGCGTAACCTTGGGAAGTAAATATTTGGATACATCATCAGGGATGCTTGCTCGCCATTATTGTGAAAAAAAAAAAAATGATAATAATACATGCTGCAGCCATAACCCGGTGCATTAAAAAAATGACGTGAAATAACCGACAGATTAAAGGACTGGAGCGAAATTAGCGCCCATTAAATAAAGGGCGGTCACCCCCCCTACCTTCCCCTCCCTCGGAAAAGGACGCCATGCGCTCGTTGCGGAAACGGCACGGAGAACTGCGGCTCGGTTCGCCGGTGACTCACAGCGAAGTGACTTCTTGTTCCGTATCTGCGAACGTGACCGCTTCCATGGCTGTTGCCGGGGTCGAGACGCTGCGCAGACAAGACGCTGAGCGACGCCGAGAGATGCCCGGGGGTTCTCACTGCAAGCGCAGCGTGACTCAAGCTGCAAGAGCCGAAGCGAGCTTCCGAGGAATGCGCTCCCTTGCAGCCGTGATTCGCGGCTTTCGAAAGCGCCGCTGCAATGAGCCGCGGCTTGCCGGAACGCAGTGATCAAAATGGCGGCGGCTGCACGTGCATGGCCGTTCCTTCTTCATCGTCTTCCACTGCGAACTCGCGATATCGGACGCGCGCGCTTTCCAAACAGCGTGCGCTTGGTGTGTTATTGTTATTGCTGCGTAGTCGTTTTACAAGCGGTCCGAGGAACGTCCACGAAGAAAAGCGAGTGTGTACACTTTCGGCAGGACGTGGCCGCGTAACCGTAGCCGCACACATCGGCACAACGGCGTGGGAACGAGGAGAAAGTGAAGTCGCATCAGCGAGGATCTTTAGCTTTCGATATATTTATTCCTTATTGAATCTTGGGCTCACTAAAAGGCCTGCAGTCCACTCGCTGCGCGTATGTGTGCGTGCGTGGAAGACAACACACAAACACAGCGATTGTACAATAACATCTGGGAGGAGAAGCTAAACAGCAGCTCACCCCCCCCCCCCCCTCTACCCCATTGTTCCATGGTGACGCCAATGAACACTGCAGCTGCACGTGCTGGTTAAGGCTATATGCGCGAGGGTGAACGAAAACTATAGCTCACGGCAGTGATGTCGATTCACTGCACAGCAACAAAAAAATGGTGCAGTCGTCCGCCACTTGTTCCTGTTTCGTGTCCCTGTGTTACGTCCAATTGACAGCAATCGTTTACGGGACGTTGGCTACGCAACAATTGTAAATTTTTGGTCTATTAGTGCGCAATGCTATACTAATCTGGCTGGCGACTGCATATGTTTCAATGCCAACTACAGACTGGAACATTGACTTTGAGTTCGCGTTATCAGACAGAGCGAGAATAGTTTTCTCAAACATTTCACGACCCGCAAGCGTTTGCTGCTTGGTGTAAATGTGGGGGAAAGTTCACGCATGCTGTATACATTCACGTGTTCCCTCTAACAACGGACCACAATGTATGTGCAGCTGCTCTTTTGTGGCATGGGTGCGCATACAGACGGCAGCAGTCTGAAGTTGTGGAAGACAGCTGTTTCCATTGCTGCAAATGCGCGTTTTGTTCGTGTTTGTTTTTTTACGGGGACGTGCGCGAGGCGGGGCTGACAACCAATCCAGATCCAGCGCAGATGCCGAGAAAAGAACTTGCGAAGCATCCACGCGACGCGTTTTCCCTTGAGACGGCCCGTGCTCGTTCTCTGTATCCCGAGTTCGGCACAAATGTATTGTTCCTTCGTTTACACCCGTCTTTTCGTGCGTGATTGAACCCTGTACTCGGTCTGGCGTAATTCTTTTTTTAGGGGCGAAGCTCCTTAAAACGGCACCCGTTCGTCCCTCGTCGTAGTCGTAGTGCGTCTTACGTTTTGACCTCCATGAGGGTGCCGGTGGGAGATTTCTCCTGTGCGTTGTTGAACAATAAAACATTCGCAGCGTGCGCGTTAACTAAAAGCCGAATCCTCCTGTCTCTCATTCCCCATTAGCAGCCATTGGCATATACATTGGGCGCTATCTGACAAGAGAGGGTTGCTACGTTATACTCGCTGGACAACCTTTAGAAAGGTTTAGCGAGCGTTGGGCCGCAGTGCCATGAATACAGTGAACTAGTATATACCATGAACTCGAGGTTGTTAAAGGTGGGAAGTATATAGACACGAAGCGCAAGCCGTAAGAAAGTGTGCATGTGCCACCTCTCGTTTAGTCCTTGGAATGTCCGCTGTATGGCGGTGCTTCTATATGTGGAATAGAGTTACTGTATATGCTACCTTTAGGTAGCATATACAGTAACTATAATGCGGAATATATGATGAAAAGATGCGAGATGGTGGTACTTGGAGTGTTGAGTACGAACGGACACACAGACAGATGCATGGACGGACGCCCGGATAGCTGCACGGACGGATGGACGCATGGACGGACGCAGGGGCGGATGCACGAGCAGACGCACGCACGGACCATCACACGTACGGACGCATGGACGGCCGGAAGCAAGAACCAATGGACGGACGGATGCTTAGCCCCACCCTCCATCATTCACCCCGTGGATATGCTGCCATTTTTTTTTTCCTCATTTCGCAACGGAATAGGATTTTACATCTTATTCTTGCATGATTACCTTGCCATTCGCGCCAAAACGTGTCCGTGAGCGCAATTGTGAAATATCCCATGACGCTCGTTTTTCCATCATTTTCGTGTGTCGTCTCCGATTTCATTGAAATAATGTCCAGCTAGAAACTGAATGTTAACATCGGAGAGGGACGCTGACAGCGTATGGTTAAACGTTTTCAGACCACGCCGCCGTAGAAATACATGGGATAGTGGCCTGGGAACTTTTGACCACCCCCTTCCCTTGTACATACTCCTTTTATGGGCAACTCGAGCGGGCGGAAACTCACTATGACGGACGGCTTTCACGATGAAGCGTATCATCGTACCACCACAGGACATTACATTCCGGCTATTGTTGCAAGATCCTCGAGACTGAAGGCGACTACGGTTCCAATAACATAGCCTTGAGTTGCATTCTCTCCCACTATATTATTATTATTATTATTATTATTATTATTATTATTATTATTATTATTATTATTATTATTATTATTATTATTATTATTATTATTATTCAAACTAACTCTTGTAGCAGAACGTTGAGCACGCCCCGCCGCGGTGGTCTAGTGGCTAAGGTACTCGGCTGCTGACCCACAGGTCGCGGGATCGAATTCCGGCTGCGGCGGCTGCATTTTTCTATGGAGGCGGAAACGTTGTAGGCCCGTGTGCTTAGATTTGGGTGCCCGTTAACGAACCCCAGGGGGCCGAAATTTCCAGAGCCCTCCACTACGGCGTCTCTCATAATCATATGGTGGTTTTGGGACGTTAAACCCCACATATCAATTAGAAAGTTGAGCACAGCTCTAAATCGGCATCAACGTTGACAAAAGTCAGCTCAAGATGTAAAAATCAAATTAACGTCGTAGATAGTGCACTAATCGCCCATAACAATGCTTCGATTGTCTATATATACCTGTGGCTCATGTCGGAGCCTTTTGTGTCTTTTCTTAAATACATGTTTGAATAGGGTCATGGACGAAGAAAGAAGGATGTGGTTAGACTTGGCATAATGTAGGAGCCCGAGCGTAAGCTTGAATTACCATTCGATCTATTTTATTCCAAAGACATTACGCCTGCTTGAATGCAAACACTGGGACGCATCGGCCTTTGTTTGGGAACAAAAAACAAGACATTTTGCGCAGAGTCCGCATCTACGCGTATACAACGCAATCAGCATTGCTAATTGACTTGCTAGTCTAGTGACGCTTTCGTGGAATCGTGAGAGTACACGTAGTGCTTCGATAATTTATGTGCGTACCGCCGGCCACACACGAGCTCGGTGACATCCAGGACGTGCTTCGGATTTAAAGAACCATTTCGCATCTAATCCTGTAAAGATATCGAACGCGGAAAACAACGCACCGACAACGACCAATTCAATGCGCCTACATATCTGTTTTCATGTAGGTCAAGGTCCGATTAGTGGGAATTTCGACTGTGCTACAAAGCAGATATCTTAAGCTGCGCAGAAAAGGATGTAAGTGTGTGTTTTGTAATCCTCTCTACTCTAGTCCCTTCCACTGATTTGTTCGTAAGCCGTCCTTGTGATTAACTAATTATATCCTTTTAGACAGACACCCGAGACAGCGAATCGTCAGTAACCTATAAGAGCAAAACTGTCTCCCTTTCGGCTGAGTACCTGCCAGCAGCTGTCTAGATCGGTCAGTGTACAAGGCCTATGTTTTTATGTTTTTTATCTATCTATCTATCTATCCGTCCGTCTATCCGTCCGTCCATCTATCTATCCGTCCGTCTATCCGTCCGTCCATCTATCTATCCTTCCGTCTATCCGTCCGTCCGTATATCTATCCGTCCGTCTATCCGTCCGTCCGTCTATCCGTCTATCTATCCGTCCGTCTATCCGTCCGTCCGTCCTTCCGTCCGTCTATCTATTCGTCCGTCCGTCCGTCTGTCTGTCTGTCCTTCCGTCCGTCTATCTATTCGTCCGTCCGTCTGTCTGTCTGTCTGTCTGTCTGTCTGTCTGTCTGTCTGTCTGTCTGTCTGTCTGTCTGTCTGTCTAATCTAATCTCTTGCGCGCGCCCTCTCCGAACGTGTTGTCAGGGATGTCTTGGGTTAAGGAACGGCCCGAAGCACACGATACTTCGAGCCAACCTTTATGAATTAAAGTTTTTTTTTTCTTATATCCTTTCCTCACACGCAGTTTCAACGAACGAGAGATCCGTGGATGTCTGAGCGCGCGTGCACGCGACAGATCAGCGTTTTGTTGATCCTAAGAGCCATCATGCCGTAGTAGCACGAGCAGTGAAATCCGACCCGGGCCAGAGTGTAGAACGCCGAGAGAAAACATCGCACCCGTCGGCAAAAGCGCACGTGTAAAACACCGCCATGTGCGGCAGCGGTAGGCGTTCCTGACCGTCCCGTTACGCGCATGTCGAAGATTGGGTGGAAGTATTTGCGCAGGATGTCCCTAATGACGGGCGCCGTATACGGACAGAAAAAACAAAAGAAAAAAGATCAAGAAAGGGGGCACGTGGCTGGAATCCGCTCACCGGCGGCGTTTCAACAAAAACGTCTCCGGGGCGAGCAAGTTCGCGGTGTGACTCGTGCCCGAAATGCAGCGTGTATGCAGAATCACAGCTCTGAAGCGAGAGTAACCCCCGTATTCTAGAACGCCCCTTCACTCAACGCTCCACCTTCACTTGGGAAAGCCGATGGGAGCGCCATCTCTAGGCAGGGCAAGTCACTGCATATCAGCGATAATTTGCTGCTATTCTTCAGTAGCGCAGCGTCATTTCCAGCCGAGCAGCGGCGCAGTGCGCAGCTCTGTCAAGTGAAGAGTGAAAGTCGAGTCGAGGAGCGTTGGTGAATACGAGGGTAACAGGCTAACATATTTGATGGGTATCATCACGTGCCAGAACCACCAGTTTATAATCATGAGGAACGCCATTGGCGCCACCGGATGGGTGGGGACGACATCAAGCGGAATATTCGGCCTGGGCGCATCGAGTTTGAGTGTTTCTAGTTTTTCGGTGACGATGCGTCACCTCCCAACACGTGCTGCTCCCACGCCGTATAAGTTACGTTCAAGAGAGGTAAAATAAAAAGCATAGAGGACACTTGAACAGAAGCGGACAGGGAAGGGATGGAGGAGTAAAAGAATAGAAGAGAGAGAGGTCTATAGTAGAATGTCGACGAGAAAGCCGTCTGAAGTTTCTTGTTGCAAAACTCGGAGGAAAATCGTCACTCTAACAGAAGCTGCTCAAGCAGAGAGGGAGAGGGACACATATTTTCGCCCCAACGGCGGTCGGGATTCTTTAGAAACAAGCTTCGCGAAGAACAGGAGGGGTTCCCCGAAAAAATAAAGAAAAGAAGCCGAAGCGTGGTTCTCGAACAAACGCGAGGGGGTGTTGCGCACGTGTTGAAAAGAAAACCGGCGGCACGGGTGGGAAGGACTGGGGGGCGCCTCTGAAAAGGCCAGCCCGAAGGCTACAACCACATCTTGGCTGTCCTGGATAAGAAAGGCCGTTCATAAGCGGGATTTAATATTACAGAGGAACATAAAACGTGTAGAAGAATACAAAAAAGAAGGGACAGGGCATGCGATATATGCAGCCGTAACTCAGGCGGTTGGTTTTAGACGTACTCTTCCGACCCCCCCCCCCCCTCTTTTTTTTTCTGGCATCAAGATGTTGCAAGGCAAGAATAGCCAGCAAAGCTTCCGTCATGTTTGTAACTATATGCAGAGTGAAGAAGAAGAAGCGGGATTCGCATATCGGTGGCTCCCTCGCGAGAGTGTTTCAGCGTTCTTTTTATATATGACTGACCTTGCATAAGTTACAAGGAGTTACGGCTCGTCGTACAGCGCCGCACGTGATATCGCTTTCCGTGTAGGATACTCTTTTTGGTCCGAATTCCGGATTGGACAAGTAATAAACTACTTTCCTTTCCTCGCTTTCTTCCTTTCAGGCTTGGACGTAATGCAAAGCGTCCTGCCCATTCTAGGTTCAGGTGTAATATCTTTCGGAACCACTTTCAATACATCTATATAATTGTTCTCACGTCACACAATATACCCTATGCAGAAAGAAAGAAAGAAAGAAAGAGATAAAGAAAGAGATAAAAAAAGAAAAAGTAGATAAAGAAAGAAAGAAAGAAAGAAAGAAAGAAAGAAAGAAAGAAAGAAAGAAAGAAAGAAAGAAAGAAAGAAAGAAAGAAAGAAAGCAGGACTCGTTGTTGTAGCACGAAAAGGGCTACAAAAGCGGAGTTGATTGCGATGGGCGGAGCGGATCCAGTATTAGCCGATATAGATAATTAATTGCCTGCGTGTCGACCGCTTGACAGGCCATACACCCTATATATACGACGCTGTAGCATTCGCTTGAAACGTAATGGCAGCTAAATTGCTGGCTAAAGCAGCTCATCTACACGTCCTTGAAAAATAAGCAGAAGCACGATTCCGTCACACGGAATTGTATGCGTAAAGCTTTCGGCTTCTATGCCCCGATAGACGAAAGGTCCCGAAAAAAAGCATGCTAAAACGAAAGCAAAAGACTTCTACACCTGTTCCCTTACGAAGGCTTCACCTTATTAGAACCCTTTGTAGGGAAGGGCTAGGGATAATTTCGACGACCCGGGGTTCGTCAAAGTGCGCTGACATCGGACAGTACACGGGACTAACACGAAATTATATTGCTCATGATCTAAAATCCCGATATCTGCTGTACACCTCTTTTTAAAGATGTTCTCTGTGGTATCTCTTGACTCAGTAGCGTAGCGAGGGTGCAGCACGGGAGCCCGCGCACCCGCCCCCCAGAGTTTTTTTTTTTTTTTCCATATCATACAGAGCGAAGAATGATTCTTTAAAGAAGGTGCAAACCCCGAAATCAAGGAGCATTTCTGCCTACGCCCCTGATTCTACTACAAGGCCATATCTCTCCAACCACATGACACACATCACTTCGTATTCAGTGCTTCAAATTCCGCAATCTAGCCCCGCCGCGGTGGTCTCGTGGCTAAGGTACTCGGCTGCTGACCCGCAGGTCGCGGGTTCGAATCCCGGCTGCGGCGGCTGCATTTCCGATGGAGGCGGAAATGTTGTAGGCCCGTGTGCTCAGATTTGGGTGCACGTTAAAGAACCCCAGGTGGTCGAAATTTCCGGAGCCCTCCACTACGGCGTCTCTCATAATCATGAAGTGGCTTTGGGACGTTAAACCCCACATATCAATCAATCAATCAATCAATCAATCAATCAAATTCCGCAATCTAGCGCGCAATCTAGCTTTCAATACAGAACAAAGACGCACTGCCACGCAGGATGACCAGGCAAATACACGAGTGCAAGAGCAACGTCTTTGTGGCTCTGGTAAGCGCATTCGTTCCAGCCCCCTCCATGTTGATGCACTAAGCAAATACTGCACGTGTCTTCAGGCGTGCGGCGACCTTTCTTCGGCGGAATTGAGATCTTCCGCATCATTCGCGCATGCGTTGCAGCACAGACGTAATCGTCGTCCACACGCCAGCAAGCTCATACTGTGTAGCTCGCTCGTCTCACGTTTCTACTATGCCAGCGAGTATCGCAGTTTGAAGTTAAGATCAACGCACTCCTTACTTACGCTATAGTGAACACAATACCCGCACTGTATTCCGACTAGTCACTAATGCGCAGGACACTCCGACGCGGTTTGCACACCGAAGCGATATGGCGCCATTTTCTCGGACTGCAGCTAACACGTCGGTCCTGTTACCCACGAGGTCATCGTTGTTCTCTCTTAAGGCACCTGGCGGACAGCTCGCATAAGCACCCTAATTTTAGGCTTTTGCACACGTATAGTCAGTAGACAAACGAGAGTCAGCCTAAACTTTCGCAGTAAGTGCATGATTTCCTTACCTATTCATTGCCTTTGTGGGTGGTCAGCGAAGGCACGAATCATTACCGACGTACCGTAGAGGAAACGCGTTCAAGGAATAGATCCCCTGCAGCCATTCGTCGACCAGGTTGCTCTGGAGGGATTCATTACACTGTCAGGAATGCTACACTGCTCGAACGCTTTCTAGCAATGCTATCGGGTTGCAGAAAACGCTTGTCACGACTGTGAATTTCGCTACGGGGATGCATCAAGGATGCGGGCAAGGACTCGCTGTTCCAGGCAACAAAACTGGCACCTGCCTCGCAGCACGAGCGACACGCTTATGTCGCGACGAGAAACAGCCCACCGCCGGTTTCTCGATTGCGAGCCGGCCCCGGGGCACGCAGTATGCTGAACCAATTATCGGTCTCGGGGCCACAAGCGGTACGACGCGCGCCGCTCGGCCGACGTCTAATTAAACGACATAATGTCGGACAGAGTGTCTCGCGTTCTGTCGTTCCTTATTCGCGCATACACAGCCACGCTCCAAACTCGATAACACATCCGATTCTCCACTCTCTCTTACATTCGTGTGTATACCGGCCTTCGTGCTGTCAACGTACCTGACGCGGAACCGAGGTGACGCTAATCTCTAACACCCAACAACAACATCAAAAACAAAAAAGGAAAACATGCTGCAGTTCACAGTACTCTTCGCCAGACAATTGAGCTATGTACTGCTATGTGCACTAACACAAAACAATGATGAAGAAAAAAACGGAAGAAAAGTGTTTACCCGGGCCCATCCGGACGCCAGTAGCGCACGAACAGTCTTTCGGTCGAATGTTGCGCATTGGATTCTTTCACGTAGTTCGGCATTGTTCAAGTTGCTCGAAACGTCCTCCTGACAGCGGCACAACCGAAAGCAAAACTTATGACTTGAACAGAACTTTCGGCTCGCCTCTTCTCTCGGCCCTGTGTAGAGTATTCTTAGAAACCACCTTAACGGCACCTCAGGACCGCGTACACCTCCGCGTTCGAGCGCGTCAGAGCAGCTTTCTAAATTCGGAAGAACGTCAGGGAGCACGAACTCGGTGCCGGTGGCGCGGTCTTCTGTCGCTATCGGAGATGGAAGATCCAGTCATCGGAGACCAGAACGTCGAAAGCAGGACATGGTTTCGAACGATCCGGTCCCGACGGCGACGGTCGACGCTGGCTGTTAGGGACTGATGTACGGGCTGGCGTGGCATCGGGAACCGGCGGCGAATGCGTGCCTCGGCGAACGATCCGGCGATGGGAGTGACATGACAGCGAGCGATGCCGGCGACGCGGAGGATGCAAGATGTATCCGTTAGATCAAGAGTGCCACGCTCTTTCTCTCTCCCCCTGCACGAGGTGATATGGCTGGACGGCCTCAATGTTACCGCACGAGAGAAAAAAAAGGAAACCAACACGGGCAACCACGACAGCGGGAGCGCCGTCTCTGCAGCCGTTGCAGCATGCACGAGCAGCGAAGAACCGCTCCGCCAGTCTGGCTCCTCTCTCCATCAGATGTCCTCCTCACCTTGTTGCCACCCTTCCTCGTTCGCTCTTCTTTCTCTCCCCTCAGATGTGTAGCCACACTTCCTCTCTTCCGATGTTGCTTTCAGTTATTCCTACTTGAACTCGTCTATTTATTTACTCCCATCGTGCCGCCGCGAAGGCGCGTCCGCAGGGCTTTCATCAGCGCAGGCAGATGCCCCCCTTGTACTACACAAAAAATACGCGGGGCAAGGGAAGCTGTCTCGAGAGAGAAATGGCTTCCACCGACCCCTTTCCCTTCGTCCGCTGGTTGTTTCGTAGGCCGCTCCACCCCACCGGAGGGGTCGGCGGGGCCCACTGTATAAACAGGAGAACCCCGAAGGGCGGGCGTCGCCGCCGGGGAGGAAGCGAATCTGGGCGGAGACGTAACAGAAGTTCCCCACAGCAGCAGAGGGTTTTCAAGAACCTCCGCAGCGAAGGCAAACCATCGCCTCTTCCCGCCAGCACCAAAGATGAGTCGAGTGCAGCGCCTTAAAGCGTCTCTTGCCAGAAAGACGGCCTAGCCAGCCGAGAACTCAACCCGTGAGGGGCGTGAGCCCCCTACATTACTCTTTGGTAATCCGCTGGAAATATATTTGTTGCTGAATTCCTCGGCTTGTAACTTTGACAAGACGAATCAGGAAGTCGGTGCACCGAAACGACGCTGCCTATGGGGTGTGTCGTCCCTAATGTTTCTTATTTGTGTTGGGTAAGTGCGAGTTAGTCACCTAGAGTATTAGTGGAGTTGTGGTCTGTTTTGAATCGTACGATAAGCTGTGTACATGGGTCAATGTCCCCAGGAAAGGGCAGGCAAAAGGATGAGCACTGAGCGATGCACGCCAGTGAGTTCTTAAGCACCGCCGTCGTTATCATAGACCAGACTCACTCGACGTAGACCTTGCATTGCACACGCGTAAAACGTGACGTCTTCCTCCTTACGTCGTGCATTACCTGCCTACTCTCCTGTACTTCTCAAAATTTAAAACAGACGAGTTCAATTTTCCAGCGACAACGATTTCGCTATCATGGCAGATATGCTGTCATACCTAAATTCCATATACGAAGCTACGCAGCTGATATTACAGTGTATATCGTTGTTGCACATCGCTGATCAGTTGCCGAAGTAGACACGAAGGGCCATCGCACCAATCTCGCTAAGGATACACCATTCTAGAATCTGTACTAGTTTCATGTGTAATGAAGCAAGATTCTCCGTATTTTAAGCTTCGTTGGGATGTTGCGATTGGTCAAATGAGAGGCATGGATGTAGAAGAGACGTTCCAAGGGTCCTTTTCTCCAACACTTGCCTACAGGCGACATTTGACCACCGTCTTCACAGTGTACAGTATAGGAAATGTAAAAAATCGCGTGCACTATGTGATACGCGGAAACCTCTTCGTCACCTGGGCGGAGTGAGCCCGCAATCTCCGTGACCTCATCTTTGACAGCGCTGCCTCGAACTTTCCGCCGGCAACCCCGCAGGAGGGTGTCACCGCCGGTCTCGATATTCGGGGCAGAATTCGCGACAGCCGGATGAACTGCCACCCTGTCGGGGTTGGTCGGGGTCGAGGCCAGCGACTTGAGAGGCGGCGGCGATTGCGGGGTGAAGCGGCGCGCATTGTGCGCGCCTGCCTCCCTCCGTTCGTGGGCGCATTCCAGGCGCTATAGCACGGAAGCCGGCGGAGTGAGCGTGTAGAGGACGCACCCGGCAAAATGAAGGCAAAAAATAAAAAAAAGACGTAAACTCGCTGCATCATCAAGGGCAAGAGACGGACGTGTAGTAATTCCGTGGGCGAGACGGAAAGCTTGATTACGCGCGGAACTGTTAACGATACCGACTAGCAAGCGTGTCAGCGACCCAGTTTCCTGCGACGCCTCATTGCGTATTTATACTCCTCTTTCATGCAGGAGGGGAAAGAGGAAGGAATGGCTGGAAGGTCAACCAGACACATGCCCGGTTTACTATCCTACACTAGAGGAAGGAGAACTACGGATAAAAAAGATGGGAGCGTACGGGGAAAAATGCGCCAGTTTGAACAACAGTAATGCACGTTCACATCTTCACAACTTGACAGTATTGAACGCAGTATCTCATACCTACCACGTTCCACCGTTGATGACACGTGTTTGGCTTCATTACTGATGACAGAACTATGTGTATACTATAGTTTATATAGTCGAGTTATGGTGCTGTTGAAGGCTTGCTAGCACTGGACATATTTATAACGTCCAGTACCTTTATTATGCACAACACTGAAGGAGGAATAAAAGTGGTTCACACACTTTAATATGCGAACATATTACAGCACACAAATGGTTTCGCAACTGCAAAATACAGGTGACTGTTCCGGAAATGCTGAACACGGACATTTTAGCGACAATGATTTATTCATTTCCTTGCGTGTTGATTTCCAGTTTGATGTTATTGTTAAGTGAATCAGTGAGGCTCAAGAACTACTGCAGCCTCAATGATAATCACTTATTATCTGTGACTTCTCTCTGTGACGCGGTAAAAAGGAATGGCCAAAAGCTGTGGCGAAACTTGTGGAAGTTTAAATGAATCAATCTCGCTACTACTATGTTTAAATATATCAGACAAGCGTATGAATACCAAGGAGGCTTTGGAAATGGGGATTAAGTAAACATGTGGTTACAGCGATTAGCCACAACTGGATGATCCGTGTCATCGCGTGAACATGCCTATCGCGCGCGCGCGCGAGAGAGAGCGAATGAGTACAGCTCTAATAGAGTACTCTAATAGAGTACAGTGCAGGCATTGCAGGGTTGCCCCGCGCCACTAGCGGCCAGCGCCGGTACCTGGCTCATTTGGCAGTGGTTTGCACCGTTCACACTGCACTAGCTGCACTTATTATAACTTTAATACGCCGAGTATTCAAGCAAGTTCTTGTAAAACTCAATGCTTTCCATTAAGATTCAGCTTCCCTAAATGCACGTAATTTAAACACTAACATGTAGCGCTCTGAGCAGCTAACGTTGATACGAGATATGAGAAATTCATACACAACCTCAATTTAATGATCTTCTGTATGTTTCATACAGTTCAAAGCAGTATTGCGATTTAGGCACATGTTTGAAAAACAAGGCAAAAAAAAAAAAGATTCCACTGACCTTCGCGGTCTAAGGGCGGCCAAGAATGCATTACACGAACGCCATATATATAACAGAAACGCCTAATGGAACTTGTCGAGCGAGAAAAATATAACAAAATGTTATAAGCTCTCCAAAAACACGTCGAGTTTTAACCTAACGTATACAGTACTCATCATCGTTCATCATTAATATTGTCAACGTTAGTGTACGCAGCAGGACACTGGCACTGAACAAACACGGTGGTACCGACATGTGACATGAAGGCGACTAGAGAAATGAGAAAATGAGTTTAAAAATAATCAAGGACATAAGAGCAAAATCGTATTACGTATACTGTATCAATTTGTGGACCTTTAAACCAAGCTTTTATCTGTGGTACGTGGAACAGCGACAACAGTTGATTGGTGATCTCGCTCGTGTTCAGTTGACAGCCAATCGTTTCTCAGGGGACATTACATTGAACTATCGCCGTAACTGCAGTAGTTCTTTCTGTGCATCGCTTTTTTAAAAATGTTCGGGGCTAGGGTATCCATAAGCTGTGTACCGTAGACTTTTCTTTTACGTGTTTTACTTGTTCCTTGGATACACATATGGTCACCATCGCCCACTGGCGTTTTCAGAGAGGAGTTCGGGGTTCAAGCGCACCCCCAATCCACTCCACCTGCATGCTTTCTTTCGGACATTTTTACGTTTTGTGTAACATTTGTGCAAGCACACACACACACACACACCAAGTTTTCCAAGAACAAGCGTACAGTATTACGAGGAGTCGAACCCCCACCGCTATATACTTCTGACGACGTCCCTGTAGGACGCCCATCATATTTTTTCTTCTTTCTATTCCTTTGACACACACAGCTCGCGAGAGAAATGTGTACATGCTGTTTCGCATAGGGAGAAAACTACAATGCACTCAAAAGGCGAATTTGGCCGGTTGGTATACATGATACTTTATTTAATTATTTTATTTACGAAATATTGCAGACTCAAATCAGAGCTCATGCATGCAGGACTAAAAACAAGCATCTGTACAAAAAAACAAAGATAATCAATCTGTAGTCTGCGCACGCAATGCACACACAATATTAATACTCTCATACACAGAAGTGTACATATTGTTACGGAGCTCGCAAACACACGGAAGAGAGGAATGAGCGTATTTCCTATATTTACATGCCAAAGTGACGCTTCAGAGCTGCCAGTCTCTCGCGCGGCGAGTCCACTTCTTTTTCATCGAACTGTTGTCCACGACGGTAGAGCCATGCCCACTGCCTCGTAATATCACCCCCGGCGAACAAAGCGCCGTCACGGCGCCCCTAAGTCAATCAGGACTGGCAGTATAGTAGGGCTTTAGGCGCGACACATGAACAACATCAGTAGATGGTGTAGCAGAGGATGAGTGCGGTTGAACGGGAGTGATGAGGTAGTCGACGTCGGTGACCTTGCGGAGAACTTTGTAGGGTCCTGTGTATCGTGGGAGGAGCTTCTCGCACAAACCTTCACGTCGATACGGCGTCCAGAGTAGGACAAGAGAGTCATCAGGGTAGTCAACGTCGCGGTGCGAGTCATCGTAGCGGACTTTTTGTGCGGCCTGAGAAGCACTGAGCCGAGTGTGCGCGATTTGGCGAGCGACGCGGGCTCGAGAAGCAGCGTCCTGCGCATACACCGTTGGTTGGATAGTAGCAGAAGGAAGGAGTGTGTCGAATGGCAACGCAGGGTTGCAGCCGTACAAAAGAAAGAATGGAGAGTAGCCGGCGGTGTCATGTCTTGACGAATTATATGCAAATGTAACGTAGGGGAGCATTGCGTCCCAGTCACGGTGGTCAGCAGAGACGTACATAGACAACATGTCTGTAAGAGTTCGGTTGAGACGCTCCGTGAGACCGTTAGTCTGGGGATGGTAGGCAGTAGTAAGGTGATGTTCGGTAGAGCAGCTCCGGAGGATTTCGTCGATAACTTTTGCGAGGAAGCAGCGGCCCCGATCCGTCAAAAGCTGGCGCGGAGCTCCATGCCGCAGAATGACGTCATTTAGGAGAAAGTCTGCGACGTCTGTAGCGCAGCTAGTTGGCAATGCACGAGTTATCGCGTATCTGGTCGCATAGTCGGTTGCGACAGCGATCCACTTGTTGCCTGACACGGACGTCGGGAAAGGTCCGAGCAAGTCGAGGCCGATGCGGAAGAATGGTTCCGGGGGAATGTCGATAGGTTGGAGCAGGCCAGCCGGACGGAGAGCAGGACGTTTCCGACGCTGGCAGCGCTCGCAAGCAGCGACATAACGGCGCACAAATTTATACATGCCAGGCCAAAAGAACCGTTGCCGCACGCGGTGATAGGTGCGTGAAAAACCCAGGTGTCCCGCCGTTGGTGCGTCATGCAGATGTTGAAGAATAGTGGCACGCATGTGTTGGGGAATAACTAACAAATATTCCGGGCCATCAGACTTCATGTTGCGACGATACAGAATGTCGTTGCGAAGGACATATTGACGGAGAGAAGGGTCGGAATGTCCTGAAGATACTCGCTGAATGACCTTCTTGAGGGTTGCGTCCCGGCGCTGCTCTGTGCCGATGTCGTGCAAATCAGATATGGCGAGCACACAAGAATCGCCTTCATGGACAGCGAGGCTAGCAGGGTCCACCGGATAACGCGAGAGACAATCAGCATCTTGGTGCAACCTGCCCGACTTATAAATTACGTCGAAGTTATACTCCTGGAGACGTAGAGCCCAGCGACCTAGGCGACCAGTTGGGTCCTTGAGCGACGACAGCCAACACAGAGCGTGGTGGTCCGTAATAACTGAAAACTCGCGGCCATACAAGTAGGGGCGAAATTTCGCTACAGCCCAGACCAACGCAAGACACTCGCGCTCTGTTATCGAATAGTTTCGCTCAGATGTGGAGAGAAGGCGGCTGGCATACGCAATAACACGCGTTTGGCCTCCCTGGTGTTGAGCGAGGACGGCGCCGATTCCGTGAGCACTGGCGTCTGTGCGTACTTCAGTCGTCGCAGACGGGTCAAAGTGAGCCAGTATTGGTGGTGAAATGAGCAGGTCGATCAGCGTGGAAAACGCAGCTGCTTGGTCCTGGCCCCACGAGAAGGGCACGTTCTTTTTGAGAAGATCAGTTAGTGGTCGTGCAATTGTAGCGAAATCGCGTATAAAGCGGCGGAAGTACGAGCATAAGCCCACAAAACTCCGAACATCTTTGGTTGAAGAAGGCAGAGGGAAATTCTTGACAGCGCTAATCTTGTCAGGGTCAGGTCGGACGCCAGCAGCACTTACAAGATGACCAAGGATCGTGATTTGTTGTCGGCCGAAATTGCACTTTTTCGAGTTCAGCTGGAGTCCTGCTCGACGAAAAACGGCTAAAATGGTCGACAAACGAGTTAAGTGAGTTTCAAATGTTGGGGAAAAAACAATCACATCGTCGAGGTAGCAAAGACAGATGGACCATTTATAACCACGAAGAAGAGAGTCCATCATGCGTTCGAACGTTGCCGGGGCGTTGCACAGCCCAAAAGGCATAACCTTGAACTGATAAAGGCCGTCCGGTGTGATGAAGGCAGTCTTTTCTCGGTCTAAGTCGTCGACAGAAATTTGCCAGTAGCCCGAACGCAGATCAATAGATGAGAAGTATCGCGCGCCATGAAGGCAATCAAGGGCGTCGTCGATTCGTGGCAGCGGATATACGTCTTTGCGGGTTATCTTGTTCAAGGCACGGTAGTCAACGCAAAATCTCCAGCTGCCATCCTTCTTTTTCACTAAAACAACAGGTGACGCCCATGGACTTGAAGAGGCCTCTATGACTCCTTTGGAGAGCATTTTCTCGACTTCTCGTTGTATGACCTGGCGTTCGGACTGGGAAACACGATACGGTCGCCGTCTAACAGGATTAGCATCGCCGGTATGTATTTGATGACGCACGAAGGACGTTTGCCCTAAAGGGCGGTCATCGAAGTCGAAAATATCTCGGTAGGTAGTCAGAACGTGGTGAAGTTGCGCCAACTGACAGGGCAGAAGATCAGGGGCGATCATCATCGTGATTTCGTCGCTAGGTGCGTTTGCTCGGCTGGCTGCAGTAGGGGACGAACAGTCTTCAGGGTCCAATGCCACGATGCTACATGCATCAAGTGGGGAAACGTGGGCTAACGAAATGCCTTGCGGGAGAACTTGGGTCGAACTACTGAAGTTAAGGAGCGGAAGCTGAACGTAGTTGTCCACAATAGTCACGATTGTATGCGGCACAGCAACACTTCGAGCCAAGAGCACATCCACCAATGGAGACACTATGTAGTCACCGTCAGGAAGAGCTGGTGATATCGTTAAGGCAACACACGTGGTGGCTTGCGGTGACAGCCGAACATAATCAACAGCGCACAAGCGGTGTGACGGTGAGGACGGCACAGGTCCAAGTCGAGGCAGTTCAAGTTGAAGAACGCCGGTTGCACAGTCGATGAGAGCAGCATGGGTGGACAAGAAATCTAAACCAAGAATTAGGTCATTTGGGCACTGCTCAATAACTGCAAAGAGAACAGATGTGGGGTGATCGGCGATAGTGATGCGTGCTGTGCACATTCCTGTGATGGCAAGACTTCTTCCGTCGGCGACACGAATAACGCCAGGGGCAGCCGGTGTGAGCACTTTCTTCAGGCGGCGACGAAGTCGGGCACTCATCACAGAAATATGCGCCCCAGTGTCAACAAGTGCAGAAACAGTCAGGCCGTCAACGTCGACGTCGATCAAATTTCGTCGTGTCGGCAGTACAAGGAGAGGATTTGAGGTCGGTACCGAGGATGCAGCTTCACCTCCAAGAGCTGCACCGCTTAGTTTCCCTGGTGAGAATTGAGCGGGGAGGTCGGGCGTCGTCGTAGAGGAGAAGGGGACGACGGGCGACGTCCTGGCGGCGAACGAGACTGGTGACGTCGAGGCGACGGTGAGCGGCTGTGCTGCGTATCAGGGGCATCGCAGGCGTAGGAATCGACGGGCAGAGGCCGGCGGTAGTTGTCGGCGATCGGCTCAGGAGGTTGGAAACGACGGTAGCTATCGGTGCGGCGAGCAGTGTTATACTGGTTTCGGGACGAAGACCAATGGTTGTGGCAATACCGTGCGACGTGACCTATGCGGCGGCAGTTAAAGCAGATCGGCCGATCATCCGCAGTTCTCCATTCGGCCGGATTGCGAGAGCGTGGATAAGACCTTTCTTGGGGTGGTGACCTGGGGCGAGGCGGCGACCTTGAACGGAAGCCAATTGGTCGAGACTGAGCAACGGCGCAGACATCGAAGCCCAAATTGCTCAGTTCTTCCCGCACAATCGACTGTACCAAGCAAACCTGAGGTACTTGCAAATCGACGTGGCCGTTGGCGGGAAGAGTAGGTGTAATTGCTTCGATTTCCCGCCGGACAATTCGCGTAATTTCAGACGCTGGTGAAGACTGCCGATGGGAGGACAGTCCATCTTCGCAGGAGGACGTCGCTGCGGTGTTCGGCAGTCGAGTAAATGATCTTGAAATCCGCCTGCTTTTGGCCAGTTCAAAACGCCGGCATTCCTCAATAATTTCGTCGACGGTCGCACAGTTCCGGCACATTAGCAGGTTGAACGCGTCGTCCGCTATGCCCTTGAGGACGTGGCCAACCTTGTCAGACTCCGACATGTCGTTGTCAACTTTACGACATAGAGCCAGCACGTCCTGTATATATGAGATATACGGCTCTGTGGACGTCTGAGCACGTATAGACAACTCCTTCTTTGCAGCCGCCTTTCGACCGATGGGCTTCCCAAATAAGTCGCGAAGCTTTTCCTTGAAGGTGTCCCAACTGCCGATCTCCTCCTCATGGTTCTCGTACCAGACTTTGGCCGTGCCTTTCAGGTAAAACAGCACATTGGCCAGCATAAGAGTCGGATCATACCGGTTGAGAGCACTGGTGCGTTCGTAGTCGGCTATCCAGTCGTCGACATCAACTTGGTCCGTACCGCAGAACGTTCCAGGATGCTTCGGATGCGTCAGCACGTACGTGGGTGGGGGTGGGGCCAGTGGAGGCGTTGCCGTGGATGGTGCGGGCGTCGCCGAAGCCGATGGAGAGGTGGCCGTGGGATCAGTCCCGTGTTCCATCACGGAAACTCCGATTTGACGACCACTGCGGAGCTCCGTTGTATGGCGCTTCGTTACCCAGCACTCCCACCAATTTGTTACGGAGCTCGCAAACACACGGAAGAGAGGAATGAGCGTATTTCCTATATTTACATGCCAAAGTGACGCTTCAGAGCTGCCAGTCTCTCGCGCGGCGAGTCCACTTCTTTTTCATCGAACTGTTGTCCACGACGGTAGAGCCATGCCCACTGCCTCGTAATAATATTGTTACGCATGCCTGGGAAGAAAACGAAGATGGCTGAACATGCTGGCTGCCCCAAGCTGGAGGAGGAAAGAAGAAGACTACACTGCGATCATCAACCTGTTGGCCGCATAGCAACATAGCAACATAGCACATATTGAAAATCGTCTTCGTTTAGTGCTCTACGTTTTGTTGCTTAATATTCAGTTGTCAGAGGGTATAGATCAAGCCAACCTATATGCGTCCAAATATAATGAAACTTTTGTTCTCTCTCCTGTGGGTATCCAAGCTTTTCTCCCGAAAAGTAATACAATCCGAGCTTATTTCGTTTTTCAAAAGGTATAATCAGAATCGTCTCGCCCTTCGGTATCGACTAAACGTCCTCGGCAGGTATACCTACGAAGTATATACACAAACGTACGTGTGATTCCAGTTCCCGAACACTGTCGCCAGCAAGGTAGGCGGCTCGCCTGTCACAGCCGTGTCGAGGCGAGCCATTGAGACGACGCTGAAAGGCGTCGGATCTTCGTGAACCCGAGCCTGGAAGGTTGCCTTGTTTCCAGCTTTAATCCTTCTTTCAAGGACCACCTTTCGTACATGTCCCATACGTGGCAAGTGAACAATGTCCCACTATTAGAGCTCCTTACACAGAGGCCACCACTGGAGGCAGAGTGTGAGTGAAGGAGGCGTTGGGCAAATCCTCGCGGTCTTTTCCTTAGCGAGCCCCCAAACAAAGACGCCTTCACGGCTCCTTGCAGGGCTTCCGATGGACGTCGTGGACAAAGGGTGATGGGTAGAACACAAAAGCAGCGGCGTCGTAGCACGCGCGCTTTCGACGTAGGGTGTCGAATAGCTGCTACACGTGCGTCCAAGCGAAACCACGTGTGTGTGCTTGCATCATGACGGGCTTTTCACAACACAGCTCGTTATCGAAAGAAGTACCGCATATGAAAAGCGGCGGCCTTTTTCCCATCAGCGTGCTCGCCTGGCCGACCAGATTATGTTTTCATCAAATCTCATAACTATTAGTCCCGAGAAGTTGGGGTTACGCCACCTGGCTGGATGCCTGGATGACGTTACTGCAAGGATACTTCGACGCCTGCCGTGGCGCGCCTACACAATGCATACGCTCGTATCGTACGCTGTTCCGCTCTTTGCGATCACTTTTTGCTTGACTCAAGCTTCAGATGAATGATGAAAACAGCATCAATAATTCTCCTAGTAAAATGACGAAAGACTTTTGTTCAGTAACATAACCAACGGTTACCACGTTCTACCGTGCACACTTTGATCAGGTTTGTTTTGGCGCGCTGCTAAACTCGAGGATGGGTTCGATTCTCGCCCTCGGCAGCCGGATTCCAACGTGAGCGTAGAGAAAACACACGTTTGTGCTTTGATAGAAAGTTATGCCACAGCGTGTCCCGTATTTAAGTCATCGTTTTTACACATATGATAGCATATTCACATTAATAGGTTGCTTTATTCACGAGCAGTTCTTTTCGGAGATATGATGTTTTTCACTTCCGAAAGCCTTATTTGTATCAGACACTTAGGCCTATCTGGACGCGTTTTTTTTTTTTCGCGACCAAGTTTTACGCACAGTTGCAAAAAAAAATATTTCATAAAAAGACTACGGCGCGTGGAATCGAACGTGGGACTTCTGAAATGCGAGTGCGAGGGGTTAACCACCTAGCCACGAAGGGGCATCTCCTTCAACGTTAGAGCAGCAAGCTATTTATATCTACCACTTACCGCTGGCGACGGGTATCTTCGTTGAACTGTCGTGTTTTCAGCATTACCTGCAAGATGGCTGAATGAGCGCGCGTCGCCACATCGTCACGACGCGGAGGCGCGCGCTCTCATCTTCCACGCATACTTTTCCCCGCGGAGAGGGAGCGGGGTGGACGCCAACGCGCGCGATTATCTCGCAGTGGAGACAATCGTACGTCTTGGCTGGCCATGGGCTTTCAACGAAACGATTCTGTTGCAGTTACCGGGCGCGCAAAGGTCACTGCAATTGTTGGACAGTCTCCATTTGCGAACAGAGCGCGCTTTTCAGACACAGCAAAGTAACAACTGATAAGCTCATTCGCGTTCCTCTGTACCATTCATCTGTGTATTTGTGCGTGAAAAAGGCGGGGCACGTTTAGATCTGCTTGCCATTGTATGCTGTATCGACGCTCCCAAGGTGTATCCACAGCGCTTACCACCACGTCTGTTGTATTTGTTTTTCCTATGTACTCGCTCACTCGTCATGTATAGTTTCACACTTTCCTCGCAGCAATTTCGGGGCTTCATCTCGCTAAAAATGTGTTGTAGTTGATTGCGAAAACTTCATGCAGCACCGTAGCGATGGCGCTGTTACACTTGTAAGTACTGGTATAAATAGCGTACTCGTTAATTAACTTTCCTCGCACTTCATTACATCGGACCTTCATTACCTTGAATGTGGATCATAACGTGCGAGACCAGACAGTGACTCCCTGAAGTGAATACCGTTTAATGAATACGTGGGCCACGTCACTGAGAGCGCCATAGAAAACGCGTTCATAACGCTCATTTAGACTTTCAATCGTTTTCTTTGCAAACGATTGTTTTCAATTGGGCTCCCACATATAATTTAACATTACCAGTTGTTACGCGGCGTTTAATCGGACCAGCTGTTTAAATAAATCGGAATATACGGCCACATAATTCTCGGTGACTCTAGCTGTTTCGAATAAATATTTACCGAGCTCAACTATCATCTCACCATTTCTCTCATCATCTCAGCATTTCATCTACACTATCATCTCAGCATTTCCCTGAAGGTTTTGTGCGTCACCATATAATTCGTTCAACATTGTGGATATATTAATTAAAAGATTTTTTCACGGTAAATTCATCTAACGTCTCTTTTAGAAAAACGCGCACCTTTGTCAAATCACCCGAATAATCTGCGTAAAAACCGCGATGTATTTAGTGAATTTTAAAACATTCTAATTTCATTAGTAATTATTCGGGGCACATTTTCTAACCTTGGCGTGCATGTCAAGTTGTGATGAAGTTGGAATCCCCAGCGTAAAGCCTTCTAGCACCGATTTCTTGACGTAAGCGGTGACAAAAATGAATGCCTTGCTGTTTGACGCGCCACCTCTTTCACAGTGAATCTCCCTTAAGAAAGGAACTTGCCTGTTAGATTTTCGCAATTTTCTGAGACCCGTTTAACTTTCACTTACAGTGTAAACAGCCACCTTCTACCTTGGTAGGTTTTCATCGCAACAGTGTTCAGTTGTCACCTTCGTATCACGTAAGAGCGAGCACACGGCTGGCACAGAAAAAGGCGATGCTCAGCCGCAGAGCGAGCGAGTACTTGCCGTGACGTCACTTCGTCCCGACTGCCGCGCCGCCAGTGGCGAAGGGGCATGTAGGGAAGGGGCGAAACATATGCAGTGTGCACCGGTGTTTTATACAACCAAAGATGATTAAACAAAAATTGCTGGAGTGGAAGCCACCGCAATGCCTTGCCGGCAGAAGTGAAGCCGGCTTTCGCCACTGCCAAGATGGCGGAAACACGCTCTTTTCTGGTAGTGCCCACTTAAATATCAAGTGGCTTTGGTATGTTAACGTAAATACTACTTTAGTTCTATATAAAAAGATTGTCGTTACCGATGAAATAACACAAAGAAACGAGTATGGATGACTGAATCTCCAAATAACTTTGCATCCAATTAGAGGCTTACTAAGAAAAATTAGTAACACTAAGACGCACTTGGAGCAATATGTGACGTACCCGAAGAAGTTTCCAGATAACACTCGTTGGGCGTGCAAGAAAAACGCTCCGTTCTTGATCGCTGAACGGTGATAATTTATCATGCCCCTAGTAAAATGGCTGCCACGGCCACCACCTTGCCAGAGGCACGGCTTCACTCATGGGCAATCATTTCCACTCCAGCATTTTTTAAAAATCATCCTTACATGCAACAAACATTTACTTCTTTATTGACAACCGGTCCACCAACGCATCGTCACGTTGCATATATTTTTTAAGAAATGGCGTTTCAAATAGTTGACATTACTTGAGAGGTGCACGTTTCTGTCTCTGGCTTTAGATAAGAAACTTGAGCGCCTTGGTAAATTAAGTCGGGGATTCCGACAACGCCGAAAGCCGAGCATAATCCTTTAGGCAATTAACGACGAACCTTTAACTCATAATATGGATAGTATACGGACTAGTGGCGAGTAGTAAAGATTCACTTTATTTCTTGTTGCGCATATATACCCGCTTATGATGGACCGTGACGACGACATGACACGCTAGCAAGACGAGGCCCTCGGGTGCTTCGCCAGTAGTAACAGCATACTTGCTCAGATTTTACGTGCAAAGTCGCGAAATGATCACTGCACTCCGTATATATAGTGGAGGGCTCCCGATTAATTTCGACCGCATGCGGATATTTACTGTGCACCGAAATTCAAGTACACAGGTGTTCTTTGCGGGTTCGCCCGATCGAAATGCGGTCGCCGTGCCCATGACAATAGCAGCACGAAACCTTAAGGACAACTTCCGAATTCGTATCCGTACAGATTCACGAAATCGATTACCTATTACTACTGTGTAATGCAAAAAAAAAAAAAAAATACGGAGACGCGCGGTTATAATTCACGTCCTAATCGCACCTGATTCTGATCACTTAGCTAAAAATTCTGAGCCGCTGCGAACGTTCGTATACCGAGGAAGTAATGGAAGAAAGCGTTTTTATTGTAGGCATTCTTCATCCGGAAATCTCTATATGGCTATAAGATATGCCGCCGCAGTGGAAAGTTCATGCAAAAAAAAAATGGTCGTCTTAAACGTGCAACTAAATGTAACTATAAAACGTGAAATTTGCCTAATATTTGTTCGTATAGCATTGTTTGTTATGCGTCGCGTGCATCGCCGGATCAAATCGATTATACTACAATAGCGCATGTACGATCATATAAAAAGGTGAAACATCTTAGCACTGTCCTGTTGCACTGTAATAATAGCTATTTTTTTCAAGTGTCTACCATGGCAAGTACAACTCAAGACAATGCATCCAGAGGCATGAACGGACCATGTTCTATAGACCACACATGCGCGCACGCAATATCAATGCTTGCACATACGCGACGTCTACTCTGTTGCAGTTTGAAGGCTATTTATGCTCCTGGATGGCACATCATCTGACGATAAGCAGCCACGAAATTTCAAGGAACAGTATTTTCTACCTGAATTGTTGTGCCCAACTATTTGCACGTATATACGTGCCATACTATGCAGCCCAAAACTTACTCCACTGTAATCGAGGTGCTTCAAGTTTATGTAAGTTTTGCAATAGCTGTAACAGTTACATCATAACAATACTGCTATCTACAAAGCATCAGACAACATTGGTGGTTTGGAGGTCAAAACTCACTGAGGCACATATGCGGCAAAACTGCGATTCGGCCTAGTTAAAACATATCATTCTTGAAATTTTTGCGCAAGCTTACAGGGACACAGGAGAGAACACCAGCAGCCGCAATCTAACAACTGGTTTATTTTTCGAAAAATATTCACTTTATACCCCTCGTATCTGCGCTCTCTGGTCACCAAAACACACACACACACACACACACACACACACACACACACACACACACACACACACACACACACACAAATGCACTAAGCACTTAACACAAATAACGACAACAAGTTCATTGACCCGAGAGCGCAGATCCGAGAGGTATAAAGTGAATGTTTTTCGAAAAATAAGCAGTTGTTAGATAGACATGTGGGGTTTAACGTCCCAAAACCACCATATGATTATGGGAGATGCCATAGTGGAGGACTCCGGAAATTTCGACCACCTGGAATTCTATAACGTGCACCCAAATCTGAACACACGGGCCTACAACATTTCCGCCTACATCGGAAATGCAGCCGCCGCAGCCGGGATTTGATCCCGCGACCTGCGGGTCAGCAGCCGAGTACCTTAGCCACTATAGACCACCGCGGCGGGGCGAGCAGTTTTTAGATTGCGCCCGTTTGCGTTCTCTGCTGCGTCCCTGTGTGCTTGCACAAAAATTTCAAGTTAGATAGATATGTGGGGTTTAACGTCCCAAAACCACCATATGATTATGAGAGACGCCGTAGTGGAGGGCTCCGGAAATTTCGACCACCTGGGGTTCTATAACGTGCACCCAAATCTGAGCACACGGGCCTATATGTATACAACATTTCCGCCTCCATGCACAAAAATTTCAAGATGCACATATGTGGATAACGGCAGCGTTTACTATAGCTTTCGAAGTGTCCTTACTGGCGAAAAATTACTAAGAAGTTTGTAAAGCAGCCGGGAACTTTTTTTTTTAAATATGCTAGTTTTAATGAATGACTAATGCGCTACATATAAGTACGCGGTCACCGCGACGGAAATTCACACCCGCCACTTCACGTGCTCAGAAGCACAAACCGACGGCGATTGCGTCATGAGCATGGCTAGCGCATTTATAAGCATATAAGCAAAGCGACAAGTAAGTTTGAAGGCTAATCAAGCTGCACGGGTGTCCATAAAGAATCCACAGGCTGGGTTAACCTTTTCAAACGCAAACTATGGAAAACTGTCCGTAAATGTGTACAAGTTACGTAATGTTTTTCAAGGCACTCGATATTCTTTTGCGGCAAAAAAGTTCACTTAATGCATTGTTCTATATGTTTGATAGTGACTTATTTAAATTTAATAAATGATGATTGGCTCACATCTACACACACGTTGCCCTTCACTTCTCTTTCTCTTCTCCTTTAATCCCCTCATTCCTTCCCCCAGTTCAGGGTAGCAAACTGGACGTGCGTCTGGTTGACCTCCCTGCCTTTCACTTCTTCCCTTCCTCCTCCTCCTGCTCCTGATTGGCTAGCTATTTATTGCGAAGTAATTGATGTTCAGTTTTCGCATAAACAGAATGAACGTTCAGGGTAAGAATGCAATGCGAAATCGTTTTCGGGTAAGTTCATTTTGAGCAAGCAAAAGTTGTACATTTGGCGCGGCTCGCAGAAAGCGGCACGTCGGACGACTCGTCAAACGTGATATGAATTCATAAAAAAAAAGTATAGCATATATGGAATGGTAAGCCACAATATGAAGCTAAACGACGTATTTATTCCGCAGGTAGTTCAGCTAACCCAAAGCTCAATGCGTCTTACTCCTTCTTAATAACCATTCAGAGCAACTAGCAAAATGAAGTAATATTAATATTGGTAATTTCTGAAATTTTCAATGTCCCAATGCCACGACATGGTTATGACGGATGCCATAGCGGAGGGCACCATAAACGTTGACCACCTGGGATTCTTTAACGTGCACACAAATCTAAGCGAGTGTACCTCAAGCATTTTCGCCTCGATCAAAATGCGCCCGGGGAACCAATCCCGTGACCTTCTGGTCAGTGGACGGGCACCATGCATGACCGCTAGAGACCCCCACGGTGGGTAGCAAGCACAAGTGATGCACACAAGTGCGACATAGCGTCTCAAAGAGCCGAGTCTTATAGTTAAGTCATACTCGCAAGGGATCCACACGATATTGAGGACAAAGTATATAAAACTCACTTTGGATTCTTCGGCCGAACCTTGTTGCCCGGTGACGAGACGGAGTCCGGATTGATGGTCGAATAGGACGTGGTTCGCGAGAAGCTGTGCGGCTGGTGTGGCGACGGGTGGGGTGACGGCTGCGGCGGAGGCAGGCCGGCATCTGCCAGGAACTGTGGCGGAGGCGGCGATGGCGTCAGGGGTTGTCGCTGCTGCTGCTGCTGTCCACTGGCTCCGCGCAAGCCCCGGTGCATGGTGGCCGGTGAATTCGTCACTCCTGCGGTGCGCCCTCTCCTGCAGTGTGACGACATCTCGGTGCCGCTCGAGGACCCGTCCAGGGATACGACCAGACCCTGGGACCTGCGGACCTCGGCGGGCGAGTCGGATGGCCCTATCTTGACCAGGCTGAGGTTGTTCTGCAGAAAGCTGATGCCGTTCTTGACCATGATGACGGGCTGCGCCAGAGACGCCGGCGGCGGCGAAGGCCCCGACGGTAACGAGCTCACCCGGCCGTTCCTCGCGGCGAGCGATTCGGGACGTGCCAGAGAGAGACCTGGGAAGACGACCGCTGGTAGTTAACCGGACGACCCTGGGGTACTGTTCGTTAAGCTGCAACACTATAGGCGCACTAGACTATGCGAGGCTGCTGGAATGTAGCACTCTGGCGCACGATGTCATGACCCCTTGATAGGAAGATTCATGAGCAGACTATACCATATCCTCTGTAAACAGGCAACACCGATGTACACAAGCCTCGCCTCTGCGAACCGCAGCATCGGGAAGTCCATCTGTCGTCCGGGTATCGCGTCGAATCATTTCACACGAGTTATAGAGAATGTGCGCCAGCAGAATACATCATTTCGCCGTGTCATAACACGAGAGCAAGCTATTGGTTCGCGTTCCACCAACCATCATCTCTTAATTGGCTCTCAGACTTGGTGCACTAAAGAAGCCTCGTGCCCGACTGGTATTCGACGCTTTGTCGACCAACGTTGCGCTAACAAGGTGGGACAGCGCTTCCCGGTAGGAACAATTACAGCGGAAGAACTCTTTGGGCGCCGGCCCTATAACGAAACTCACAAAGAACATGGAAGGCGCTCGTCATGATAGCTATACGTGCCGTTTTGTGCGGACGTTAAGAGCTGGTACGGGTGCGAATGCATTGCGTCGTTATACGTTGCCATTACAACAGCTGGAATGAAGCCTGCGAAACTTGGTATTTCGGTGTGCAAGCACACGTTTGTATACATATACGTCCTCCCAGTTTCTCGTCGTCTATGGCGTTGCCCTTTTCTTACAAGTTTGCAAGTTCATCACTTCCGAGTGCCAGAACCACGATCCGGTTATCAGGCCTGCATGCCATACCTTGGGAAACTCATTTAATCCATATCCCCGTCTATGGAAAGGTGCTACGAATGATTCGTGTAGCATGGTTTTTTTTACCCGTGTTTTTGTTATATCGCCGCCCCGGCGCGGTGGTCTAGTGGCTAAGGTACACTCGGCTGCTGACCCGCAGGTCGCGGCGGCTGCATTTTCGATGGGGGCGAAAATGCTGTATAGGCCTATGTGCTCAGATTTGGGTGCACGTTAAAGAACCCCATGGGTGGTCGAAATTTCTGGAGCCCTTCGCTATACGGCGTCTCTCATAATCGATCGGTGGTTTTTGGACGGTAAACTTTGCATATCATTATCTGTTATATCGCAGACCGTTGAATTAGCTGGACCTTGTTGCGCGGCGTTGTTGTAGTGGAACGACGTTAAGGCTGTAGAAACGTATACCGCAAAAAAAAAAAAAAACACTTGTGGAACGCTGGCCATAAAGGACGAAAGAACGTGCAACAGGAATGACAGGGAATTCAACATATCTTCCGATTAACCCTGATCACTGATCGATATGGCATAGCGATACTGTACGCAAGCATGTGAATGATTTATGCAATCAACGCTCATGTTCGAGAGTGCGGAATACCATTGAAGACACATTCAAAAAGTTCCTACAAAAGACAAGGTTTCGGGCATACGCCTGCAGTTGGTTCTTACTTAGGTCGTGCATGGTAACCTCGGCAGCACGATCTTTCGTTCACTTGTTGAAGCCTGCGACAGCGGTAGATGGTGTACGAGTGATTTTTAGGCTTAAAACAAGTTCGAAATCCGTGAAATTACGCAAAAATGTCCCGTAACCATAACTCGCAACCGTGGAAGTCATGGGTGCCATACTGCTGCAACGTAAAGAAGCTGACGGCGAGGGAAACAAGCTATAGGCTGTGGCCTGTGCACAAAGATGTCCAAGAGAAGTTGTAGGCGGTGGTACACGTGTATTGGTACAAAAATAACGAACGAAAAATATGCGTACCTGAACAAGGGAATGAAGTCACAAGCGCCGTCTTGGACGGCGTCAGTCGTCTTCGGTGGGGCATGGCGGCACGTCGAGGTCGGACGAATCAAGGTGTGACCGGGAGCAGTGTCGATGCACGACTGAGCCGCCGCCGGCGCGAGGACCTTCGCAGCAGTGGCAGAGTCGCGTGTCGCCCGCTGGCCGTCGTATCCATGGCCAGGAAGAGAATAAACCAAGGCGTGCGAGAACCGCGCGAAAGGGAAAGGGCAGGATCAGAGAAAGGGTAGGCGAGAAGCCAGGGATTAGAATCCGTCTCGTGCCGCGAAAAAAACAGCAATGCAGAGGAGACGGCTTGGAGTACAGAACCCCGAGCTGCCCTTGCAGGAGCGGTCGTAAGTTATCGGCCGCCCGCTGGAAGGATCCGGTATCATCTAGAAGATGTCGCAGCTTTCCCCCTGGCCGGTGGTGGCAGTAGTCACGGAGCGAATGACTAGCCGCTTTCACATATCGCCTACCTGAAGCACTTCCTACTTGATCGCCTCTGTCGTGTCTTGGCTGCGGCGGCTGCATTTCCGATGGAGGCGGAAATGTTGTAGGCCCGTGTACTCAGATTTGGGTGCACGTTAAAGAACCCCAGGTGGTCAAAATTTCCGGAGCCCTCCACTACGGCGTCTCTCATAATCAAATGGTGGTTTTGGGACGTTAAACCCCACAAATCAATCAATCAATCTGTCGTGTCTTGTAACGGCGGATACAGTTCGGTTCACGTTCCTGTCGCCGTTCGTCACAGGCTCGTACGCATTCGCACCTAGCGACCGATGCTGGAAATGATGGCAGCGCGTGTCTTACACGACGACGCACACAAAAAAATTGCGTTGAAAACGAAAATCATTGAGAGGAAATACGATGCGATGAATGCGTCATGCTACACAACGGCGATGCGACTGAAGGGACTGTGCGATGAAATCTCGAGATATGTCCTCTCGTTTGAATAGGCGCCTCCTTTTCCTGTTTATCGGAAACGCGCACATATTATCTATTAATAAAAAACGTACCAAATGTAGTACATGTTTGCTTATGATAATACGATCTTTGAGGCCCCGAGGAGTAAAGTACAAACAGACGATAGAGTTAAAACCAAATTAAGGAAACAAAATAGGGCTGAGCGTGGTGTGGACGGGTTATCGATGTTCTGAATGAACCATTGACCTGAACCGATTCGCCTAATCACTTAGCTCGAGTCGGCTCGGCTGTCAATAGTTACTGCAGATGCAGTGTGTTTATATCATTGTGTTTATATGGAAGCCAACTTTTGTTGCCACAGTGGGCCCTTGAGAGGTATACAACCCCAGTATACAGCCACTGTATAGCATAAAACGCGATCGGATCATGACATTTCAAATAATTAGCGAATTCTGACTGATCCTTCATGAACTATAAGTGTGTAGTAAGCAGGCAGCTGTGGCGAGCAGTGTTGCGTAAGATAAAGGAGCTGTGCGTGAGGTAAAAAAAAAACGTTTGTGAGTTTCTTTACTCACCATGCATCTCATCTTGACCTGAAACCTGAAAGCTCTTTGTGCATACAAAGTGTGAAGCTTGGCATTGCTAAGTTATAGCTCCAACTGTGGTATTCTAAGTAATTCGCACCACGCTATAGTGTCATTTGATGAAGGCAAAATGAAGCGCAGAAAGAGTAACGCTAAAATGAATTTGAGTGGTCAGGCTTAGGGGCCTGCCTATACCGTATTAATAGCCACATGATGTCTCAATGATCAGCATTGAACACTGGACGACTGTCAAGCGCGCGCCTAGAAATACTTAACAGGGATCGTTGGCCAGCGACCTCGTTGATAACTTGAGGACAATTGGTATGGTGCTAAAAGGACGGGGCTGGAGCGAAAATAACGCGGCAACAGGGGTGGTTGGCACGACGAAGTAGACATTAATCGACAAACATGGCGCCTTTGTCTCGCCGTTTTTGTCGCCGTGCTTCTGGCGTCATACATATTTTCCTCAGGAAGTATTCGTTTAGCCGAAGCGAGTGCACACTTTAAAGCAGTGTTTTGTAACACGCGGTCTGCACACTATTGTTTTCGCCCAAGGTTGTTTTGATTTTTTGTAGACAGTACGTTCATGATCTACGCAGGCATGACTGGCCTATAGCACTGTTTTCGTCGGACATCTCATCTGGTCATCATGTGTTGAAGCATTGGCGTCCAGACCATTATATTTTAACGATAGGTATTCAT
Organism: Rhipicephalus microplus; assembly: GCF_043290135.1. Classification (NCBI taxonomy): domain Eukaryota; kingdom Metazoa; phylum Arthropoda; class Arachnida; order Ixodida; family Ixodidae; genus Rhipicephalus; species Rhipicephalus microplus. Next base: position 278,190,148 of record NC_134701.1, on the reverse strand, counting down.
GTTGGAATGTTCCGCGCAAAATATCGTTAAGAAAGTAGCCGTATATAACACAAGAAAAAGGTTTTCTCTCCAAAGGTAACGCTATTTTGTTCAAACGCCCCCCCCCCCCCCCCCCCCCGCCGTTTTATCTCCACCTCGTTCCCCGTCCCGGCTCTTGTATTAGGGACTAAATTGCGTGACTGTGGCCCACTGGATGAGGTGAGTTTGAGACGCCCGTTTTACAGATACGGGCTAATTCTGCGGATACTCACTCTTACGTGTCCCGCTTTAAAGTCACAGAATAGCGTTAAGAAGTTTCTTTTTTTAAATATACGTCTTTGTTATGTATACCTTACAAAGCCAAAACTACACATAACGATCCGATTCGACCATCGACAGTTATCGTTTCCGTGCCGAGTGTTCGGCTGCTGCTAACTTCCGCGAGTGCGTGCATGGTCCACTCCAGGTGCAGCACTGGAAAGCATACCGTACATTTCCTTCGTCCCTGGCTTCCGCGGGCATACGTGTCACGGCGCGCCTATCCAATGGCGACGACTCGGGCGGACATGACACCCAAGGGCATATAGCAGTATAGGTGCCGACGGGAGACGGACGGACTCAGACAGGTGACGTCACCGTCGGACAACTCGCCACTGTGGATCGTTATGCAACGAGCAGCCCTTCAACCGAACCACGGTGAGGCTCAATATTAGTCGCAGAGACTGGCCGAGCGTGAATACCTGCCATTACAGAACGACGAAGTACGCTTCGTCTGAATGAAAAAAAGGGAGAAGTAGGAGGAGGAGGAGGAGCGAATGAAAGCGAACCACTCTTCTTTATACTCTTCCGAAGAAATTGTTTACGTCAAGGTCTCTCCAGGCGGTATTTCTTTCCTCTCTTCTCTTTTATTCGGCTCCTCACCTGCAACAGCGGTTCGTTTACTCTTTTTACTGTTTATTCGTCGGCTCGTCTTCTTCTCCTGGGCCTTGAATGCGCATCGATGAAGGAGGAGAAAGCCGACACTGGATCGCGTGCGCTAGAAAAAATATTTGCGAGATTCAGTCGCGTCCCGTGATGGACGCAAGAAGAACGTGATGTGCACACACCTCTATCCTGGCCGTTTTCCAGCAGCAGCGTATGGAAAGTGCTGGGGTTCTGAACCCACGGCTTCGGCCAAAACGAACGACAACACACACGGCACCCGCTTCAATGCCACCGTCAGTTTATTCAAGGACGCGCAGTCTGCCGGCGTTTCCCGAACCAACGGCCTTGGTGGGCTTTTCCGATACTGTATCGGTCACACCGAAGGCGTATAAATAACGGAAAATCACAACATTTTGTGCAATGCATTCCCATAGGAAAAACAAACAAACAAATTAGAATGAAGTCAGGAAGAGGCAGCGCCACCTACATCGAAAAGGGCCTCCACAGCACTTGGTGCCGCACTGGGCACTCAACAAGTCGCCTCATCCGCAGCCGGCTCCGGAACCCAACTTCAATCCGGCTGTCGCCTTTAGAGAGATAACCTCTCTTTATCAATCCTCTCATGGTCTTTATCACTATTTCCCTCTCTAAAGGCCTCACCAGGGTCGAGGTGGGCTGGGTTCCCCGCTTTTTCCCCAATACTGTTAACAGTACCCGGAAGTACTATTAAGTATTTCAATCAGGCCTTTACGGACGTGTGCCCACACTGTGCGGAGGAGTCTTGTGACACCTATCACGCGGTGTGGGCATGCACATAAAATCATGCCTACCCACCCCACTTCCACCCCACTTGAGAGGACTGGGAAGCTGATGTGCTCGGCTGCTCTGACCTCCAAGCACAAAAGGCATTGGTGTCTATAGTGCCCGGGCCGCCACGGCAGGTGTACAGGGATACCGGACTACAGATCCCTTCTAGTGCTTGTGAAGGGCAGGCCCTTCAGACTCGCCCCATCCATACCTCTTACTGTAAATATATTAATAAATGCTTTCCACCTCCACCACCAGGTTTCAGCGACCTTGCATGAGTGGCGTGGAGGAAGCGTTCCCTGGGTTTACTTACTGCAGTTGTCAACACCTTCAGTGACTTTAATGTGAAGAGCGCCTGATGGTACTCAATAATTTGTGGGGTTTCAGGCGACAAAACCATTAAATAATAAGAAAAGAAGCGGAAACGTATGGGCTAGTTTTTCTTCGTCAGGCACAGAATTAACGAGAACTAACAGACGAGGATCTCGTTCCGCAGACTTGTGCCACTCATGAATAACATTATCGTTGAAGGGAACAAACAATAGAACAAGGGATGCTCACATGGCAGGGGCCAATTTAGTGGTGATTTTGCACGCGTGGCAAATGCGTTCGCACACCCAATGCACACCACTCCAGCGGCGTATTCGTCAGATCTCTCCGCTCAGGCAAAGGGCAACCTCAGAAAATCTTATAATATGGAACACAAGTTGAGAGAGAGAGAGAGAGGTTTATTTACAGAATGGCAGAAAGGTCGGCCTGAGCGATAGCCTGCTATTCTACAGTGAGGGAGGGGAAAGGGGAGAAGAAAGACCAATGGATGACGATGGTGAGATAGAGAGGTGAGTATATAGAATTCTTTCTAGCTGAGAAAACTTTTATAGCCGCGCATATAATCCAGTTGCTTCCAAAAAGGTTATAACCGCTCTTATGACCACAGTTTCACTGTTGGTGTCTGGAAGAGGGTCCAACACGGTCTCATCAGTTAATGACTACTGCGATATCGTTCAGTAGAAGAAATCAGTGTTTGTCGTTCACGTGCGTATGCTGGGCAGTCATAAAATATGTGCTCAAGTGTTTCTGGCACATCACATTGTCTACAATTAGGACCAGTGTGTCACTGCGACCGATGATATATGTGCGTAACATCTTGTGTATGCCACACCAAGACGAATGCGGTGGATCATACTTGTGAGTTGCCGTTTAAATTTAGGGGGCATGCGGAACTTCATTTCCGTTATAGCGCGAGAACAAAACGACGACACAGAGACAAGAAGGACACGAGTCTGTGTCGTCGTTTTGTTCTCGCGCTATAACTATCGTCATGCCATACCAACTAGCCCAAGCTGCCACACTGATTTCCGTGTCCCATTTGTGAAGTCGCCGGTGTCGCCGTTCCGGTTCGGTTCAGTGCTGTAATGAGTAGCTGCGCCGCATCACGCAGTGAAGCAGGACGTTCGTGTCAGCTCGTGAAAACGTAATGCGTACTTCAGGGGCACTGCATTTTTAGCTTCAGCTTCTGTCTCTTCGTTTCCAAACACAAGTAGAGTGTAGACACAAGCGCTTCTTCCAGAGCAAATGGCAAAGGGTTCTAGCGCACACCCGCTTGCAAAAACGCCCATCATTCGATCTGGCGTTTCGCGCCGTTTTAGCGGACACAACGGGCGTGCTGGTGAAGCGCGTTCCGTCGGTCACGTGGTACACGCGCAGGGCGCTTTCGACTTCCGGTCGAATTCACCGCTTTTACAGGAATCGAGAGAACTGCCCCGTGGAGTGTAGATGGCGGCAGAGCTGCTGCCGATCTACCAATGAAACAGGGAGCACACTCGATCAATCTGCCAATGGAACGTATACTTGCTCCGCATGCAGCATAAAAAAACTACTACCGGAAGTGCTCCAAATCTGCAAACAGAATTCACCATAAGAGAGATCTAAAGACGGTCAGTTGCTGCTGTCTAAAGCAGAACGCCACGAGGAAGAGAGAGAAATGACGGAATATAGAGATGTCAACCAGGAGAACCTTCAGTTTGCTACCATATCATATGATTCTCCGACAGAAATAGGAAGGAGTCTTCGTCATCGTCTACGAAGGTACAGCAATAGCGCTTTTACTGCAAACGTCTTATCGTTTCATCGCCCGCAGAATTTTGGTTGACATATGCCTACTGGAGACTAAGCCTAACGAAAACGCTATTGCTGTACCTGACAAGACTGGATGAACAGCTTTCTTTTCTATGCATATTTGGTATAATTTCTTAACGAGCACAAGTGAATAAGCAGGCTACCTGTAGCCTGTTATGAACCTCTCAACTTAATTGTACAAAAGGAGAAGGAAATCTCACCCATCCGGTGGTCGCAGCTTTGGTCCCTGCCAGCGCATAGTTGTCTTTTCGTCCACTTCACTTTCTCGGAATCTACATTCCAATTATTACAATACACTTAAAAACAGTTCAATTAACGTTCCCTATACCTTGTCTTCGTTATGTATTGCTATTAATCAAAATTTCCTTCCCTTCATCTTTAAATACCACAGTCATACACTTCCTCACTCTTTTTTTTTAATTTATTTTCCACCATCTTACTCTGAGAATCATTGAATCGGTCCCGTTATTAATGCACGCACGCCACAAAAACGACGGCAAAATCGATTTCGATAAAGAGCCTTCGATCTCTTGTCACGTCAGTGCACGTTGTATCGCACTTTTTTATTAACGCCGATGCGATGTTTTTAGATTCTTCTATATACGCTCGGTAAAAGTTATTTCGTCCATGTATGTGCACTTGTGTTTCATTTGCATGCTGTCTTGAAATGCAGGTCAATGATCGTGAGGCCTGAAGTCACTTGCCGAGTAAAGGGAGTACCGGACTTGGGACGCGAAGACGAAACGGAAAGTTTTGCCTTAAAAAAAGTAAAACAGGAAAACGAAAAAAAAAAAACATTAACCATATACGAAGCGAAAGGAAAGTGTTTTGGCAAGCACCTGCAGCGGTTAAATAGGTAATGTTAACCCATTTACGCGAACTTAAACGATAGAACACTCACACACCGCAATAACTTTTCCGATTACGCCAAGGCGATAATATACCATCTCGCAATTCCATCCTCGAGCACAGTCAGCAAGAAACAAAAAATGGCCCCATATCTGCATGTTTTACAGCAAACGTCGTCGAAAGACGATAGCATTGTGTCTGGAAGGAGTGAATGAAACGTTTATTTGATGTTATGTGCGAGAAAATCGGTGAATGAGATTCTGGAGAGAGATATAATAATAAAACGTTTATTACCATTTTCTAATAAAGCATTCATTACGTAAATCGGTGAGTGGGATCTATAGTCCGGGATCCCATCGGCACGGGCCGCTGTTCTCGCACGTTTCAAGAGGGCTTCTTGGGTCCGAGCTGGACAGACCTGCCTCCCACCAACGGCGCAAGAATACTTTAGGTGAACGAACGCGGCGAAGCGAGCGCTTGGTGGGGAGGGATCGATTATGTTTCCATTTGTGATTATCTTCTCGTTGAGCCGGGGCAAGGTTTATAGCGCTACCTCTCGGGCTTCTTGCGAAGCAGAACGTTATCGGGCAGCGGATCTATAGTCCCGGCGTTCGCTAACCTAAAGTATTCTTGCACCGTGCTCCCACCCTTCCATGCTGTGTTGTGTACTGAGTTGGAAAGGGGGATTGTGTGGACGTGGTACAGAGTAGCTGTTTCGTTGGCACGGAACCTGCACTGTGGTGGGTGTGGGTCGGGATCTATATTTGGCAGTATGCACGGACTACGGATTGGTGTAGGGCTGGGTCTGTAGGCGACGCCACGCTACCTGCGATTCCTTGCCGAGGCGCTGCGTGATACATGAGCGCCATCTGGCAGTAACCATAAAAAAACGACAGGACGGCCTTCGATATAGCAAGCGCGTGGCGTGTTGCGTACAATCTCGGAGGCCATTATTTGTAGAACGCAAGGAGACGCGTATATGCCCCCACTGTATCGTCTTAGCAAAGTGCAGAAAACACCCGCCTTTTCGTGCACAGCGTTGCATAGTCAGGGCAGCGTAATAAACGCTACGTTCCTTATACTTACTTATGCACGTCGTTTATAGTATAAAAAAACACGCCACAGATATTGAAGTGTTGAGGTTGTGCCTCAGATGCGCGCAATATTGTATTTTAATCGACACGCACAAGTATGTACGCCGAAACCAAATCAATTTATTGGCGAGTGCTGCAGATGTGGTTAGATTTTAGCCGTTTCGGGTGATACACGGACAAGTCAATCGACAGACCAAAATTTTTAGGTCAAAGTATTTAAAGAAAGACTATCGTCTTTTATGAAAATACCTGGCGTTTTAGGCGTCAAACTACAACGTCATTACGAGGCCGGCCATAGTGAGGGACACGTGATTAACATTACAAATTTGAGGTGGTTTTTTTACCGCCCACAGGTATATCTAATAAAAACAGAATTATATTACCGGCACGTTTCAGTCAGACAATTCAACTCAAATGTAAGCGTGCATATCATGTGTATATATGTGTATTTATAGAGGCAGGACTGAAGTCGTCGCAGTGGTATTGCGAAAAAACAAGCCTATACATGATGTTATAGCTCGAAGTGACAGAGGAAGTCCAGGCGTATTCCTTTCGAAAGAAGGCTTAAGAGAAAAAAAAAAACATTTCTCGGCCACCGAAGACCGAGTCCGGCAACCCTTTTTCGGAAAGGACGTTTTAGAAAAACTAAAGTGCGGAAGTTATCGATCAAAAAAATTCTGCAGTCATTTTTTGCACAGTGAGATGAATTTATTAAAATAAAAATTGGCATGAATAAATTTTAGGCAATCGTTGCTTCACGATCATGCCACCACCTTGACGGTTATGGCAGAGCTGATTTCAGTGATCAATCTCTTTCAAGGTACTCGAAGCAAACGAAGTGCCAAGGTACAAAAGTCATCAGACGCAACCTATAGTAAAACAAGTGGGGCTACCAGAAAAATAGAAGAGTCGTACGGAACTCTCTTTCCACATCTGATGGTGTCTCCGTCATCTACGCAGAGTTTGTACTTCACGAAATCAGTAAGTGTGCGCGCATTTTCGATAACAAAGTTCGTACACAAAGCAATGTTGACACAAACTTCACGTATTTCCACGATTACACAATGTGGGAGTATACGACAAGGAACAACGACAGACACGATTAGAACAAGCGCCGTACTTGAGTATCAAGATGACAGAGCACAACCTCGCACTTGAAGGGACACTAAAATGTGAGAGATGAGCCCGGCTCTATAGTACGGATTACACTGTCAAAACTCTCCCTGCATCATAGCAGCAGAAAAAAAAAAAAGATTGCTCATCGGTAAAGGAAGAGAAGGCCAATTGAATTGACACTTGAAGTTGCACCAAGACCGCGACGCCGGCCCGTTATTGTGACGTCACTCGTCTTCCAGGAACTCGTGTTTCCTTGGCAAGAAAAAAAGTCTGCAACAGATATGTCACTTCATGTGCTTCATTTTCTTGCACATATGATGTAATTGGATGACTTCTTTGAAGGTGCACTGACAGCTGCTTCGAGAATACCAACTATATGGTGGCGACACATGTCTGCAATTTTTACGTCACTGATGCAACACAGAGAAATCTGTCCATCGGTAGGACGGGCGTACGTATTTGCACCTTCTGAAAATGTTAATCGCCAGCTACACCTTAGCACTTACCTTTAGTGTCCCGTTAAGCTGAGCTGAGGCGGCACAAAGCAGGAACTGTGCTTAACAGCCCTTATCGAGTCTGGCATAGAACTCCACACAAGAACATTAAGGACAGGTATCAAATAAAAAACACTAATAACGGCATACAATACGGCAGCAACATCTTCCGTGCGGAACTGCATAGCGGTCACCCACGTTTGGCACATGGTATCAAAGTTATCAAGAGATGACAGGGCGCGACTAATCAATAGCTGCGAAGATACGAGGTAATACACGCTAGGACACTTCTATACTCTGCGTGCTCTTCATCGCCCGAAGCCCAGCTTCCGGACAATAATGGCGAGGTTTCAGTGGCGGCCTTGCTTACATAGGCCAAGAGGTCTTGAACACTAGCATGCTCTAAATGCATTGGGCCCTGTATATGGAAATAGATAGTATACATGTATATGCATGTAGAAATGTAGCAAGCCGCATTATCTTTCTTGCTATTTAAAATCCTGTCAAACGGGTCCGTAGCTTTACTGCCCTGAACATTTCAACACTGCATGCAGACACATAAGCGAGGCCACAACGATTCATCACACGTGATCACGGTTCGACAAAAATCCGCGCCTACGTTTCACCAACTTCTAACCAGTGCTATCTGCGAGGCCAAACAGCCGTGCATGGTAAACTGCGCAAGCACTATACATACCACGGTGTAGCTATACGGGTGCAGTACGTAAAATTCGAAAAAAAAATAGAGCTTTGGCAAATTCAAACTCTGTCGTTTTTGGCATTTTGAACCAATCAGAGGCCGTGTCTGCTCCAGTAGGTCAAGCGGAGTGGACGCAGAGTATCCGCGGTGTTGTTCAGTATCAGCATCGCCGTATATATCTGTCGCGATAATCTCGCCTTCTTAACGTAACCCGCAGCGCCATCAAGATAGCTGCGCGAAAATGGTCTGTCAATTTCCAAATTTCATTTTTGGTCCCGTTTCCGCACACGGCGATGCAACGTAGGAATAAAAGAAGCACCAGCGGATTTGCGACTTCGAAGGTTGTCCCGGTGCAACAATATGACATGCGATGGGGGTAACGAAAATGATAAAAAGCACGCACGATGCCCGCGCGTTCATCACGACACCATGTTCACACATTTGTGCGCCAGCACTTCGTCCAGAGGTGCGACCGTTCATAAATCGCGCTCACGTGCGGCGAAAAAGCAACTCAAGAATTGGTCAGAACACGGTGGGAACTCGCCACGAAAAGGGAGTTGGCGCAAGCGAGCGTCTTCGCACAGTTCGGCTAGGGACTGCCTCAGAGGTAGTCGGACTTGACCTTGTACGCCCTCTTCCATATGTCGCACAGGCACACCGTGCTGTGGAACCTGAAGAAGATGGTCAGCGGCGCCGTCACGTGCGTGATGATGGTCCAGGCCCAGAAACCATAGAAGGTCATCTGGACGGGGTTCGAGTCGGCGCGCCGAGTCTCCAGCGTGTTGATGGCCCACATGGAGAAGTTGCACACTATAAGGAAGGTGACCATCTCGCGCCCAGGCTTGCGATTGGCCTGGTCACTGCTGCTGACGTAGCGGCGCGACGCGTCCAGGATGAAGATGGTCTGCAGGGAACCCTGGATGAGGCACGCGAGCGCCGTCAGCAGCGCCAGCATGGTGTTCTGGTCGAGGGTGAAGTGGCTGCCTATGATGCTGAACATGGTGTACAAGTAGAGCCCGCTCTGGGCCACGATGAGGAGGATGCTATCCAGGTCGGTGTTGCGCAGCCGGTTGTAGCGCAGCTCGCGCACTTGGAAGAGCGCCGTGGTGGTCGCCAGCGAGGCGAGGAAGTAGACGGCCAGCTCGGCGATGTGGGCCTCCATGACGGCCAGGTTGCGGTACTGCGGCTTGTTGATCAGCACGAAGAACAGGATCAGGCTGATGATGGACAGCACGAGCACCAGGATTCCCGTGAAGAGGCCCTTGTTGGCCTTGGCGCAGTCCACCTGGTAGTAGTGCCGCTGGCGGGGGGTGTGAACCGAGCTCTCCGGAGTGTTGGGCACGGGCTGCGTGGAGCCCACGTTCTTCCACATGATGTACAGGATGCCGGCGCTGATGAGGCTGTACTCGATGGTGCAGGGAAAGAGGAACGGACTCGCGTTCTGCACCAGCTCGCCCATGATGTTGGCTCGGCGGCAGTTGTGCGTCTCGTGGTGCAGTCCGTGCTCGCCGGTCGACCTCTCGATGCGGTGGTGGTCTTTCGAGTGCGTCTCGTAGTGCACCGGGTTCAAGTGCTCCTCCTCCTCTTCGGACGCTGACGACGCGCGTGCGAAGAAAAGACAACGACGCAAACAGGTCAACTTTCACGTCTTGAGGCAACGCAGTCGAGAGCAACAAAATCACAAGAGCGACACTGCGGACACCGCGAACGCTCATTCGCCTCGCTAAACCCAGATCGCAAGTTAAACATGGCGACCTTACACGGCAGTGAGCGACCGATTTCATTCGTGAGGCTTATAGCCATCAGCAGAGGTAACCTAGTACATCAATGATACAAAACCCCAGCCCACTGTCGGCGCGCAATCAGAGAAACGCTAATTACGAGATACTTAGTGCAAATAGAAACTCGGTTAATCTCCCCAACAGCACGCGAACAAAGCGAAAAAGCGTGTACCGATGCTGGGTATCGGATTGATAGCCATGGCCAAGAGGTTGGTCTCGTTCCTCTGGATGAACTCCAGGAGCTGGTGCTTTGTCTCTTGAATCAGGACGTGGAGCCACACGCAGATGTTGGCGGAGATCATGTGCATCAGGCCGAACCTCGCGAACGTTGTGAACTTGTTAATTGCAACCTGTTAAAAAAAAGTAAAGAAGAACGGAAGGAAACCCACGAACTTGTTAATTGCAACCTGTTAAGAAAAAAGAAAAAAAAACAGAAGGAAACCCACGCACTGCCATTGAATGCAGAACCACTGCCAGCTCTGGACAGCCACAGAGCATTCTTGCACGCGTTGCGATTTCGACAAGGAGAGAAAATTCTAACAATATTCTTGTGAGCCAAGCGAGAGCTCCATATGCGCGAGTTCCATGTATTTCTGAGTTGGGTCGCGTGAGGTGACCTCGCCTCGAAATGATATGAACATCGACTTTTACTCAACCTTACTGTCATTTAAGTACGACCGATAGCCGACGAAGGTCGCATCCTCGCGGAATGCTACGCCGGTTAGCCCGGTATGTCATAAAACGTGATGCGGTGGTAAAAAAAGACGTTTAATAAATGAAAAAGGGCTGAATTTTGAATAAGTAAATCGCCTAATTTTTTTCTGAACAACTCGTAGTGCGGAATGCCATAAACATGAACCTTGATTTATATGTGGAGTTTAACGTCCCAAAACCACCATATGATTACGAGAGACGCCGTATGTAGTGGAGGGCTCCGGAAATTTCGACCACCCGGGGATCTTTAACGTATGAACATGAACATTGATGACATGTGGGGTTTAACGTCCCAATGCACGTGAACATTAAACATTACATTATTAATATAGACAACCATACATAATTTTATTAAACATCCATATATAATCGCTTCTTGCGAAGAATTGCGCACTGGAGTGAAACTACGCTCTGAGCACTGGATTAAATAGTCAATTGCGCACCAAAAACACGGCCACACAGAAGAAAAAAAAAACTTACAGACAGGACGGGCACTCACTTGCAACTCTTTACTCCTAAGGTGATAACACTAACACTAAAGTGATAACAAGTGAAACCCTAAAGTGATAACAAGTGAAACCCTAAAGTGATAACAAGTGAAACCCTAAAGTGATAACAAGTGAAACCCTAAAGTGATAACAAGTGAAACCCTAAAGTGATAACAAGTGAAACCCTAAAGTGATAACAAGTGAAACCCTAAAGTGATAACAAGTGAAACCCTAAAGTGATAACAAGTGAAACCCTAAAGTGATAACAAGTGAAACCCTAAAGTGATAACAAGTGAAACCCTAAAGTGATAACAAGTGAAACCCTAAAGTGATAACAAGTGAAACCCTAAAGTGATAACAAGTGAAACCCTAAAGTGATAACAATCGAGCGCTCGTCCTGTCTATGTGTTTTCTTCTTCCGTGTGGTCGTGTTTTCGGCGCGAAAGCGACTAATTCAGACATGCACAAAACGAGCCCAACAGCGAGCTCCGAGCCCTGGATTACTGCTCTCATACAGCTACGCTCGCGGTTGAAGTGTAATTCGGTGGCATCACCAATTTCTTTTAAAAACTATTTAATGAACATAACCGGACGTAAACACAAGCCAGGAACAAAACATGGCATGTACACAAAGGCAGCGCACGCGACACCTCACCGTCAAGCTAATCGGGGGAGCTATTAATGGGCGTTTTTCGCAGGGCTAAGAGCGAGAACTCACTGTGTCCCGTCAAGAATGCGGGACCGGCAACAGCCCAATGTCACGCTGAAACGCCCCACCGCTTCACCGCTCCCCCAACACATGCCTAGAAAACTACGCCAGGAGTGCACGCCCATTTCCGCCACAACATCACGAGAAAAAAAAAGGTAGAAAAAAAAAACACCACGAAAACGATGTTTTGTCTTCCCCGAGGCATGCAGCTGCGCGAGTTCATTGACGTCGGCCAGCCAAGACGAAAATATCTCGGTTCGCGTAAGGTACTGCGAACCAAGACACACGGTTTAACCATTACAAACAAAAAAAAAGGACGCCTTGCGAAGGTTTATTTGATCTAAGTCTGCAAGCTTTTCTTCTTGGAATTTCTGACTTATAAGGCGGCTATCAACATTGCTATTTTCAAGCCAACGCCGCACCCGTGACGTTACACAATGTGCATGTTTGGGCTAGTAGTTAATGCATAACTTCTTGTTTAGTGCAACTTCCAAGACAAGAGACGAAACAAATTGCGAAACACACAATCGCTATATACGTTTAAATTATGCTTTATTGTTTGGACACATTTACAACGGTAACAGCGCGCCTGCACCACTTCCGCGAATAACGAAACCCTATACAGTGATAACTAGTGAGCTCACGAGATAAAGGTATTAGCTATACATTCAAAACAGAAAACTCGTTCAGAATGGTTCACCTACCGCTATCACATGCACCTAGATTTCGCAATTCTTTCCCAGAAAGGACAATCGACCGCACGCCGATACACCGCTAATCGACTTGGGATATTTCTACTGTTTCTGTATGAGTGTAAAGCACGGTACACTTCCTAATTCAGAGGCACGTCCACATTTTCGGCGAAGCGCAAGTGCCACGCGACCGTGTAGCACTTGGGTGTATCGCATCATTGATTGATTGATTGATATTTGGGGTTTAACGTCCCAAAACCACTATATGATTATGAGAGACGCCGTAGTGGAGGGCTCCGGAAATTTCGACCACCTGGGGTTCTTTAACCTGCACCCAAATCTGAGCGCACGGGTCTACAACATTTCCGCCTCCATCGGAAATGCAGCCGCCGAAGCCGGGATTCGAACCCGCGACCTGTGGGTCAGCAGCCGAGTACCTTAGCCACTAGACCACCGTGGCGGGGCGAGTGTATCGCATCGTTTTGGAAGTTTGATCTAAGCAAGAAATCGCGTTACGCCGACTGCTTCGCATCTCGAAAGCAAGATCGAACGAAACAAGAACTTGAGACTAGTCAAGTCACGCATTCGTATTGCTCAATGAACGAAAGAAAAACGATAGTAAGGCAAAAAAAAAGAGGATCAGCAGTCGTTCCGGCTTATGATTCGGAGTATCCGCTCACCCTCGAGTTGATGAAGATGAAGTAGAGCTGAAAGAACGTGAACGCCATCCGCGTGGCGGGCGTCAGGCTGAAGAGGATGTTGTAGCACTTGGAATCGGACTCCATCTCGAAGAACTGGCCGAACTCGAGCCCCGAATAGATCATGCTCCCGGTTCCAAAAGCTGAAAGGAAAAAGATAAAGAAAGAAAATGTGTGTCGGGGAAGAGGGTTGGCAATCAAAGGTACTGATTTTTGCAACGCAATTAATAGAAAGAAAGCGCTTTACGGTGAAAAAAAAATGGTTTGAACACGTGAATTTTGGCCAGTTGGCGCCAAGTAATCAAGCAATCTTAAAATAGCCAACGACCGGTGACGCTAGCAAGCGTGAATATAGCAATATCGATTTCCTTTACACAGGTAGTCTTTCCTTCTGTAGTAGTACGGAGCGGCAATCGCAAATGTCTAATTCAGCGCGGAAGCGTAGCCAGAAGGTGGCACACCAGGCTCATACACCTCATCCCCCGAAATTAAGTGGAAAATTACCACTTGCCTGACCCCACCCTTCTTTCAGATCAGAGAGGTGCGCCCACACCCGCTCCCGAAAAAAAAAAAAATGTCCGCCTGTACGCCCCTGATTCAGAGCGAGAAAAACGACCGCCATGCGACATCGTTGGCGTCATAAGAAAGAACAGTCCAGTTAACAAAAGATGGCCGGCGCTGAAATAGCAGCGGTTTGACACAGCATATGCATGTTTACCTCCGTTCTTACTCTCTTGAGGCGAGAGACTCTACCCTTGACAAAATCTACGCTTGACAAAATCGAAGAGGGAGGCGTGTACCGAACCGTATAACTTCAGGTGCGTCTCTGCAAGCGTCATGGCCGGACAGTTGACTCAGGCAGGCTCTTTGTGCCACGATAATTCAGCGAGCACACCGTTGCATCTAATCTACGAACCTCGACGCGTCAAGAAAAGGTTAGACTTTCAGACGCCCCACAACGCAATAAATCAGCGAAGTTATCCGCTTGCAGCGCTTTTCGTGGGAACCATTAACCGAGAAGCCGGACCGGAGGTTTTCGGTTCCACGGTCGTCGGACGCGGCTACTCCAAGGAGGTTATACTAAACGTTCTAAGTATAACCTCCTTGGGCTGCTCAAAGCGAAGGCAGGAAGCACGCATCCCAAGGTCAACCGCAGCCGCCGTTCGTCCATGTCAACCCGATTGCGCCCCGCACACAGTCACTGAACAGCCTGGTGACCCTCTCGTCCGTTCCTCCTCGCTCTCTTCGGTTCATCCCCCGTCGCCGATTAGATTCCACAAGACAACGAACCACCACGGTTCGAGCGGTCACTGCTTTCCGAAGATATAACTTACCATTGAAGTGAAATGCAAAAAGCAGCAAAAAGGCGGACAGAAGAAACGGCAGACGCAGCAACTATATTTCGACACGAACAACCAACTCGCGAAAACAGTCGCACTTCTAAGTTACTATGAAGCAACTCGCCGTGCATGGCATCACTGAATAGCGCAAATTCAGAGAAACATTGTCGTGTATCCACGCTATGCGCCACCTATCTGCCATATCTGCATCACGAACATTCGACGCTGCAGGCTTGGAAGAGGAGCGGCCCACCGTTCACGAGGCCTCGGATGTTACAGTTTCATCGCCAGACATTGCTTGCATGCAGAGCTTATTTACAGCGCCCGCATTTTCCATCAATCACCTTTCGAACAACCTGTCTGACATGTCGATTGACCAAATCAGCGATGGAGAACGTTCCTTTCTCATCGCACATGGTTGAGTTTAATTGACGAAAGGCACAACGAGAGAAAACTTCGAACAAGAACAGTTTTTTCGAATGGCTGAGCCTGAGAACGAAACTACGTGGCTAGTAGCGTAGTTCTACGTTGAGCAGAATAGTCAGATGACTACGTATAGACATTCATAGTTGTTTAGTGGACAATACTTCGTGAAACTATGATAAACCACCATTCAGTATTATGAGCACGATACGTTAAAGCAACTATACTAAAGTGTTTGATGAGGGAAAGTATGACCCGTGGCGCAGTGATTGATTGATTGATTTGTGGGGTTTAACGTCCCAAAACCACCATATGATTACGAGAGACGCCGTAGTGGAGGGCTCCAGAAATACTGACCACCTGGGGTTCTTTAACGTGCACCCAAATCTGAGCACACGGGTCTACAACATTTCCGTCTGCATGGGAAATGCAGCCGCCGCAGCCGGGATTCGATCCCGCGACCTGCGGGTCAGAAGCCGAGTACCTTAGCCACTAGACCACCGTGGCGGGGCCCGTGGCGTAGTGGTGTCAACGCGACCTGTCCCTATCCCAGAGCATGGAATGACTGATTGATGTATATGCACAACAGAAACGAGACGCGGTATAACGAATGAAAATCATCGATCTTAAGCACGTGCAGTCCTAATTCCGCAGTAACTGCACTGCATTTGTGCCCCGCCGTGCTGGTCTAGTGGCTAAGGTACTCGGCTGCTGACCCGCACGTCGCGGGTTCGAATCCCGGCTGCGGCGGCTGAATTTCCGATGGAGGCGGAATTGTTGTAGGCCCGTGTGCTCAGGTTTGGGTGCACGTTAAAGAACCCCAGGTGGTCCAAATTTCCGGAGTCCTCCACTACGGCGTCTCTCATAATCATATGGCGGTTTTGGGACGTTAAAACATATCAATCAATCAATGCACTGCATTTCTGCACCTACCGACTGCACCCAGCCTGAGGTAGAAGCTTCCGGCGTGCGTGGTGGCATCGTGCACGCGCTTCTTGGGCGTGGGCGGGATCTCCATGTTGGTGCCGCGAGACGTGCGCAAGCCCAGGAGGCGGCGAACCTTGTCGCCGAAGCTGTCGGTCAGGTGGTCCAACTTGGAGTTGACCTTGTCGTGGCGCAACAGGAACACGTACACGTACAGCAGGAAGGCGATGCTGCCGAAGTACAGGTACAGGTAGAAGCCCTGTGTCGCGTATACATACGGGTCGTTTGTGTTACCCTGTCCTATAGTCGAAAATGTAGCGGTTGTCTCAAGTACACTTGCTGTCCGGTCTTTAAAGACGGAAAAAATAGGGTTAAAACCTATATAGCCATTTCTAATTGCCTGAAATTTGCAGCACCAGCGGTCCTCGGGGAAAGTGCGGCGCAAACCACACGTAATTTGCCTCATGAAAAACTTTGCCAATTAGATAATTGCTTACCTAACCACACATGCGAAACAAAAGGTGCGAAGTGAACAGGCTACGTTTGCTTTGCAGGAATCGTGATAGTCCTGAATACGCCGTGCGCACGTAAAATCCAATGGCACCCCGCGCAAAATTTCACCGACGAAGCAAAGGCAGTTTTCCTCGCATCCGCGGGAGATGCACGCGACGATGTCAGGCATTGAGATTAGAAGCCGTGTTCCGTACAAAAATAAGCAACGAGAATGACAGAAAAAAAAACACGCATGCACACAACAGCGCCCAGTTTGGAACCGCTTTACAAAGCTATTACAACGGATTCACGACAACCAAAATGTAGTCGTGACGTGCGTATATAAGGCGTCACACAATGGGTCGTAAAACAAAAAAAGACGCCTTAAAGGCGAGCGTGCGCGCGCTTACCTCGTAGAACGAGACGGGTATTTTCTTTGAGATCACTTCAGCCAGTGGGAAGCAGATTCCCATGATCACGAGCAGCTTGGCGTAGAGGGCACTCAGCATAATTACCAGGGAGTCCCTGGGAAACAAAGACGGATTGACCAAGTGCATCAGCCAGCTTGTGCTTTGGCGGTGATGGAGTGAAGTTATTCAATGTAACCTGTTGCACGTCACCCCCCCGCCCCCCCCACCACGCCCCTTTTTCTTGCAGATCACATCGTTCATTCTTCCACTGTTCCGTTCTGTTTTCACTGTTTTGCTGGGGAGAGGTTGAGGTGCCTATTGCCTCGGCTACTCCATATCACAAAGTTCTGCAGCGAAAAATAAAATAATACAGAACGGTACCCAAAAATTAACAATACGGAAAAGAAAAAAAAAACATAATAGCACACTGAAACCAGTTAAAATATCATGCCGATTCTTCCACTGTTTCCTTTAGGTTCTTTATTTACTTGCATGCGTGTGTGCGTTTTTTTTTTTTTTTTTGAAAGGTGGGCAAACGGGTTTGTCAGCTGACACTGATGTTCATTTCCTGAAGCTTATAAAAAAAAGCAATAGAAGGAAAACTCATATATAACTTTCGGAAATCCATTATTTTTTCCGGACTCCTGCGAAATTGACAGACTTGGAGAAAAGCAAACCCAAAGCGTGAGCCCATGAGGCTTTGCCTCTTGGGCGGCAAGGTACGCGTGCGAAAATCAAGCGTATACAGTACGTCGACAGCGCCCAACAATGCCTAACCTGATATTTCTGGCCCAATAGCGATATCGTAGAGACACGATGCACCACTTCACCGGTTACTTGTTTTGATACGTTTACTTTTCACGGCAATAAATTCCCGGGATGCCCTGGGCACAAGGCCGCGATTCGAAGGTTACTTCCGCAAATGTTAATGCGACTGACACAGCCTCACGTAAAACCAGACACGGAGTGCCTCAACAAAGCATAAATTTTTGCGTTGCGCAGAAATCGCGTCATCTTAAAGTTTGCGCCGGAGCGTGCAACTGGCCGATTCCCTCCTGCGACTAGCACCAGTCGCGCGACCATTTGCGAATGGCGACCAAAAAGCGACTCGAGGCGACCGATGGTCACGATTTCGCGTGCGACCTGTACCTGATATACCACAATTCACGCCTGCTGGCATTACCACTGCACTATAAAATAAGCTTGGCGTCATGTTCCTGCACGTTTGATTGAATGAGGGGTTTGCGAATGACAAGTCGAGCAGCGAGCGACTGAGCCAGAGCAGGCGCTGGTCGACAGTGGCGAAAATCCAGAAAAAATCACAAGGGGGACACACATCCTGCCAAGGCGGCCATTTGGTTTTCATAAATATATGTCTCATTTTTATTTATGCAAAAATTAAAAGGCGTGCCTTGTAATGAAATGTATGAAGCGAGCATGGGTCTCGGCGCCGGGCCAGGGAGCTGCAGCAACAAGCAGTCAATGGTAGCAACGTGGGCTGGCGAAGTAAACTTTCGAAGATTAATTCACGAATGGGCTCTGGCATACTTCTAGTAAATATACAATTCGAGTTGGACAAGGAGTGCAAACGCTAGCACATTAAGGTACAGCTGTTTAACCTCAGCTCCATTTCCTGCCGTGTATACCTATAGGTGTAGGCTGTATTAAGCCGAGCTGTATATATAGCCAATAGTGCACAATATTTAGCTGTCAAGCGAAAGAAATGTGATGTTCGAAAGCTAAATATCAAGGGGGGGGGGGGATGACATTCGCAAGGGGTGTCCCCCCAACCCAGCCAGACCACAAGTGTGGCACAAGTGTGACCACAAGTGTAGTTGGTATGACATGATAGTTACAGCGCGAGAACTTTTGTGTCTTTATCGTCGTTCTGTTCTCGCGTTAAACTATCGTCCCGACCACAAGTCAAAAACCTCCCCCCCCCCTAATTATTTACGCAACTTGGTCGCGCGGCCGTTGCCAGTCACCGATGTGAACGAATAATCTTGAATCCGCAATTACAAGTGTCCTGCGCTCGTTCGTATACGTTTGGCGTGCAGTATAGTACAGTGGATGTACTCACAAGTCTCCGTGTGTCCGGCGCGCGCTGTACATCCTCCCGTTGCTGCTGGTGGGCAGACTGCAGAGCGAGCCGCCGTACGAGCTGGCGCGCGACGGCGGGATACGCTGAATGTCGATGGTCAGCGCGGGCTTCTTGCCCCGCGGACTGTTGCCCGTGCCCAGGCCGGAGTCGTCGCTCGACTTGCCCGGAGGAGGAGGGCACACCTCGGCGTTGCCTGGCAAAAGCACGGCAACGTCAACCTCCCGTAAATAAACTCTCAAGGACGCGAAGGATTCAATGTACAGTCCTTGCGAAATGAAACACGACATCGTTGATCTGAAGTACAACGATTGCTCTGAGCGATTGCACTTGATAACCGCGTCATGCGGCGGTGGCCCTGGTCACTAAAGGTAATATTTTGAAAGTAAACGTATACAACTTTAGACACCGCGAAAGACGATAAGACAAGGTGTATAAGATTGCGCATTTCCTTTAAAGATGCGTCACCAACTAGCCCCTGAAAAAGTACAGCTAAAGGTGATGTTTGCTTTGATGTAGGTGTTCCGGGTCAAAATTACGCGGATATGACACCGAGTATGGACGCTGGAAACGAAAGTCCGTGCATTACTTAACCCTAAGTTTTCGCGTTTAAATCCGCGAGTACCATGCTGTGGCCTTTCGAGCGACAGCGAACTAAGCTAGTTAGCAAGGATTCAACACTTTATATACATGAAAAAAAAAAGGCTGGGCGCGTAACCAAAAACATGAAACAGACACCGCAGGCGTTTGTGGTGTTTGTTTTTGTTCATTTCTACTGGCGTTGACGAGCTTAACCTTTTTTTTCATGATAAATTGTGAAGCGCATCAAGCTTACCAGCAGTGGGTCCTTTAGTCGACTTTCGGTGGTACGTACGATCAATCATAGCGGAAAACGCTCATACTGCGACGGGATTCGCCTGTGGACGACACATCTAACGAGCAAGTGAAATGACGTACGCACGGCCACAACCGCCAGGAGACGTCTTTCTCGCAGTGGCTGATCGCGATCACGTGATCTTAGATGAATCGTCATTGTCACATAAGCTACGCATTAAAGGGATAAGCAACGTGGTACTAAAATGGAGAGTAGTACTACTTAACATGCGATCTGTGAGCCTGCGCCATATACTCTACTCTCACGCCTCCTGGCGAGTCAAACTTCTGCTTTGACACGCGATATTGCGCATGCGCAACATTTGGCAAAAATAATTCTGAGTCCCTCACTACCACGTGTGTCATAATCTAGTGCTGTATCTGACCATGAAAAACCTTGTTATATATGAAATTCATACAGAATTTCCTTAGGTACCATCGCCAGTTTCAACGGTCTATCATACCAAAAGTGACGTAAGCGTTGTACGAATGGCATAAATGACGCCATGACGCACGTTCATCGCGTAACTACCAGAAATGACATATCACGATGCACCAGGTCTTGCCGTGACATGTGATGACAGGCGCACATCGCATGGCGTGAATGACGTGACATGCATCTTTTTTTTTTCCTTTTCTGGCTGTCCCCTCTTTATCTTCCAAGTAGTTCAAACAAATGTTCTGTGCTTTTACCTGCGTCGTACAAGGCCCCATAGCGCGCACCTTACTAAACAATTTAGCATACAATTGGCTACCACGCGACCGGGGAAGAGCGGTACGGTAAAAAAAATGCGCAAGAGTTCGAGAATCACTTATTTTACAACACCACATGTTTCAGTAAACGATAACACATAACATCACATATTACCACAGACGATCGCACACGTATACAAACATAGGAGTGGGGCTCCCCTTCACAAAGCCTTTCAGTCGCAGCGCCCCCATCCCTGGGGCGGTCGCCCGTCTTGCCCCCCCCCCTTCCCCCTCGTGCTCACGCCTATGACAACAGACGCACATTACACCACATACATTACGACAGACAATCAACAATCAGCCAGACTAATGCGCTTCTCAACGCTACACACGCATAATGAGAGAGAGAGAGATAACCATGCAGGTGTACACAGTGACGCCGCGCGCTCCTCAGCTATCCACGGTATCTTCAAAAATAATGGAAAATAAAAAGTATAAACACTCGTTTAACAGACCGACGTGTCCTGCAGCGAGTCCTCAAGTGGGCCAGTCTATGACGACGGTTGGAAGCCCA
Organism: Rhipicephalus microplus; assembly: GCF_043290135.1. NCBI lineage: Eukaryota > Metazoa > Arthropoda > Arachnida > Ixodida > Ixodidae > Rhipicephalus > Rhipicephalus microplus. The sequence goes on along the minus strand of NC_134701.1, from coordinate 278,169,137 downwards.
GTGACGGCAGTCGACGACGGTAAGCTCACAGAAAAGGGCGTGCTATAGTCGCTAGCGACTTAGGCGGCGGCCGCCTAAGCGCGCACGACAAACCACGCAGTGCCACCGAGAATGCCTTGCCTTCCTAGTTACTTCCTTCGCGAATCAGTGCTTTTCCGCGATTCCTCACTGTCCTCGACTGCTGCTGCTCCTCAGCGTCGCACCTATACTTAGTCCGAGGTTAAGCGGAGACCGCTCGGGAAACGTCAATGCAGCACGTCGTATAGTACGCCGCAAGGACTGCATTGTCGATGAAGCATAACAAAGAAAGCGAGTTGTTCCTTGTGTCGAAGAAATCTTCGCGAAACACCATTGTGCAACGAGCAAGCCGCTCGAAGACTTGGCAGTTACGCTTGTCAAGTCAGGTTGGCAAAGCGTAAATGAGGCGCTGACAGCGAGGCATCGTTACGGTTGGCGACGACGCAATTGAGCATGATGACAGTATGCAAGAAGAAGCGAAAAACTCAGTTTTTCGTCACGATTTCCTATACAATCTCGCGCAAAGCAATGAAAGAGGAAGAATTTTTCTTAAAACGAATCTTTCAGATCGTCAACAAACCATTCATTCCATGCAGAAACAAGCAGATGAAATTAAAGCGCCGGCCCATGAACTACAAAGAGAAGCACCAAACTGTGCTAAAATGCCCACCACACATTTCACTAAGCACAACTTGGGTGTAGCCAAGGAGGATTGAAGAAAAATTGCTGGAGTGGAAGCTCCCACAATGCCTTGCCAGCAGAAGCGAAGCCACCTTTTGCCTCTGCCAAGATGGCGGAAACATGTTCTTTTCTGATAGCACCCACTTAAAGATGAAGTAGCTTTGATATTTTATGTAAATGCTACGTTAGTTCTGTATTAAAAGATAGTTGTTCCCGAGGAAATAACACGCAGAAACGAGTATGGATACCTGAATCTTCAAAGAACTTTGCCTCCAATTAGAGGCTCACTAAGGAAAACTGGTAACTGTAAGACGTACTTGGAGCACTATGTGACCCGAAAAAGTTCCCACATCAAACTCGTGTGGCATACGAGGGCAACGCTTCGTTTTTAATCGCTGAACGGTGACACTTTATCATGCCCCTAGTAAGATGGCCACCACAACCGCCATCTTGCCAGAGGAACGGCTTCACTTCTGCGCAATCATTTCCATTCCAGCAATTTTTTTAATCCTCCTTGGGTGTGGCCCGCAAGAGAGTATTAGACGGCCGAGGCACGCGCTCAATGAAAGCCCCACTGACCGGCGGCCACATTGGCGCTGTTTCGCTGGCTGGTGGAAGGGAAGTTGAAGGAGGCGCTCCGTTGGATGGTGACTGGCTTGGAGGAGGCCTCCATCAGCGGGCTCGTCTCCGGGCACGCCGACGAGGCGTCGGGACTCTCCGGCGGCGGCGTCGGCGACGACCGGTCCAGGCCGTCCCAGCTGCGAACATCGAAATTCGAACGATTTCAAGTGAAGGGACAGCGTACGATTCCGTTATGCCTCCACAGTTTGTATGGAAAAAAATTGCAACCAGTTAATATATTCCCACTATTTACAGGGTACACTGCAGCTTAAACTTCTGTTGGGCGAGTTGATTGATTGATTGTGGGGTTTAACGTCCCAAAACCACCATATGATTATGAGAGACGCCGTAGTAGAGGGCTCCGGAAATTTCGACCACCTGGGGTTCTTTAACGTGCACCCAAATCTGAGCACACGGGCCTATACAACATTTCCGCCTCCATCGGAAATGCAGACGCCGCAGCCGGGATTCAAGCCCGCGACCTGCAGGTCAGCATCCGAGTATCTTAACCACTAGACCACTGCGGCGGGGCTGTTGGGCGAGTTGTTGAGCGTTCATATTTGCTTTAAGGTGCGAAAGAACGCAACCGCGTCCCGTCCCATGCCCTTTCTCGAGGTTGTGTTGTCTTGCACCTTAAATCATGTACACTGTATGGCTGAAGCGCTGAATTTAGCAGAAAAGCGGGTAGATTACCGGAACAAGAAACACGCGAACAAGACACACGGCGTACGTCAAAGGTAAAACGAGAGACACTGAAAATAGCTATTGACTTTAAACCAGAGCGATTAGCTAGCATATTCACTTGCTGGCAGGGAATATAATGCAGGGGACAAACACTCTTTCGAAATGTGGACAAAATAATGCGTTAACAAATGCAGGTCTTGAGGCGGAGGAGCAGAATAAAAACGGAAGGACAGGGAGGTTAGTCAGTCATCAGACCGGCTGGCTATCCTGCATTGGAGAAAGGGGCATCAAATATAATTGAAGAGAGACGGAACATGATTGATATGTGGCGTTTAACGTCCCAAAACCACCATATGATTATGAGAGACGACGTAGTGGAGGGCTCCGGAAATTTCAACCACCTGGGGTTCTTTAACGTGCACCCAAATCTGAGTACACGGGCCTACGTCATTTCCGCCTCCATCGGAAATGCAGCCGCCGCAGCCGGGATTCGAACCCGCGACCTGCGGGTCAGCAGCCGAGTACCTTAGCCACTAGACCACCGCGGCGGGGCGAAGAGAGACGGAACAGTGCCCCAGTGCACGTAAGCAGACAGTGTCGAGAGTTAACGCAAAATATTTCAAAAATCAAACTCTGCCGCGTACCTACTTTTTTTTTTTATCAAAAAGCGCGCAGACAAGTTTAATGTATACAAGACAGCGTACACGAAAGGAGAACATCTCAACGCCGAGGCAGCATGGCGAGAAAAAAAAAGAAAGAAATAGCTCTTTTTTCCGTAACCATATTAAATGGAAGAAGGTCCCACTCAGATTTTTCTACCATCTAATACCCAATTCGCATAAAAGGTCACTTTGCGGAACGGCACAGTTTTGTCAGTATTGAAGGAGTGACATCAACTTATAATTATCACCTTTTAAAATGTCGTATACCTATACAGAACCCCCCCCCCCAAAAAAAAAACACACACACACACACGTATATGCTGCTCACTCATGCGACACGCACTATATTATACTGTCAACCCGACGCAAACCGAAGACGTACAACGTGCAAACCTCGACCACAACGCGAATAAATTTGAGCAGCAACATTTCATCTTACGCTATAATTTCTGCCGCTGAACGAAAAGAAGTCGCATCGACCAAAGTCGCGTATCGTCAACCACGAAATACTGAAGCAATTATACTACTGCGTCGTGCTATGTCACAAAACGAAGCGGCAAGAAATGGCACATCAGCAAAAAGCTGTGTCCGTGCGGACGCTCAGGTACGACGTAATCCCTCTCTCCATTCTGCATGCGGGAAAACAGTCTATAGCGCGCATCCGACAAGCGCGGTGCCTTAACTGGTGTTATCGACACAAAGCTGTATGTAAGACGCAAAGAGAGAAAATATCACTTCGCTCGTTATTATTTATTTATTTATTATTTATTTGTAAATACTGCCAATCCCAAAGGGATCATAGCAGGAGGGCATATACAATAGTTGAATACAACATAACACAAATTGTGATACAATGGAAACACCAACTAGTTATAAAAAAAGTGCAAAACAAGAGCGAATAGTGGCACAATAATATAAAGAAAACAGGCTCGCATAATAAAACCGTAGGCAAGGGAAGAAAAAAAAGGAGAAAAAAAGAAAAAGAAAAAGCACTGTGAGACTATGGTGTAAGCACTTTTACACATTTACACATTATTATTATTATTATTATTATTATTATTATTATTATTATTATTATTATTATTATTATTATTATTGTATATAGCATTGTTCACTCTCTTTATTTGTCCTCCAAGACCATATTTCAGTGCCGTTGACCTAATTTGCGGTGATAACCCAAGACGTGACGTCGGAAATCCTATAGCGCCAGGCGAACTCTATGCTCGCCTCAGGTTGGCTAAGGCCTTCTACCGCCAGTACATATAATTTTTCGTAAGACACACGTGCTGCACCACTTTGGGTTTTTAGACTAATGTTTTCTCTTTTTTTTATTTTGTACAACACGACGTAAATTAACAGCGTCATGAAATATCGAATGCACCAACCCAATCATTTCCTTGCGCATGCGTATAGCATTGTCCGTTTAGTTGTTCCCAATATACATGTCAGTAAGGTTACAGCTGATTATAGCGGCACCAAAACCCATCCATGAAATTGTCCATAGAAGCAGTACTGTTACTGAAATGCTGAATTCCTCTGTCTTGTATCGCTAAAGGGACAGTAAACTCATTTTATTGTGTCAGAAGAATACGTGTAGCCATGTACCACGAATGGCAGAATGTATAAATAGATGGCAATTTTAATGGTTATCATCCTGTTTGCTACTCCAGATGTCGGATGACGAGTGCGGTATCTGCAGTGACGACCTGTACACACAAATAACACGTAATCACCAACACAAATGCGTACGCAGGGAATTCGCTTTTTAAGTTTCCTTAAGCACAAGCGCAGCTTTGCCAAGTACCGAGACGGTACCCTATAGCTCCAAGCGCAAACCACGTTGCAAATGAAGTGTTGCTTTCATAATCTGTTGTTCTTCGTCGTATCGGGCTCCGCCACGGTGGTCTATTGGCTAAGGTACTCGGCTGCTGACCCGCAGGTCACAGGATCGAATACCGGCTGCGGCGGCTGCATTTCCGATGGAGGCGGAAATGCTGTAGGCCCCTGTGCTCAGATTTGAGTGCACGTTAAAGAACCCCAGGGTGGTCGAAATTTCCGGAGCCCTCCCCTACGGCGTCTCTCATAATCATATCGTGGTTTTGGGACCTTAAACCCAACATGTCAATCAATCAAATTACGTCGTATCGGGAACAGTCACACATGACATGTTCAAAGTCTTCTCGAGTGTCACATGTATACATAGTGCACGTATGCGACTCTCTTACAACAGAGACGAGACGAAACAAACACCGGAGTACAGCTTAGAGATGTTCCATCGAAATTTCGCCATCGGCGATGTCTACGGGAAGTGAATAGAAGGTATTGACCATGGACAGTCGTGGCGGAAGCGAGTGAAAGTTGTACAGATGTTGCGAGATCACTCCCGCGTTTTCCTCGGCACAAGTAGCCAGCGTAAACAAACACGTATGCGAGCACCGAGACACTGTTTACACAGCCTCATTGAGATCGTCTGTCGCGTCGGGACGGAGTGTTCAAAGGACGCGAACGAAGATAGCGGGCGCGACGGACGAGCCTTCTTCCTTCCGTGCAGCGAGGCAGCTAAGCATGTTATACCGCACTGCATGACCTGGTTTCCACGAGTCAATTTGCCGCCCACAATGTCCTTGCCACAGAAAGAGAATGATAGCTCCCCAACAAGCCATTCGTGTATGAAGTATAACATGCGTGCGTGTCTTCTCCGCTGGGCTGTTTCGTTTCAGACGGCAAGTGTTCGAAGGAGCCCCCGCGCTGTGGTGTCGTTTGGCGCAAGGGCAGAAGAGTCCATACAGAGTTTCTTGCGGTGACGCGTGGTATGGTGAATGGTGAAATACTATTTCGCTGAGACCGACCATAATGTTGCTCCTGTAAAACATGAGCTTGAAGCTTACGTCCAGAAAAAAAAAAGATTCGCGGTTAATTTAGAGTAAAGTTCGAGTGAAATGCATTATGACTACACTGGTAAGTTGTGTTTTTTTTTTTTTTCAGCGCGCCAACATAGGAAAAAAGGACAGAGTAAACAGAAAGAGATGCCTACTCTGTTATTTTTTTCTTCATTCGCGCGCCGAAAAAACTTGCCAGTATGACTACACAGCAACTATATAGCCCAAGCTTCCACTATTGTAAATATGATTACACGTTTATTTATCTCCAGTTACACTGACAGCCAATAGTGTTAATATTATGCGAGAAAATCAGGTACGCCATACGCAAACTATAAGTCGCCTTTTGCAGAAACTCTGACATTTTCCCCCCCAACTATGCGCCTTATTGACGCATTAAACGTTAGCCACGGCGAAGTCCCGCAATATGAGTGATCGAGACAAAACAACGGCGATTTAAAAGGTGGCACCCAGTGCACCGTGAACACATGAATTAAGATAAATGTGAAGTGGTAATACCAACTCTATACGCTCACAGTATAATTCTCCTGGGACCGGCGCTTCTCCTTAACGTTTTTCTCGCGCTCATTTTTTGAAGCAATGTACTTATACTCTACGAACAATACTGTTGATCGCGGCAATGACCCTGGTTCCATTCTCAAGGTGCGGGTGAACCACACGTCAGATAACATTCGGACGATAACCGATATGCTAACGCACACACGATAGCATATATGACATCCAGGCTCGTGCGTTTTATCTACGTGCTGTATCGTAAAATCGTTCCACGAAGCAAGCCGGCCAAGCAGTCACGAGATAAAGCAAGTATTCGCGTGTCGCTGACGCAGCACGCTTTTTAAACGAGCGAGGTATGCACGTGTATCACAAAGTCCTTGATACTCTGACTAAACGGTCCGACTTCAGGTACAAGAGCTTTGAGCTCTTCAATAAGCTGTAGAGGGTATCTTTAAAAAAGTTCTCGGTGACGTCAGGGCAAGACGATGACATATTTGCAGCACAGTACACAAGTATACGCCCGATGTATGACTTACACGTCGCACAAAATGTGATAAACCAACGATGAAGTGCTCCGCCAGGTTCGTTCGGATACGAACTATCGATAAACCTTGGGAGTGGCTCGGCATGCAGTCACTCGTCTGAGATGATCGCGCGGAGAAGAATAAAGAGAGAGAGAGAGAGAGGGGGGGCGAAAACAAGACAAGTTTCGGTTCGCTATAGAGTGCATTGCGCAGCACATTCACACGAGAGGACGTCTTTGTAGCTAACAAAAAGTACTTAATATGACATTCGCCTCGCAATAAGATACTTCTGCGTGACGTCAAACACTGTAGCACAGCGGCTCATATTAACTAATACCTATCGCACCTGCGGTTTCATCCGTGTACACAGCACCGCTATGTATTGTGCGCTATCGCCGTTGTCTCGCTTATATAAAGCTCGGTTGCTATCTCGAGTCGGTTATATAGGAAGATCTATATAGAACTATAGGTGCGGATGTGTCCCGGGAACTCTTTTATCTCTGGTGACCTTTCAGCAAAACTGGCTTAAGAGTCGTCGCGCGTTTATCAGAGTCGCCTTCCGCGCAACACACCACTTCAGGTGGCGCGCCGTATGAGATAGCGGCCCTGCAGAGCACATCTTCGCGGCGGTCGAGAAATAGCGATGCAGCGAGATAAGGCTGGTAAAGTGCAGAGGGATCGCGACGTCTACGGACACGCTATAGCACGCGCTTTCGGGGTTGTGTATATGCAACCAACAGGCAATCGCGTTGCTTCGAAGATTCGATAAGCAGCCACGTCACCGCGATATTGCTGCGAATGCGTCTAGCAGGCCGTAAACACTCCAGAAGCCTGCGGCTACTCGAACAAGCGATTACGTTTGCTATATATATGGAGGAAAATGCATACGTATACAGACATTCACAATTATGAGGCCTCTATACTGTCTCGCTACTCTCAAGTGGACGAGCGATATGTGCATAGGAGGGATGCATATGTTCGGATTTTAGATGCAGCTTCAAGCAGCGTTATACTGATGCACGGCGAATCTTCTGCGTAAAGCCACTATATATTGCCACGCTTTTATTTATTGCTCATTTTCTTAGTCTATATTTCAAAGGAATGTATCTCCTTATTACGCGCTATCTCGTCCGCTATATACTGCGTGTATATATACATATGTATATGTATACGCGCGAATACATATTACACGCATACAAATATGTATAAATATTATTTGTCTGTGAGACTCGGTTATAGAAATTGTTGTTCTCGTTACTCCCACCGAGAGCTACTTTGAAAAAAGAAAGAAAAGAAAGAAAGAAAGGAAGAAAGAGAGAAAGAAAGAAAGAAAGAAAGAAAGAAAGAAAGGAAAAGAAAAGCTGCAAGATTGTTCACTCTCTCGTAGCATTCGCTGTAATCAGCAATCAAAATGAACGACTACCTTTCTCAAGTTCTCAAGTCAGTACCTTATTATCTGCATGTGTGCAACGAAGAAGTCTTCCCTGGAATGGTCACCAAACACCAAAAACATCAACATTAAGACTGCCAAATAGACCCGGACTAAGACAGTACAGATTCACTGGAACTGGACGCTCGTGAATTCCTCCTCATCCGCCACCTCCTCCTTTTTAATCACGCTCGACGGAAGCACAGTCTACAGGAAAACGCCTTCAAGTGTTCCCCTGCAGCGCTTCACGAAACGCAAACGGTAAAACCAACGAACACCGATTCGCAAATGCTAGCAGCCGCATGCACGACGGCCTCCACGATTGATGGAACCGCCATCCATCGCACATTATACACGGGATCACTACGGGCATGCACGACTGCCACGACACATTCCCGAGAATGCGGCTTTTCAAAGCAGCCGTTTTAGTATACATTCAACGGGATACTCTGGCTGCCTCGCATGAAAGCCACCGCCGACGATGCAACATCGCTCAACACCGTCGTGCAAGTTGTCCAGCGACCAGGAAAACCACGATCGTCGGTGTTCTCTCCGGTAAATCATGGCAGGGAAAGCTCAACGCACCGTGGAAGAAAACGAACACGAAAAAAAGCAAAGCAAGTCTCGAAGGTTTAGGGCGTGAAAGCTTTACCGTGCGGTACCCGCTTTGGCTTCGGCGCAGCGGCGATGGCGCACGCACGTGAAGCCAGCTTTCCAGGAAGGTGCAGTTGTCGCTGCTGGCGCTTGGACTCGCTCCCTGATGTACGCTAGTAAAGGCCCTGTTGCCGCCCAAACAACGTTCGAACGGCGCACTGTGGGGAGCGCCGTCCTTCGAAATGGCGCGGAAAGATGGGCAGTGCGCGTTCTCCCGCGGAAGAAAATAAAACAAAGAAAAAAATAAGATCAACCTAATTGTAAGACAGAAACACAAAACCTATATAACTGGAGCCGTTAAACGTGCGGGAGAGGGGAGGAGTGACGAGCTGCCCCCATCCCGCTGTGCGAAATAACCTACGGCGCCCTGTTTTCTGGGAAGAAGCACCGCGGGAAGCCACTTTCAACTGTACATATATGCCTTCCTGGACTGTTTCCCCGCCACCTTTTCCTTCTTCTTTCGGCTTCTTTCATCCCATTCATTCTGTTTTGTTTTTCTCAAAAGCTCTTCGCGGGCTTGAGTCTCCTTCCTTCCTCATGCCTGTCTCCCTTTTTCGGCATATGCGCGCTGAAAGAAAAAAAGCGCCCTCTTTGATGACAGCGATTCAAGCGCGGACGTGTCCTCGACTCGAGAATGCGAAATGATCGGATCCGAGAAGCCCGCCATCTTTATGCGCGCTCGCGTGGGTGTTTTATGCTACGTCCGATGGATTGGGGAGTGTGTGCCAAACCGATTCTCGCCGCAGGAGCAAGCAAGAAGCGCTATTCTTGTGACGCGAGGTCTGCAGCTCTCCAGCCGCCAAATTCCATCGCCACCCTGATAGCGCAGAGCGCCACCCGTGGGAAACGCAAATAACTCGCGCGTGGCGACCCCAGCATGCACTGTTATGCAAAGTCGAAGAGAGTGGCGCTTTTCGCAGGATCCAGAAGAATGGAATTCTCTTCCAAATTCGCGCCATCGTATATTCCTTTGCTCGATTTGTCACCTCGCTACAGTTCTAGTACACTCTAACCTCGCGACGGCTGCTGGCAAATGAAATGTCGATTCCAACGGTCATCGCTTTTCAAACTAAGTGAGGTTTAGAAAAGCACGCGCATTTTGATGCATGCGCACAGTCTGCGTCTGATGATGACGACGGGAAAATTGGCACGAACGAAAATTGGGCGAAAAAAAAAAAACACGGGGTAGATGGCGCTCATATTGATTGGCACTAGTAGATGCAAGTTTACTCAAATGTATCGGGCGATTTAAAGGACGTGTTTACGTACAAATGAGGCGGTGGTTACTCCTCAAAACTCAACAACAACAATAATAACAATCGATAAGGTTTAAAATCCCAAAGCCACGATATGATTATGAGAGACGCCGTATTGAAGGACGCCGTATTGAAGGGCACCTGGGGGTCTTAAACGCCTCTTTCGAAGTACATGGGCCTCTGGCATGTCCACCACCATCGAAATAGCGGCCGTCGTGGCCGGGATTCAATACCGCGACCAGTGGATCCCCCCTCAAGACTTTAGAAGGTGGATCACACAGTATACAAGATTCCACAAAACATTTCAAATGACGTCAGGAAAGTAGCATCAGGACCACCAAGCAGTTGGATTACAGTTGGTTTCTAGCTTCCATTTTTACAGCGCCAGACGACACCACAGATAAGAAGGCACACAAAAACGCAGGGGAGCACTCCGTGTGTATTGTGTGCCTTCCCTTCTGTTGTGTCGTGTTACGCCGTAAATATGGAAACATCAGCACGTTAAAGAATGTGTATTACAGGAAGGCGCAGCGCGCCTCGCTGGGTAGTGTGGTGGCGCGCAGTGTGTTCTTCGTCCATTGTCCCAGTCGCGTTGTGTCTTCCTATTGCTACAAACCACTTCGCCCAGATCGAAGTCTTACTGAAGTGTATTACCCGCAACGAATGGGTTTGGCATCGCGTAAAAGTAAAATAAGGCCGAATACAATAGATACAAGAAAATCTGCCCCGTATACTGACACAAAAACACAAACCTCGACTCGAATTCTAGTCACTTGACCGCGAGCTGAGCACAGCGCCGCCGCTCGACTGAAAATGAGTCGACGGTTATCACGAAATGACACCGGCTATCGCTAATATGTAGTGAACATTTTTGCCGATAGGTGCATCTGCCTTCGTCATTCTTGAGTCAAGGTGTAGCGCCCAGTGAAAGGGACATTCTTGATTGATGTGTGGGGGTTTAACATCCCAAAACCACCATATGATAATGAGAGACGCCGCAGTGGAGGGCTGGGTCGACCACCTGGGGTTCTTTAACGTGCACCCAAATCTGAGCACACAAGCCTACAGCATTTCCTCCTCCATCGGAAATGCAGCCGCCGCAGCCGGGATTCGATCCCGCGACTTGCGGGTCAGCAGCCGAGTACCTCAGCCACTAGACCACCGCGGCGGGGCAAAAAGGACGTTCTATAGAATGCGGGGGTGAGCCCAGCTCAAGCCGATATCGAATTGCGTGAACACACGCTGTCGCGAAAACGACCAAAGATTTACTTTCATGAGCTTTCGAATCCAGAAATGCCAGTACACACAGAAGATCCCTCAAAAGCCTTCCACGTATAATTCTCATGAATAAGCTGAACTTTTTTTTTTAACCTGTGTGATGAGTGTAACACAACAATGACAGAAACAAGTTCAGCCACAAAAACAGCCTCCACCTTAAAAGAAAGTACTTGTTCGCACCTAATTGCATTGTCCTTGTTTCGATTTGCACTTCCACGACAAATCATCCTGGATATCGTATGAGGAAGTAATTTCAAACACCTAAAGAAAAGAGCAACAGCGCGACAGAAACGGCTCAACCTGTGACCAACCCTTCCCGCCTCTGGCACGAGGCTTGGCGCGCGAGACGCAACTGGCAACAAATGCCGAGTCTGCTAAAAAGTAGCCCGAGGCTGTTGAAGGATAAATTAGAAGGTCGATCAAAGTAGGAATGCCTAATATTCCCCTCCGTCTAATCGAATTGCGTGCAGTGAGGCGAAAGCAATACGGAGCGTGCCAACCAATCAGAGATGAGAACGGGATCGATCGTTTCACCGAGAAAGGTCGGGACAGTCTCCCCATCATTTTCTTTTTCTCCTCCTTTCCTAGAGAGCAGCTGTCCCACGCCGGAAGATCGTCTGGGAACAGAGATTATTTCATCCAGTTGGCAGACACGCCCTATAGCTTTCGCTGTGGTGCACGGATTTGGTTCTCGCAGAGCGCTTGTAAGTTATAGAGTTTGTCGCGGAAAAGGTTTTGAGCGTTGTGCAATCAGGCTCCGTGTAGGTAGAGTGCCGCGCCACCCATGAAGTGACTTGATTCGCACGTAATATTTACAAAGCCAACCGGATTTAACCAAGGTCAATTGAAAGCTCCTAACCTGGCGCAAATGCTGCATGTGCACGCCTGCGCAAAAAAAAAAAAAAAATGTCCGCCAGGATTGGCTGTTCGAAACTTATATTCTCTAGTGCACTAGTCTCGACGTATAAAAGATTGCTAAGTGTTAATAAAATTGTTCAATTAGTAATAAATGTGTCAACTATGATGTTTATGCAGGCTTGAAAGTTCGGATAGGGTGATTTAATTAAAAACGCAAGAAAATACAAACACAAAGAACATGTCGACCATACAAAGACAAGACTCGTACAGCGTTGCCGCCGCAAATGTTACACCTAAATGTTACACTTATATAAGAAGCCATGCCACGTGGTCACACAGCGAGAACGCGACGAACGCGTCATAACAAAAAGCGAGCAGCATAAATTTGAATACGACATTGAAAACTACTGGAGAAACACAGACAACGTCACACACTCTTGCTGGTGTGGTGCCCGACGTTTGCATAACCAAAGCTATACAGAAGCACAAATATAAAAACTTTAAAAAATAAGTAAGGTAGACTGCGTGGTTGCATATTGTACCACATTGAGAAGGTATGCAAAATAGCCCACCCAAAGTAGCGATATTTCGCAATCGCCCCGCCGCGGTGGTCTAGTAGTAAAGGTACTCGGCTGCTGACCCGCAGGGCGCGGGTTCGAATCCCGGCTGCGGCGGCTGCATTTCCGATGGAGGCGGAAATGTTGTAGGCCCGTGTGCTCAGATTTGGGTGCACGTTAAAGAACCTCAGGTGGTCTAAATTTCCGAAGCCCTCCGCTACGGCGTCTCTCATAATCATATAGTGGTTTTGGGACGTTAAACCCCCCATACCAACCTACCAAAGAACCCCAGGTGGTCTAAATTTCCGGAGCCCTCCACTACGGCGTCTCTCATGATCATATGAGATCACAACCTTCTGCTTTCACAACCTCAGTACATATCATGTCGAATTGACCATAATCATAAAGTTGGAGTTGTTTCATCTAACACTAAATATTTTGCTGAGTCTTTCATTCCAAAAACATCCCGAGAGTGGAACCACCTTCCCGCCGATGTTGTTTCCATACGCGTTAATCACCTGTTTCATCAAGCATTAGCTAATATTGTATAATCAGGATAATCTATGTTTTTTCTATTTAAACACATGCTCTGTTTTTTCTGTTTTGTACATCTTGTTACTCCCACTCCCCTCTTCAATGCCCATGGCCTTGAGGGTATAATAAATAAATAAAAATAAAATAAATAAATATAGTGGCTTTGGGTTGTTAAACCCCACATATCAATCAATCAATCAATCAATCAATATTTCGCAAAACCCAACCACTCCACGGTCGGCTGAGTCATCGCATAAAATAGCGCAAGGACAGAAAGACAAAGTTTGTTCCTGTGCTTTTTGGTGCCCTATAATGTGCAAGTACGCTAAGCCCGGTTGTTGTGAGCTCTTGTTCGCGAAGCTCGCAGCAACATACAAAGTACGAAACAAGATTGGTATCGCACGCAACATTCGTGCACACTGCAGGCGGCTCGTGGCGATAAGAGACCGAGGCTATAAAAAAAATGCTCTGCGTGGATCGCGCAAGTCCGCGTAGTGAGCATCGTGGATCCTTTCCGCTGCGAATGTCCCCACTGCCGTCATATATGTGCCGAGTATTCTTGGTGATTCACACTCCCGCAAACAAAAGGCAAGACTTCCACATTGATTGATTGATATGTGGGGTTTAACGTCCCAAAACCACCATATGATTATGAGAGACGCCGTAGTGGAGGGCTCCGGAAAGTTCGACAACCTGGGCTTCTTTAACGTGCACCCAAATCTGAGCACACGGGCCTACAACATTTCCGCCTCCATCGGAAATGCAGCCGCCGCAGCCGGGATTCGAACCCGCACCCTGCGGGTCAGCAGCCGAGTACCTTAGCCACTAGACCACCGCGGCGGGGCAAGACTTCCACATCGGAAGCTGCGTTTAGCCAAATGTAAATTCCAATCTATGCATGTATTATTATGCAGGTAAATAGAGAACGTTTGTCTAGTCGCCGTGTTACAATAAAGGGGTGCTACAAAGTTGAGGAACGTGAATATGAACATTTTAAGCGGCGAAATAAATCGACGCAACAGCGATTACTACACGCATGTGTTACCTGCAGACGAAAGCACAGTTTTGAAAGCGAGGAAAGAACAGCAGCGTCCAGCATCTACTATACTTTCAAAAGCCATGCGAAAAGCGCTATATATCCTGTATGCTTACGATGCATAAAGAGTTCCGCGATGAGCCGCTGGTGAGGTGGGCCTTGACATGCAACACAAACAGAGGAGCCAGAAGTTGTTGATAAAGCGCCTATTCCATGATATCAGAACATTGTGTTAAGCCACACTCTCGGTTAAAAGATTTGCGCCTCAGAATTTCTTATAACATCGCTTTACGCAGGTCCCAGCGGATTAAACATGTATGTAAGTGCTCGGGAAAGGGTGCCGAGATGCGGGTTAGTATAGGTGAGAAGTTGCGAGATTTCGCGTTCACGAGACACGTACCTCTTCAGGTTGCACTTCTTGTACTGCACGAGTCTCAACAGGGGGCTCGCCGACATAGCTGTGCGTGTAGGGCAGCGACTCTACGCCAAGGACCCCTGAGCGTCGCGCGGGACGCCTTCCTGCGCTTCGCACGTCGTAAGAACGTGGTTGACGGCGCCGGGTGGAGACGGGAGCGGTCGTCGGTGAGGCTATAGACGTCGGACACCCCTCCGAGCACCGGTGTTTACGGCGCTGTCCGTCCCAGAGCGAGTCTCGTCGTCGAAAGGGTGCAACGTCGGTTGCAATGCAGGGCGTCCGGGCGCAGCACCGCCAGCTTCCACCGCAGCATGGAGGAGATGCAAAGCGAGGACGACCCGACTGAACTTCACACGCACACTCCGCTATATCCAGTAACCTCCATCAATGTCGCGGGATCGGGGAGCGGGCAGCAGCGGGCTCTTTAATCCTTATCTCTGCCGCGCGGACGGGCGGAGACAACGACGACGCGGTGGCAGAGAATGCGGGGCTCTCTGCGACGTCCTCCTTCCACGGTGCACGCGACTAGCGCGGCGTTGTGCACCTGTGCACGTGGACTCGCGGGCGCGGACAGCAAGGTGCGCGTCTGTGCGGACGCCCACCGCTCCAATGTCAAGAGCGACGGCCTTGAGAGACAAAAAGAGAGAGAGGATGGACGCTGGGACACGTCGTTTGTGCACACCTTGTGGTCGCGCGATGTCAGCCCGCGGCGACAGGACGAAGCAAGGCTTGGCAAGTGCCCGCCCAGAACGTGGGCTTTCCTGCCCAGCGTTTTTTTTTTTTTGGACCGATAAGCCCCATATACACGCATGTGTGTGCGCGCTCGCGTCTAATTAATCGCGCTGGGCTGCTCCGGCTCCTACACACACGACAGGCATGAGGCAGGTCCGACAAGTTCTCGCGCAATCGCTGCGTGAAAAACAGCAAAGAGAGAAGCAGGGACTAAAGCAGCATATAGAGATTCAGAGTGGGGGGGAGTTCAATCTCGTTGTGAAAGCGCCCGTAATGTTTGACGCGAAATAAACGAAGGCGTGGGGCGACACGCTATTATACTATACCCTCACTTTTTAGCGCATTTACTTCCCTGGTGCCGACAGGACAACGTACACGCTTGTCCCTCGCCTATACTATACATTCCACTATACGGCGAAACAAGCGTAGCAAACGCGGAATAACGAAGCAAGTACCCTCTACATCGCCTGCCTTCCTGTAAAAGAAATGGACTTCACGTCAGCACTGCGAGCGGACTAAAAGAAGAAGAAAGAGATAGCGAGAGTCAGCTGAAAAGGCGTCCCCACCCGTCCCGCTTTACCATGCGAAACACACTGGTGCATGACGGGAGAACTGTTCATACCCCAGATGACATGCGCATAACTTAATATTTGAGATATACATTGCCTCAGTGAAGATAGAGAGAAAATGATAATTACACAAAGAAGAAACGCTTATGTAGAACGGTATAGAATTGCCTCGCCCAGCACGCTTGAAACCAACGCAATATTTGAGATATACATTGCCTCAGTGAAGGTAGAGAGAAAATGATAGTTATACAAAGAAGAAAGGCTTATGTAGCGGTATAGAATTGCCTCGCCGAGCACGCTTGAAGCCAACAACGCATTCTATAAAGTTCGTGCGCGTAGCGGAACGTCCCTTTTAATACAGAACAGCGCCGCGCGCCATAACACAACAGGTTGCGCGTGCGTGATAGACGGGGAAGCGCCCTTTATGGTGTTTTCGTTTTCTTTTGCACTCCTTCAAACAAGCACGTTCCTCTGTCTGGCTCACCTCCGGCCTATTCAAGAAGCGCGCCGCGCAATGTGGCGGCTATAGAATATGTAACAACATGCTATTATATATATATATATATATATATATATATATATATATATATATATATATATATATATATATATATATATATATATATATATATATATATATATATATATATATATATATAGAGAGAGAGAGAGAGAGAGAGAGAGAGAGAGAGAGTGGGAGTAATAATTCAATGGGCCAGTTAGTCTTCGTGAAGGTATGAGATATGGCACAACGGGAGCGTTGTCAACAAGGTTTAAATATATTTATTTCCCAACAGTTTCGGGAGGGGTCCTCCCTTCATAACTCATCCCCTGATGAAGGAAGGACCCCTCCCGAAACTGTTGGGAAATAAATATATTTATCCTTGTTGACAACGCTCCCGTTGTGCCATATCTCATACCTGTATATATATATATATATATATATATATATATATATATATATATATATATATATATCCAGAGCTTTGTAATGACACTGATCCCCCCCTCTCCCACACACACAAGTACCAAAAAAGTGGCAGGAGATAAAGAGAGGAGCTGAGACCATTTATTAGCACCAAAATCATGGCGTGTGTCACATGGCGCAGCGGCGCGTCGGTGTTAAACTTCTGGCAAATGTCCATTCCCCCCCGTTTAGGTGTGGTGAGACGGCAAACAACAATAAAGACCTGATAAACGTGTTCGTTCCAATCGACGGGCCGAATAATGGCACACAAGCCTGCAACGCGCACATGCATGCACGTAGTATACCACGGCCGCTGGATAAAAAAACAAGGTCCAGAGGCCCTGGCAGCACACAGTATCCTACACCACGAATACAGACAGACATGTAAGCAGTAAATGTGTGCCTCAGCTCGACTACCCCGTCGTTACGTGCTGTTCCCTGCAAATACGGTTCTTAAATCAACTAATAGCTCGGATTCACATTGTGGGCCAAGGGCAACAACTGGCACCATTTGCCTGTCGCGCGTTCCCAGCAAGCAGTGGATTTGCTATAGAAACAATCTGCAGCCTGCATGCCTTCTAGTGAGCCTATAAGCTGTCTCGGAAGAAACCCAATCCTTGAGTCCAGATAGGTTTTGAACTGCGGCTATTTCGTTCCATAGAGGGACTAATCCGGTCGTCACATTGAGATGGCCAGGCGAATGAGACTTCACCCACTTCCGCAATAGTTATCACGAAAGGTGCCTCCGATGAACCGTTTTCGGGGAGTAACATTTTTCTCTACAATGAGTCGACTCGCAAATCGACCATTGATTCTTGCAGCAGCGGCTGCGGCAAACGAAGCAACCAGCGTCTGCTTGTGCGAAGAGTAAAATCACAAACGAGAAAAATAATATCTGTTGTTTTCTTCATCAATGAACTTAATTGATTGATTGATTGATTTGTAAGGTTTAACGTCCCAAAACCACCATATGATTATGAGATACGCCGTAGTGGATGGCTCCGGAAATTTCGACCAGCTGGGGTTCTTTAACGTGCACCCAAATCTCAGTACACGAGCCTACAACATTTCCGCCTCCATCGGAAATGCAGCCGCCACAGCCGGGATTTGATCCCGCGACCTGTGGGTCAGCAGCCGAGTACCTTAGCCACTATAGACCGCCGTGGCGGGGCCATCAATTAACTTAATCCGGTTCTTTATGCGCACTCCGGTCTCGAAGGTCTTCCAGTAATCTTCAGTTATATCTGTCAGGAGCAAGCGAAACCGCATGCATAGCAAGCAAAGATCAAACCCCTGCCGTTGCGAGAGGCACAGAACGAAAGATGCGAGAAGTGTTGAAAAAAAAAACTTACAAAGAGAAATAACACAGCAATATTAAACACACCCCACCAAGCAAACAAGGAAGAAAAGAGGTGGAAACAATCAAGTGTACAGAAACATTTATGAAAGCATAATAACAATCATCGTAATTAAAAAGTAGGGATGTCAAAAGGTGTACAAAGAAGTTTGACGAACTGATTATACTTGTCATTATAGCTCTATTTCATAGTACTGAGTTGGTAATGGGCTTCTGGAAGTCACGATATATATATATATATAAAGGAAAGAAGTGTATACCTAAGGGCTCGTTTTTCCGTGTTTTAACACAATATAATGAGATATAACAGACAGTAATGCCAAGGAATGTACAGGGAAAGTTATTAGAACCAATGAAATGTAAATAAGAAGAAAGAAAAGTGGATGAAAAAATAACCAGCCGTGAGCCGGCTGGTTATTTTTTCATCCACTTTTCTTTCTCTCTCTCTCTCTCTCTCTCTCTCTCTCTCTCTCTCTCTCTCTATATATATATATATATATATATATATATATATATATATATATATATATATATATATATATATAGTGTGTGTGTGTGTGTGTGTATATGTACATAGTGCTTCTGATAATTTTTTTTATTTTCTTATTTTTTCCTCTATGTAGTTTTTCTTTTCTTTTGTACGTTTCTTTTTAATAATATGTTGATGGGATGGCCGGACGTAGCGTAGCCTACCATTCCATATTTTTTTATTAAATAGATAAATACAACGCTGATGCGAATAAACACTTTGCAATAACATTTTTGAAAACATCAGCAGAGTTCATAACGTTGCTAGTTGAATACCTTACTGCGCAACTTCATCAAGTGTGCTTGGTCAAGTGTTTCTTAGCTTTTCTAGTGCGAAAAAAATGCACAATAACTAAGTTTGCCCCGGAGCCATGCAAAACGGCGAAGGCGATGATGCAGGCAAGTTGGTTGCGAGAACTGGCAACCACTTTTGCACCGCAATTTATGAAAACACCTGCACAGGAGAATACAGGAGGACGGCATTTGCGTGGATGCTTGTATCAATGGAGGTGCATACATAGAAATAGTACGAGCCTGTTCAAGGCTAGCAAGCGTCGAAAATGCACAGTTCAGTCGGGCGTATTTGCATGTAACTAAACGTCGGAAAACTTCCCATACCACTTTTTAATTTTGTTCAACTGTAAAACCATCGCGAACTGAATCGTTCGATGAGACTGCATGAAGACAGTCTTGTTATAACAGCGGACAGCGAACTTTCGACAACGCTAATCGACATTAGCAGTCATTTAGCTACACTCAGATAAAATTAGCGAGTGGTAACCAATGTTGACAGCACGCAAGTAGATACGGTAGTTGAATCTGGGCAGACCGTATAATTTTCTTTAAATTTTAAAAGCGAATGAAAACATGGAAAAGTAGGCTACATTACAGTCTGTTTAGTCCAACATAGCACTGAAGAAAAAACACAAAAACAAGGAAAAGCAGAGCGACTACGAAAAGAGAAAAATAATCAGGCGCACCACAAACATATGCAATATGTGGAGTGTAAAGAATGAGCACAGTGTAAGAGAACAGGCCCATACCTAGAAAGTGTTCACATTACCGTGGAAACGGTCGGTACAGAAAACTTTTCATCCACGTGTTCATCGTACCTTCGTTACGGACAGTGGGTGCAAGTGCTCAATATAGAAATTTATTTATTTATTTATTTAAACTATTTATTTATTTAAACCATTTATTTATTTATTTATTTATTTATTTATTTATTTATTTATTTATTTATTTATTGATATGTGGGGTTTTACGTCCCAAAACCACCATATGATTGTGAGAGACGACGTAGTGGAGGGCTCCGGAAATTTTGACCACCTGGGGTTTTTTAACGTGCGCCAAAATCTGAGCACACGGGCCTACAACGTTTCCGCCTCCATCGGAAACGCAGCCGCCGCAGCCGGGATTTGATCCCGCGACCTGCGGGTCAGCAGCCGAGTACCTTAGCCACTAGACCACCGCGGCGGGGCTTTATTTATTTATTTATTTATTTATTTATTTATTTATTTATTTATTTATTTATTTATAGTCAAGGGTGTGCCAATATTAGAAAATTTCTAATAACTAACCGAATACTTTTCGAAAGGTTTTGGAATGAGTCAGCGACGATGAAAAAAAAAAACTCAATAAAATGCTCGAAGGAACAAAACGTGGAAACAGCAACGGGTAGCTTTTTTTTTGGCTTTGGTTAATTACCCGGATGCATACAGCCCATGTACTTATGCTATCGACACCACATTGATCACAGGTTGAAGTAGTTTTGCTCAAAACTTCCCTGTCATGCACCGAAGCAACAGTGTGACATTGTGAAATTTATGATGATGCTATAACGCACGAAATTAGCTTAATGTTTAACTATCAGTTTTACTTAAAACCCGTTGACAAAGCATCACTAATGTGTACACCGCTATTGAAATTGCCATCATCATAATTATCATCATCTTATTTTTCATCAATAATAATAATAATAATAATAATAATAATAATAATAATAATAATAATAATAATAATAATAATAATAATAATAATAATAATAATAATAATGTAAAGAAGAGGAAGTACTCCGGCGCAGAGGCAGCAGCATCGAGTGTGCAGCAGCGGCTCGAGCTCGAAAATTGCGGCTAGTGCATCGCCTTCCAAGCCTTCCAAGAATAATAATAATAACATGTAGCGATGGGTGTTTCAGCTCCCCTATAGCATGAATGTTGGGAAGGGCGAAGCATGCAGTGTTTTGAAAGAGCTTCCTTTGATGAGGCTCTTGTGGTGCCACTCCTGAAACCGGGCGTGCATGCATTCAACAATAACACACTGTCATTTCCGGTACTGGTAAAAAAGACTGGCCCAGAGTATAAAAAACTCCATAGTGTTACTGGTGTCCATGGACTTCATTTCTTTTATGGCACTTACATATTTATAATCGCCATTGGTAGATGATGTTCATTGCACGAACTGGTAAAAATCCAGTGGCGATGAACGGTTGTTCATGCGGGGCGCGCTGTCTCTGGTGGGTGAGCAGTTCGTCCTCGTTCAGAGTCTTACGCCACAAGGCGAGCGCTGACGTTGAGGCAAGGTGGTCTCTCTCTCTCTCTTGTGCTCAAGCAAATCGATCGTCACGACGGCAGACGACGGACGATGCATGCGGACACGCTGAAACCCTATACGCCCCTAAAAATAATGAAGGTTAAGGTTAAGGTTAAGGATATTGTAGGTAGCCGGCGGATCGCTTCTCGGCCTTTTGGCTAAGATAAAAGTTCGGCTTTTGGCTAAGATAAAAAAAATAATGATGCAGATATCCAGCCACAGCAGCTATTATTCAAACAGCCTCTCGTGCGAAAGAGTGATTTGAACAACCCTCCCCTGACGTAAGTTGGCTGACTGTCGTGAAACACTGTGACATGCGAGTTGGTCGGCCTACATACATTTTTCGGGTTCGACGAGGTGATGCGCCCCTTGACCTTCTACATCGTCGTCGCATTGCAGTGTGACAGATCATGTAATCAATAAACACCATGGATGACCACGTGGCAAGACTCGGCGCTAACCGAAGCGACAATCCGTGGCTTGTCCTTGGTTGGTAGGCAACGTATTTATCCGCAGTCTAAAGCAGGTTATAGTTAGAGATTCGCGTTGCATGCATGAAGCAGGCGCGACGATGCCCGCTTGTACACGTCGGTGTTAGTTGCCGTAAATCCAGACCGTTTCGTCTCAATCGCGCTGAACGTGCACGCGCGTTCGCTCGTAAACAGATCGGCTCGTGCCAACAAGTGCTGTCCATTAATCGCCCGTACATGCAGGCCAAGAAATCGATCGGCACAAAGGAAGCGGCTAGTTTCAATCCAATGTAGGGCGCCAGCTGGACGAGGCCTCGTGCCCTTGGTACCCGTTTACAGGCGTCGGCGTTGCCAATGTCGACCGGGAACTATACCTCGTTCATCGAGGGCACTGGTCGCGCTGTCACTTCCACGTAAGCAATGCGTTGCGTAGAGCAAGAAAAGCGATGATTCAGCACTATACCACCATTGCATTCAAGGTATAACGTGCTTGCGCGCTAAGTATTAGGTGGTTTTAACGTCTACGAAAGTTTATTGCACGTCACATAAAACTCAATAGGTACCTCATGCAATAGCTGAGACAACTTCTCAGTCAATGTACAGATCCACCGCCGCCAAAAGCCTGCTGCGCCAAACGTGGAGTTGCACTGCCTCCATGATCGGAGGCATTGCAAGGTTTCTGCAGCTCACCTGGCACTGCACTGCCTCCGCGATCAGCCCGCCTTTGACCAAGCGACAATGCCGTGTCTTTAAAGGACATCGTGATGTGCTGTCACGTCATGTGACGTCATGGCGGCGTCACAAATCTTGGTGATCTGTGACTCCATGATGACGTCATCGCGTGGCGATGACCTTTTCCATCACTCGTGTTGACGCCGACCGTCAATTTTCACGTTTGATGAGGCATCGAATGTTTTGTCCTTAATACCAGGGAGAGGGCGCTGCAGGGGTGCTATTCTGGACACTGTTTAATTCCGCCATATTGTCGAATTTCATAATGCCGGCATTTTAAGCCGATCAGAGAGGTCGTAGCAGCTCACTTGGCCAATTAGCATTGATCAATGGCGGAATCTGACAACATGGCGGAATTCGACAATGTCCAGAATAGCGCTACAGAGCTACTTAGTTGCTCATGCGATTACGCCAAAAGACGTCGATAGGAAAAACAGCTTTCATGTGTAGTTTATTTCGTCGTTTTATTTTCCGAAAATAATGAAGCAAGACAAAGACGTTTCCCATTAAGGGCAGTGTTCTTCGAACAAAATTTTTCGCAGGACGACGTTACCAGCAATGTGGGATTTAATATGTTAAGTAAATCGCAATGCGCATGTGATGAAACCGTAAACGCTGTATACGTACGTGTGCTGTGCTTCGCACAACCGTCATTTGTTTATAACAAGCATGTGAGAATAACTACTGAAGCGCGATTAGTTGTGTGATTGGCTCTTCAACGCTCAACTGTCGCCGCAATACCATATACGCATGGCATACTCCCGGTTTCAGAAGTCATGTTCCGTGATTATTCGCTCTGGTGAGCGCCACGCACACCAACGCTATATAGACACAAATGTGTCGGTTTGTGTATACGTTGAGTGACCGAGCAAAGTAGTGGCACGAACGAGTTATGATTCACTAATGTCCAGTTCATGCTACACTGAAAGCAATAGGACTAACGGCGTTAACAAGCGCAAGACGTTTACGGGATGCGATAAAGAACTCTTGCCGAGTTCTAGCAAAAAGTTATATTCACCGATGATTGTGTGTACTCACGCATTACTAAGTGCAGAAATCCTAGCAGCGTATACAATTTGCTGTCCCCTTAATTGACTCGTTGCGTTTCTTCGTATTTATTTTTCTCTCTTTCTCTCTCTTAGCGGTGATGTAATAGAGGGCAGTATCTCGTCGACGATACGTCCCGTATTATCCGTGTCTGATTACCTTCCCTAGGGCTTAGCCTACAATGAGCGCGTTTTGACTTTCGTGTGGATGTCTTATAGATCTGTCGCTGGTCGGCTGTGTTTGAAGGGTCAATATTGAGTGCCCTGTGACCCGCACTTCCGGGTGGTGCCGTGCAGGCCACACTTAGGACGACGGAGACGACTTCGTGTCCTCGACCACTCTGGACAACAAGCCGCACCTCGACCTTGGCAGGGATGTTCCCCCCACGGGCCATTAGCTCGGTGATCAAGGCGACCGTCCCGTAATCACGAGCACTTTGCCGAGCTTCTGCGAGTGCTAAGCTGACCTCTGGGTAAAAGCGTCCGATATATGCACCGGCGCACAAACTGCGTACAGACAAAGGTCGACCGCAGCTAATGCTGCCGCAGTAAGAGGCACCGCAAGGCATGCAGCTCAGCGTTGATTCCTTCATCGAAACGGCTATAAACGATATGCTGTAGCCGTAAATACATGTACAAAGATAACGCTGTCGGAAGTACCTAATAAAGTAGGAAGTGATCGGAGAACGAGCATAATAAAGGATCAACTCCGAAGGACACTCCCCGTTTGGTCACGCTTCGTGCGAGTCGGAGATGATAATTGTCTGTGGTTCGTCCCTCTGTTCCTGTGCTCTGATCGCAAGGGCAACGGCAAAGCATGTCGCTTTGGCGATCGAGGACGTGTACAGCAATGACCCATCTAGAATGGCCCCTCGCGAAATTTTTGCTAACCAGCCAGGCACGCGACAAAGATACAGCCCCCCATCATTAGAAGAAGAGGACGCAATAGACCTCCACATAATTCAAACTGACGTCCCAAACTTCAAAGATTAAACAATTTTTTTCAACACTTTATGGGCACGTCTGTCCGTGATGTGTCGGCCTGCCATCTCTTTACCATATTTCTTGGGGAGGCCTAGACCGACCACTAAACTTAGATACCTTTTCAGGTCAGTACAAGCTCTCTAATGCGTTCTAGCGATGGTTACAGCAGGCCAGCTCTGACCCAGAGGTACAGCTCGCGCTCTTGAGTCACGTCGGGCAGGCGGCAGCAGCCAGTGGAGCCTTGTACTTGAGGCCTCACCCATCGAGAGCTCATGACCCCTGTCCCAGACACTTGTGAAATAAAGTTTATTTTTTTCTGTTCTTTCCTTACCCCGTTGGGTCCAAGTTTGGTCGGAAGGAAACTTCACATCTGAGAGTTAACGTGCAAACGGTCCAACATGACTTATACGTGAGGTTACAATGGGAACCACATTAGTATTGACATCACTTGCAGTACCGTAGTGAAGAGAGAATAACTTTTATTGTGATTATATAAGCCAGGGTTTTTCGTCAAGGAACGAAATAAATCTCGAGGCACTAGCTCAGGCATCTCAACAGTCCTGTAAGGGGATGACAACTATGTCCTGCTTTCACGAGTGAAGATTCGGGCAAAACAACAACACATAACACGCAGTTAGTTATATATCATAGACAGATCCTCTCTTTCCGTAAGCCTGCACAACTTCCTCCATGGACATAATACAATGACACCGGCCTTTCCGAGAAAAAAAGTTCGTTCGTTTCCGATGGACTGGCGACAGGGCGAATCAACAGGACAGACCTAGTACACGAGTGCACATCGCTCTCCCAAGAAGCCCAACGAAGCGAACAGTGGAGACGATGTGCCGAGTTCTGGCGCCAGCAGGGCGGGTTTTCGACTCACCGCTCCCGGACGAAGAAGAGTGCCTGGGAAAAACTCGGGAAGGGGGACCAATGGTCCGTATCCCGTTACGGCCTTGTCGCCAGGAGCATTCCTTGACTCCCGGTCATTCCCTTCCCTCCCTCCACCAACCCTGCATTCCTCGATGAGCTAACGAGACTTCGAGCCGTACCCCCTCTACCCCCACGAGGAGCCAGCGCCGACAGAGGTCGCGACGCCAAACCCGTCGGCAACGCCCCTGTGTCGTAGCAACATCTGGACGACAGTCCGTGCAGTGGGGAGAGACTGCTGGCCAACCAGGGCTGTCGGAGCTGGACACTGCAGAGCGGGAGTTGCGTGCAGCGCCGGCCGAAGGCACAATTATCAGTGGATAACACACTCCATTGAGCAGTAACGTTCGTTTTTCTGTAAGGTGCTTGTAGGTTGCTCATCTAGAAGAAGGAGATAATCTGCGTCAAAAGGATAGACGTTCTCCCCCCGTCCCCCTTCTTTTAAGGTGCAATAAGGAGACCGTCACCAGTGCAGACTCATCTTACACGAGACAGTACACTTACAGCGTGAGGACGCAAAGACCAGACGATATACTGCGCTGCGTGTCGTCTTCTTTCTTGTCTTTGTGTCCTCGCGTTGTAAGTCTACATAGATTTCCAACCCGCCCAAGCCTCCACCCGTACACACGATTTCGTATCGACAAACGCTACAAGAAGCCGTGTCCAATACGCAGGAATGAGGCACGCAACCGAGGAGAGCATACTGCACCAAAAGCAACGAGGCACACACCGCGTGCGATTTCTCCCCTCCGGAAACGGTAGATTGGCGCCGCCGTGCTCGCCCCGTCGGGGAGCTTCAAAGGAGATTGCTTCCGAGCAGGGGTTCTGCTCCACACGCACCGGAGCGCGACAGCCGGGAGGAGGGACTCCCGTGCTGTGCGGGTGAGGCACGGCAACGCGCCATAACTCTCCGGGAGTTACGTGACGTCCCCTTGAGCCGACGCACCGGCAACTTTAGAGCAACAACGTTGTGAGACGCGTTCCTCACCACGAACGAAATCAGTCGAGCGCGTCAAGGAGTCAGATCCGCATTCGATGCGCTTTTCACAGCAAGAAAGCATTTCACGCCAAACGAGGGTGCGGCCTCGGTATGGAGCACCAATATCCAGGGCCCTCGCCTTGTATACTGCAAGTTAAACAGCACCAGAAGACAACATATATGGACCTTCTTCATTCACATTTACATTGCATTACTACACACATTACTGCATTCACATTTACATTACTACTAACATGCACTTTCCATAGCGATTATCTCTCAGTTCTAAAAACAAGCCCTTAAATTTTTCACTTCTTCCCTTCGTTCCTGTATAGTGAGGGTCTCGTTCTGGCAGACTTGATGCCTCCTGGTAGTATACGCGAGGCATTATCGATCAGCTGCCGGCTTGTAATAAGAACACGTGCTACGTGACGCCAACCGGCAGAAAAAGGGTTCCACACTCACCTCTATGGCTAACGGCGCTGCCTGCCACTCCCACATTTGAAACTAGTCAATCGAAATGGCGCTCTTTGGCCATCAATTGGCCCTTGCGCCATTAAAAACCACTCATCATCATCATAATCATCATCCCACATTTGAAATGCACACATAAAGTGGACGGATGACCACCGCTGTAGCTCACTTGGTAGATCATCGTATGCCTTATTCGACTGTCGCAGGTCGAGTCACTTTTCATCAACTTTTCTTTCTTCACACTGACATTACTACTATTAACATGCCCTCTGCTTTCCTTGACATCATTGTCCGTTAGTTCTTGTTACTTACACACAGTACGATCGCTGTATGTATGTGTTCACTGTCGTCCTCTTTTCGACCTGTTTAACTTGGAACATGTCGCATAAATTTGCCCAGAGACACTCCTCTACGAAAGTAATCTCTCCGACGTCGATGTACTACTGTACACCGCTGTAGGTTCATGGAAGCTATTTCGCCTAGCTTTTGCTTCTATACGGTGTGTTCGCCTCAACAAGTCACCCGCAGCTGAGGACGATGTCACGGGTTCCATTCTATAAACCGCAGCAGCGACATTCTACAACTCGTGGCGTCCGGCTAGTTAAGGGAACCAAAGAAATGCTAATCTGCATTGCGTTGCGTACAATACCGTTGACTATATAAACATAATACCTCCCCCACCCATCACGGTCCACTTTAACGATACGTATACGGTCAAAGGGTATACAGCACAAAACACACCAAAACCAGAAAAGAAAAAAACTGCTGGCATGCGGAACAGATGTGAAGTCGGGCGCCTTCTTCCAAACCGTGTCTGCTTCATCCGAAAAGGGCAAAATGGAAGCTGCCGCGAGGAGGGTCGGAGGAGCACAGGTCAGGAAAATACGGCCCGCGGGGTTGCATTGCGTGCACATTCAAACACGCGCACACGGAAAACGGCTATGAACGGTTGAATCGGGGAAAAAAAAAAAAAAGAGGCTAGCACTGCACTAAACGCGCGAGCGCACATGTGCAAACACTCGCGGCTTCCGAATATATCCTCCAGCTTTCACCGGCGGTCGGTCGCTCAGTGCCAACGCCGTTTTACGTGTTGAATAGGGGGGCGGCTTGAGAAAATACACACATCTGACGAGGAGGCCCTCGGCACGATCGACTCAGCACGGAAGTGGCAAAAGACCACTGCGCTATGAGTCAGGAGCCCTGGGCACAGAGGGCATCGACCTTCATCGCTGAGCGCCATCTCCGTACACTGACCTATAGCGGCGGAAGAAATTAAGGCGTGTACGGTGAAGTTCGGACGCAAGCGGCAGTACACTGGACTGGAATGGCTGCTGCATGCTTCTGCAGGGAATCAATGTGACATCGCGAAAGACGTGTGACGTAGAAAGCATGGACGTCTGGCCACAGTCGCCCCCTCCCCTCACTCCATCTCACCCTGTTGAGCAAGTCCTAAAGAAAACGACCTCCACAACGGATGTAACAATGAGAACGAAGCAATGACGTGCTTTGACCTTTGTCCAGGGTAGGCGGATAAAAGTTATTCGAAGGAAACATCAAATAAAAGTCCTTGTATCACCATCGTTGTCAAAAAAAAAAAAAAAACGTGCGTAGCCGTAATCCTGCTCCCTATAAACAAACAAATAAAGGGCGTGAAAGGTCCATCGGAGTAGAAGTATGGGTCAGAATTGACGCCTCCTTTTAATTATTAGGAACCCCCCCTCCCCCCCTTTTTTTTCCTGCATGCCCCTTCTGTTGTAAGAACTAGTTTAGTCAGCGTTAAGTTTACGTGGACGTTAGAGACGGGGACGCGTAGATCTAGTAGATGTAAATGCAGTTGTCTTCTTTCGCACAGTCCGTCCGATCACCTTCTGGCGTAACGAGTTGTTTCCGAGCTCGTATCACCAGCACGTATATGCCGAGGGTTTAGAGAGCAAGCTCATGCGGATGACGCTAACCTACTGAATAGAAAAGACTGGGTAAGCTAAGGCAATGAGAAGAGTAAAAGAAAGTTCCCTCACGTAATGCGCAGGGAAGGTAACCAGGAGCCGAAGCAACAAAGCTCTATTTTGGAAGTGTGTTTACTCACTGACCACCCGGATTCGCTAATGGTATGCCCCACGGTGATTGGCTCAAATTTTCACTTACGAATATTTTTTTATCGTAAGACGCTTCTGCGAATGCGAGAGCAGATGTTTGGTGCAGACAGCTATACAACGTGCGCTCGAACAAAAGAGATAAGATTCGGTTTGTGCTGAGGTAAGAAAACAAGTATGTGTATATAAAGGATAGGCTCACGCTATAGTATGGGTATACCACCATAACATCAAGTGGCCACGAGGAAGAAGGCAACCAGACGAAGTGATGTTGGCACACATCACTGCACATCTTAAACGAAATAAAAAAAAAAGATCAGCCGTAGTCGATTAAATTTTATTTTCGTCAATAAACTCATATTATCACAAAAAAAAAAGAACGGAGCATATTAGGAATATTTTTAAATGTACGCTAGTCCATGATTCGTGACGCGAGAAGACACGCTTTAGAGTAACTCGAATATTCATATTCTCGATGCAAATTGAATTGAATTGTACACAACTTCATTTAGTCCAGCGGAACGCGACGTCGCAATTTTTTGGGAGCCAGCCTCCGGTACACCTTGGGAACGGCCTAGGCCCAGGTCACACGACATGCCCATCCAAGATCGACGCAAAGTGTTTCGCCATCAGATTGCGAACAATAATACTTAACCAGTTTCAGAGAAAATCAAACTAAGGAATATTGATTTCCTCGCGAGTAAAACAACGACGGCTCACGTTGATTGCCAGGCAAGAGACTATAGCGAGTGTACAAAAACGTGACACTCGTTCGCTAACATGCAGCTGATGTAAAGTACAAAATCCCGATGTATACATGTGCATTTCAATAGCTTAGTTTTGATAAGGCGCAAAGTGCGATGCTATTCCCATTCGCACGGGTAAGACACTCGAAGACAATGCACCTTCAGCCACTTTCCGCCCCGCGTAGACAGCGCTTAGGAGAGCCTTATCTCGACAGCGCTTAGGAAGCGAGGTATGCAGATTACGAGAGCGATTGCGCGGTTTTCCTTCGAGAGGAGAGCACCTTTGCCGCCGTCGACGATACCACGTGCTCGACGTAGGTAAACAGCGCCGACAAGTTACTGCCGCGGTAATGCCCATCTGGTCCGATAATAGGCCACATGTGACGGGCTCGAAGTATAGGAGCCCTCACAGCAGATTCACGCATGCAGGACGGCTGTTGCTGCCGGGAGTCTTCCTTCTATCGGTGGCTATTTTGTTTGCGCATACGGTTTGTTCGGTTACTGACCTGGTTGTGGCATACAGACGTGGTATAGCGAAACGACTCATAAAGCCGCCACCCACAAAGTTCCTGCACGTGCGCGGCAAATTGCGCAGTGTGTAACTGTGAGACGCGCCACCCCGACGCTACCGCACTCATACGTCGCGCATGAACAACGTACAGAGGAGAGATTGAACGTTTTTATTTGAGAAAAAGAGAGTTGAGTTCAAGGTCTCTGTTATGCTAAATAGGGGGATGATAAGAAAAAATAATTAGTCTGTATGTATGAAAGGACGTGACAGTATACGAATAAAAAGAAAACGTATGTATACATTTGGTGATTGATTGATTGATTGATATTTCAAAACGAACGCGATTGAATCGACGGCGAGTGCAGTAAACAGGGTTAAGGCACTTGGTGTATACCCTGGACTGCGCATACCACACAGGCGACACCAGAGGCGGCTCGTGCATACGGATCAAGTTGCCAGAGAAAGCATACGGGCTTACTAGAATGATCTGGACTTGCTAGTATGGAAATAATTATCTGGACTTACGAGAAGCTTTGCCTGTGTACTGCTTGTGTTTACGTGAGAGGCAAAAACGTATAGCTGCTGTACAATTGTCAATACAACTTGTGGAACTTGACAAAGGGGTAATACAATCAAGTATAACACTTATCTCGCATTGCCCTTCCTTTTGAAAAATGAATATTAAAACGAAAAATGCTAAAACAAGAAACAAAAATCCGCACAGCAGCCACGTGACGGAATATTCGCACTTTTATTTGACAATCACACACAGGGAATGCAAAACATACCGCGACATTATATCCGCATCTTTAGGTATACAAACATCTATACACACAAACGCATGTGCATACGTGTGAAATTGAAACATATATTTACCCGAAAGTGTAACATGATCTTTGTACACGATAGATACCGTATTTACTCGAGTGTAACGCAAGTTTTTTACCAGATGTTTGCTACCTAAAGTCAACCCTTGTGTTACAATCGAATACCGAAAGTATATTTTTCTCCCTGAACGCAATGAAACGTCAACGCGTTAAAGGTACTGCTAAAAAGTATATTTTAGTTATAGCGAAGTAAGCGAAGCAAAAGGAAAAAGATTAGAAAAAAAGGTCGCCATATTTTCAAACAAATATCATACCTTATAAAAAGGTTATCATTACTTATTTAATTTGATTACATTGCCTTTTTTGTAGTAGTAGTGTTCCACTCAGTGGGAAAAGCATATAACAAAGGAAATAAGCGAAAATTTAGGGTTTTTTTTCTTTGTAACACCCAATATTAATTAGAGCTAGCATGATTGTCCATTAGTTCTCGTTGATATTGTCTCAAGCATAGGAGAAGAAAAAAGACAGGTCCTTACATTTTCATCCCTTTCCTTCATTTAAGACGATGGTCTCGTGCTGGCAGACTTCATGCCGTCAGGTGGTATGCGAGAGACTATTGGTCAGCTGCCAGCTCTTAATAAGATCATGCGCTACGTGACGCCAACTAACAGAGAAAACGCGTTCCACAATTGCCGTTATGGCTACAAGCGGCGCTGACTAACACTCTCAAGTTTAAATGGCACATATATACCCCACAAAGTGGACAGCGGGACGGCCACCGCCGTAGCATGAGTTGATATAAAGCATCGGATGGGTTATTCGAATGTAACGGGTTCGGTCTCTGCCAGCGGCAAGTCACCTTTTCGTCCACTTTTATTTCTTGATATTTATATTACTATTACTATTATTACTAATATTATTATTACTATTCCTACTACTAACATCCTCTATACTTTTCCTGGCATCATTGAATTGAACTGAATCGAAATGAATATTTATTTTCATGTTTGAGACTACATGAAGGATAGCGGGAGTAAGAGCTGTATTAAAACAGCTTGACTAGCTCCCGCTACCTAAAACGAATGGGTCGGAAGCATTGGCATATAAATAAAAAATAACATACTATACAGAAATATGGTAATGTGAATCAATATAATTACATAATTTAAACGAAAACAGACACAGCAGTTCCCATGAAAAGGCTATGTATGCATGTGTTATAGAATGAATAAGAGGTCGAGCTGGTACGAAAGGGTAAACGACATCATGAATATTTATAAGAACAATGATGCAACATATTTTGTGGTCATTGTCTGTCAGTTCCGTTTATTAGAGTGTCTAACGAAGAAGCGTGTAACATTTTTACACGGTACTTATTTTAAGTGGTGCTGAAATCGCTGTAAACGATATAACTTGTTCTTGAGAAAGACGACACGCACTGTTCCTCTCGGCTGATTATGGCAAGAACTTTCTTCATTCGCGATATATGCTGCGAAAATAAGGGTGTACGCACCATTGTATCCCAGCCACGGCGGTCGCATTTAGACGGAAACGAAACGACAGTTTCATGTACTTAGGTTTAGGTGCATGTTAAAGCTTCCCAGGTGTCGACATTTCCGGATCCCCCCACCAGCACGTCTCTCATAATCATATAGTGGTTTTGGAACGCTAAAGTACAACAATAAAGTTTTCATTTCGTGCCTTATAATTTCGCACCTGGTTTGCGTTATTGTGATGCCCACCACCGTAACAGGTCATTCTATATAGCGTTTGCTCGCAGAAGCACCCACGCGCGGGGCCAAACTGGGAATTTTCGAGTGGCCTCCTGAAAGAGACCGTCCTCGGTGGTGCACCGATAGGCTTATCGGTGCCGTCCCGGACGACAACTGAGCAACCGGCACAAACAGGATTCTCACCAAACGGCCAGCATTGTTCGATGCGTGCACGTGACCGCAAAAAGGTTTGAGAGGGTAGCGTATGTCTAAGCAGCAAGACGCGCGTGAGGACTCCACGACATCGCGTGCGTCTAAAGCATCACCTAAATATGAAATCGGCCGACCACGCCCTTTTAAACTATAAACACGCAGCTATACAGAATAACGAATAGGCACAAACACTGCACGGATGAAACACCAGACGTTGCGATCAGCGATATAACTATACTTCTTTTCTTTTTTTTAGAGGAGGGGGGTGCGGGTGGGCAAGGGGTTGAATCACTATTTGTTTATGTCCGCGCGTGCGTTCGGGCGAGTGCGAGTACATAAACACATGCGAACTTGAATATTTTCGCCTTTCGTCATTTGGCAATAATAACTATTGTGGTTTAAGCCACCCAAACAACGACAACATTATGTGAGACGCCGTATATATAGTGCAGGGCTCCTGAAATTTTGTCCAGCTAATGTGTACCAAATCTAGGTACCCCGGCCTCAATCCTTTCGTCGCCATCGAAGTACGGTCGCAACAACCGAGATTCGAACCCCGCGACCTTCGGGTCAGCGGTCGAGTTCAACTACCAGACTACCGTATACCGGATCTGTATTCAGGCTGCAGCTCATTCAATAGCGCATAGGAACAGGTAAGAGTGGCTAGAATCGCAAATGTTCGCGCTAGCAAGAGCTTATCGGGCCGCCTATAGAGTTACTGTGTATGCTCCTGCGGTAGCACACGCAGGGACAGCATAGGGCCATCCAGCGAGCACGGGAGACAGCTGAGAGACAGCGTCCCACCACCACCCCTGGTGCGGCCTGGGCCCAGGCGTCAATCCACTGGTTTGAATAAAGTTGTTCCCCTCCACTACCAGGAGCTTCCCCTCACTGCGCGGTTGCCCTCACTGACGTCGTCCTGCTTCTTCGTCGTCATGGATGACCACGGGGATGGCGATCTTGAAAATGCATTCTGCCACACAAATGTTGTTGTTTCTTTTTGTATTCGCGTTTCAAACACTTTTCAAGGATTACTTAGTTTTCGTTCTATTCGCTTATCACCCGTCGCACACAGCTGCTTATCAAAACGTTAACGCCACCAAAATGAAGACACTACAGAAGAAGGCAAGAAGAGAAGAAAAAAACCGTAACGAAATCTGGCCCCTAAACCGGAAGATCGCGAGGCATTAACGCGTACCATTGCGTGAGCTGCCCAAAATCATGGACGCACTATTATACGGGAGCACAGCTTCTCCACAAGGGTGAAGCACCGCATCGCAAGAGCACGGTAAAAAAAAAAAAAAGAGCTCGGTGGTCCTTTCCGCGCAGAACCCGCAGTGCGACGACAGTAAAGATTACGAGCGATTCGGCTTTGCGTGTTTTACGGTCCGGCCGGCGCTCACAGTTTACGCGCGCAAGCAGTGCAGGGGGAAGCATGTACGCGTACATTTCACGCCTCGGATAAAAAGTTTATCGCAAGGACTCGAGACGTAAGCGCGCGCTGACGAAACGACCGAGAGACCGCTCAAGGAAGTAGCTGAAGGAACGGGGCGCCGGTTTTGTTTTGTCGCTTGCTACAGCTCCCTGTGCTGAACGCTGTGAGCGAGGGGACTACTACGGCTATTCGACAGGTTGATTGATATGGGGGGTTTAACGTCTGAAAATTACCATATGATTATGAGAGACGCCATAGTGGAGGGCTCCGGAAATTTCGACCACCTGGGGTTCTTTAACGTGCACCCAAATCTGAGCACACGGGCGGGCCTACGACATTTCCGCCTCCATCGGAAATGCAGCCGCCGCAGCCGGGATTCGAACCCGTGACCTGCGGGTCAGCAGCCGAGTACCTTAGCCACTAGACCACCGCGGCGGGGCGACTATTCGACAGGAAACTAAGCTCACGACACTAACAACACAACCACTCGAGAGTTACACCATTATACGGGGCATGAGATAGAATTATTTTTTATGGGGAGCTGGAGAGGTGGTGTGCCTGCTTTATCACCAGACGGGCTACTCAAGTTGCCGGGTGATGACAATGACATATACAATGATAAACACACAACACATACAGTTACATACACGCATAACAGTCACGTAACACATACAGTCACTCACACGCACTGCACTATTTACGAATGTTTGTATCGCACCTGACTGGAAGGGGGTGGGAGGGTTACTCTTCGACTCCTTTCGCTGCGTGACAGCGACAAACGTATACATAAGGCAACACCTCAACAAGAAATAACCCTTTCGACACATGCACACACTTAAAGAGAACGCGCCGCTGTGGTTGTGGGGCGAGAACGCTGACCCGAAGGTCACGGCGGCCGAATTTCCGTAGAGGTGAAATGCGAAAGGCCCGCGTGCTTAGATTTAGGTACATGTTAAAGAAGTCCACGTGGTCGATATTTCGAGAGTCCTCCACTACGGCGTCTCGAATAATCGTATCGCGGCTTTGATACGTAAAGGTCCAACGAATGTTATTATTACAAACATACAGAATAAGAAAAAAAAACGATGTTCTTTATCGGCCTGAAGAAGGTAATTAAGACATTTTAAATACAGTTCTAGCCCGAAAGGGTCGAGCCTTTATTGTCGCAATCAAGCGGTCATTAGCCATGATTCGGTACACCTTTATTGCTTAGTCTGAAACTTCTTTATATACAGAGCATATAAAAGCATAGGTAACGTCTTCTTTCGCGCACTGTTACACAATATACGTATGCCTTTCAACGGAACGAGCCCCTTAGAGCTGAACTAAACGTTCGTGCATACTATACGGCGTGGCCACTACATCAGGCATTACTTTAACACATTTTAACACAGCGCACGACTACGAGGACAGCGGAGAAGGGACAAACCGCAGCGCTGCTTCTCCCTGTGTTAAAATGTGTTCAAGTACAGTCACCAACTGGCCCAGCTTTCAGTCCTTATACATCAGACATTGCTGTACAGGTCTGCGGGTACAACGCGATTGCAGCAAGCACATGAGAGGTTTAATTAAAAAAAAACATGTGAGAGGCTGTTGACCTGCAGTGGGCGCACTCATGATAATGATGATGATGCACTAATACAATACGGGAACGCCATCAAGCAAGACGTTGGGTCGACACATCACCATCAGTAACCATAACACGTTTCGTGCGCGCACACACGGCATAACTTTTTAAGCGAACAGAGCAGTCTCTAAAGAGTCAGCCACATGCAGCGTCCACGTAAAAATAACATACACGGGCGATACAAGAAGAGATAACGCTAGGCAAAACCGTAACGGCTCATTATTGAGGTCAACCTTACATATAGGCGTGACAGATTGCGCGCTTCAGAGGTAAGGGTCGTACAAGCCTTACATCACCGACAGCTGATATCCAAGGCGAGGTGATGAAAGCGGGGAAAACAAAGCAGCCGCAAGCACCGTTTACGCGAATTTACATGCACGCCTTGAAGCCGCGCGTCGCGACAGTACTGGGGGTTCTTCTGCAGCTCTCAAGGAACGCTCCTGTTGAGAGGAGCATTTTTTTTTTTTTTCAAGTACTGTGTCACTCCTTACCTGACGTCTCCGAGAGAGCCGTCTTCAAAGTCCGTGTCTTCCATTCTTGAGACGAGGCATGCAGCTCGCAGTGCGCACGCCTTTTTCACTCTCTCTCTCTTTTCCTTCTCAGGCACTGCAGTTCACGCACGATTGATGAGCGGAAGGGGGCGTGCGGAACAGTTGCATTCAGCGCTAACAATGCTACGCAAGGTGCGACGAGTCTATAGACGCCGATGCGTTCCTGGAACCTCATAGGTGCGCGCACAGGGGTGGGGGAAGGATGCATCCTCCCTTCCTCACTCCACCTTGGTATCTCTTCCCCTCACTTTTACTCATTCTGACCAATCTGATAATTGTTTAAAGTACATGGTTATGGCCACAGAGGTCTTTGACGACAACGGCGGCCGAGGACCTGGGCCTGTATGTTTATAAATGCGTTACGTTCAAAATCTTTGTGAGAGAATATTTCATCCACGCACGATACGGGACATGCCATTAGCGAGAACGGCTGACCAATCATCTCGGGGTTTTAGAACGTAAAACCCCAACAATTATAGTACATTGTCCCGAGGTCAAAACAGAGGTCTTGCCGCATAGATGGAGACAGCAGAAGCAGGTCGGTCTTTTTAATAGAACATGCGAGTTCTTTTTCATTTATTTCATAGCCCTTCATGGCACATGCACGACTGCCATCGTCTTTCTTGATCAAGCACGTGACAATATTATATTGCAACGTGAGTACCGAGACAATTATTGTTTTCTGTGTCCGATTATCGCGACAAGTTATCGAGTAGACGACCAGGACACAACGCACGCACGCATTAATATATGCTTCAACCAGGAGTCTGCACACGCTACTCTTTCTGTGTATTTCCCACAGCGCTGACGGCAAACTGTTGCTACGGGACATGCCCGATGGTTGGAAACCTGCGAGGACTTGCGGGGTTCGGCGCACCGCGGCCCTTTCCGGCGGAGTCCGTGTGCGAGACGTCACGAGGTGTCGAACCCGTGATGAATCGCTTCTCGCATGCTCTACGAAGCTGCGCTGCAGGGCGTTGCCACGCGCGCATTTCGCGGCGCACGCTGAGCACGAGACAAAGGAGGTTTCGTCGCGAGGTTTCGTGAGGACACGCACTTCTTGCGCGGAGTAATTGAGCTGCAGGGATCCGCTCTTCTTGGAACGCGTATACATGTACAGCGCACAAGTTGCTTTGCATACGCGCGTGCTCCATCTGCAGGCACACACAAGTAAACAAGAATAAAATTATTTACACGTACTAGCTCCTTCATGACCACTCGACGGAAAAAAAAACACGCACAGGCTTGAGTTTTCATTCGCACTAACCAGATGGCGGCAGAAATGGAAAAACACTTATTGGCCCCGCCGCGGTGGTCTAGTGG
The DNA here is from genome assembly GCF_043290135.1 of Rhipicephalus microplus. Classification (NCBI taxonomy): domain Eukaryota; kingdom Metazoa; phylum Arthropoda; class Arachnida; order Ixodida; family Ixodidae; genus Rhipicephalus; species Rhipicephalus microplus. Next base: position 278,131,137 of record NC_134701.1, on the reverse strand, counting down.
ATAAGGTATAGTCAGCTGCAGACTCGCAGGTCGCGGGATCGAATCCCGTCTGCGTCGGCTGCATTTTCGATTGAGGCGAAAACGCCGTGGGCCCGTGTGCTCAGATTTGGGTGCACGTTAGAGAACCCCAGGTGGTCGAAATTTTCGGAGCCCTTTACTATACGGCGTCTCTCATAATCATACGGTGGTTTTGGGACGTTAAACCTCGCATATCTATCTTCCTAACACATTTATTGAGAAACGCACTGAGAGTTGCACTGCAAATGCACTTGGGTGGTTTCCTTAATCGAGAAGTCTACTGGAAATTATCGCTGCTCGTGCGCGGGCCACCAAGGAGCGCTGAGCTTCCCGGGCGAAGCAGCCGAGCAGGAACTCCTCCAAATCAACAGATAAGAGAGAGAGAGGGGGGTTTTCTGAAGCTCTGCAGGCGGCCTGTTCCTGCAAGATCTCTCTCGTTCATCTTCTCCCTCTCTTTGACACGTAAGTGTGCTGTTCTAGGCAACATGTATACTTCTTTTCCATGCTAGAGCAAAAAGACGAGTAGGAAGCCTAAACGACATCGACGGTAAAACGTCACCCTTGTGCGAGATTTGAGAGCTGATGAACCAAAGGTTCGTCAGGAAGAGGTGATCCAATTCACCTGACACCCTGTGTCAAACGGACGCGCACGTCTGTATACTCATGAGTCATGACAAATAATCAAGAACTGTATACTAAAGTCATCCAGTTGTAGACATCCAGTTTGCAAACACAGCTTGCATAATCGCACTTACATGCATTTAAAGCAGGGCAGCGAGTAGAGCAGAAAAACGACGGCGACAATCCCAGATGTGAGGGCAGACAGGAAAGCGCCATACGGTAATGTAGGGAAGTATACCAGCGCGAACAGACACCACCGAGAGATATGACACACACACACGCATAGCGCTTGCGTGTATATCCATGCGTACAGTTTCTCTCGATGGGGTCTCTTCGCGCCGGCGCTTACTTGCTCCAAAATGAACCAACTCACCGAAAAAACTATTGATAATAACGTAGGAACTCGGAGTCTGAAGGGTACAGCAGCTTCCAGTAAGATCATTAGAAAGTTCAGAAAATGAGTTCCATTATCCATAGCCCTGCTGGTGCTTGCACAGTTATCACTTTATCAGCCGCAATTTTTTTCGCTATGCCGGTTTCGTCGATCGGTTTGTGATTCGAGGGTATTTCCGCTATACGACGTCCATGCAGCTTTCAAGTGCCAGGACACCAGACACAAACACTCGAGCCGGGGTCAGTGTTCCAGACGTCAAAAACACCATGTGCATTTCTTATCAACAGAATGGAGACGCGTTTTATCCCCCATGTAAAAAAAAGAAGAAGGAAAGAAAATTCGGCGTTCGCGCAACGGTTCCGTGGGTTATTAGGTTATAGGTTATAGCCGCATTAGGTTACATTAGTTACATTAGGTTACATTAGTTACATTAGGTTATAGCCGCAGGGAAGTTTTCTCTGCTGTGTGCGAGTACATAAGGGCAACAAAGAGATTACCCTGTTAGCCTATTGCTATTATCTACGGCTACGAGACTACCTGAATGCCTGACTTAGCACACTTGATGATCCTGCCGCCCGGTTCTTGGCCGATCCCCCTTTGTGGGCGAGTGCCAGCAAAGCTGAAGGCTCATCATCATCATCATCATCATCATCATCATCATCATCATCATCATCATCCGGGGTGAACAGCTCGGATGTATCCGTCATGTGGTGTGTATACGACCGAGAGTGGATCCGCCGTTCTGAACGAATGTGCGGTCCAGGCGCCGTGTTCGATAGCTTGAGTATGACCTTAAGTATACGCTGCCGTGGTTCCGTAGGACAAGACGGAACTTTGCTTTGGCCTTACAGTTACGACGGTCGCACGATAAAGTATTCTTTTGAAGCGCCGAATCGGTGCTAAATAAACTTTCTCTGAGATAATGAGGTCGCTCTGCTGGTTGCGGATTTGGCTCTTGGGTGAGAGAGTCTGTTCCGACCATTCAGAGCAAGCATGCAGTAGGCACATGTTTTATGTTAACGTGAACCCTTCATCACGTGATCGCAAAAGTAACAAGCATTGCTTTGCGACGTAAAGACAATTAATAATAATAATAATAATAATAATAATAATAATAATAATAATAATAATAATAATAATAATAATAATAATAATAATAACTGGACCCGGGTCTATCGTCCCGAAACCACGATATGATTACGAGGGACGCCGTAATGGTGGCTTCCGGTATTTCTGACAATCTGGTGCGGCCGGGATCGAAACCTCGATCTTCGGGTCAGCATTCGTGCACTCTAATCGCTATAAGCCACCGCGGCGGACTCGACGCAAATATATCAGTCGTTCAATCGGATTCAAGTTTCATGATCACAAGGCACCATGGATCTTGAGTATTATTTCGTATACCGTAAGCTGTCGCAATACAAGACTTCTGGAGACTCCGTAAAGCTATGATAGATCTCAGAATGAGAATTATACTTGCACTGTACAACCTATATACACTGAAAAATCGAGTTTCCTTTCGCGGCTTCCTAAGGAATCCGTGGGAAGTAATTTTGCTTTTTGTAGTGACGCATGCAAGCATTTTATTTTTTCTGCGACGTTTCGAAGTGTACTGTGGGAAGTTTGTTGTAGCTGATTTCAACATCATAGGCTTATTAATGGAGGAGAAAAAGTAAGGTCGAGGTGCAACTTTTAAATTTTACGTTTCGCGCTAAAATCTCCGCACGTAATTTAACGGATTCCCTAGTGAATTATGTCGTATTTTGGCGACGTTTGCTTAAAACCATTTCCTGAAACTTGGCATGCTATGTTTATGACCCCCTGAGAGGTCTACGTACTTCACATTTACCGATTACGAACTATACGCATGCCCTGGTAGACGTCGTCGAAAATTGACAACGTCAGAGCGTTCGGTGCGAGAATTTCAAAACGGCGTCGCCATTCGCGTTTTCTGTTTGCACGTTTTCTCTCTTGTCGAGTGCCTTCTCGAAGCAAACTTGATGGGTTTAGAACTGTGAAAGAGTAATTTACTAATAATCAGAAAATGAAAACTCAGTTTTCTGTATGGTGTGCATTTTAGTATATTACAAAGACAACCCAACATCTGCGCAGTGATGATTTCTTTTTTGTAAGAGTGAATTTCGTTTTCACAGTTTCCATGTCATGCGAAATCTCAGTGTACGCTTCAGAGCTTTCCTGACCACGGGTATACACTTAGTAATGTTCGTGAAAATCGAAACTGTTGCCCATCCCCGAAAATCGGCCAGGAACCACGTCTACACACGTGACCTTGAACATGAAGTGAGCGCGTAGATGGTGGAGATGAGATGTTTTCCTAGCGTGTACCATCCGAAATAACGAGAGAGAGAGAGAGAGGAAGCTGTCCCCGTGACGGGGAAGGGAGGGGGGGGGGGGTATTATGAAGCATCGTAATTGCGGGTCTATAGCGATGCGACCTTGAAGGCTAATTGCCGAACCCACGTTCGCTGTTGCAGACAGCCCCTCATCGAATTCCTGCCACCGCTCTCGTCTTGGGTCATCAGGCGGTGGAACCGCCAAGAGGCAGAAGACTGAAAACAGAAACTGCGTCGGCACAAAATGGAATTTTGATTTGCATGTCTGTCGAGCGATTTGGCCGGCATGTATGCCATTGCAGTACGCAAAAAGGAAAAAAAAACTCTAATTAATGGTCCTGTTCAAAAACCAGGCGTGAAAGGAGGGATACAAGAGAGAAGTCAAGGCGTATGTATACGCACCGATTGGCTAAGCTCTCTCTTATTTTAAACCATAATAAATCATCACCTGCAACGAAGTCTCACTGTTTCAAATCGATGTGTCGAATACAAGTTCGTAGCACAGACAATGGGCGAACGAACGCGCATATCTTGGATTAGATGCATTCGTTCAGGTTGCCTCTCAGTAAACGACAAGCCTCCGAAGCGGTGGATCACGTCACTACACAATTACACGACAACGACGTCATTTTTACAATCACTGGGGAGATCAGATCACCAGTATTTTCTTTTTCTCATTTTAAGCTATGCGAGAAGGTATCGGAATCCGCAATGCATGCGAATCAGAGTAGGCACGCCAGTTCTGGCCACGTTTGCCAGCTTTTGAGTGATGCGTCAGATCCGGCGAGCCACAATTCGAGCTTTTTGCGGATACATTGGCAACATGCTTTCCTGCCACTTTTGTTTGTTTGTTTGTTTGTTTGTTTATTTTTCGACAAACCCACTCGCATTTCATTTAAACCCTTGGGCACTGCTTCATTCTCGTAGCTACATCAATGCTACGCGTAAACGTTTTGGAATTTCCAGGTATCGATACGATTGATAATGGGTACGTCTTAGTGCGACAATCAGCATTGTGCATGCGAGTTGCAGAAGGTGAAATGTCATTACTGTTATTAAAAAATATAGGAACGATTGATGATTGATTGATATGTGGGGTTTAACATCCCAAAACCACCATTTGATTATGAGAGACGCCAGAGTGGAGGGCTCCGGAAATTTCGACCACCTGGGGTTCTTTAACGTGCACCCAGAATCTGAGCACACGGGCCTACAACATTTCCGCCTCTATCGGAAATGCAGCCACCGCAGCCGAGATTCGAACCCGCGATCTGCGGGTCAGCAGCCGAGTACCTTAGCCACTAGACCACCACGGCGGGGTAAAATATAGGAAAGAGCATAAAATGAAGAGCATAACAGTATGATAATAGAGTACTACTATAAGGAATTGTTCAAGTCTTATTCAAGGACAATAAAGGGTTCCATTAAACGCTCAATTTCGGCCAGTCCACAATCGTGCAAAAATAAAAGCTAAGAAATATCTCAATTCTGAAGCACAGACCTTCCGTCGCACGGCCATGAAATTCAAAAACGATACCTGACGATGTCAGTTGTTGCATGTCGAACAGCGCCGAAACTTCGTGAAGCCATGAGGTGCACGAAGTTTCGGAAGCAGCCCCTTCCGCGAGAGTCCTATACCAAGCTATTTTTCGTGGCCAAGGCCAAAAAAGGCCGAATGTGGGCACCCCGTTAACATTATCAAATATAATTTGTAAGTCTGCCAATCTTTCACGACAGCATCAATTGGGAGCTTAGCGAACCGCAAAACGGGACGTCCAACAACAACAACAAAAAATTGTATGGGGTGCAGTCACCCCATACACCCTTTACGCAGCTGCCACACACGTCGGCTTGAAAGAAAGAGAAACACATTGGTCTACCTTACGAACCCCTTGTGGCATGATACGGGGAGCTAATGGGTTACAGGCGATACGATGAACGATGAAAGCATAAATGACACAGAAATTCTACAATCACTCAGTACGGTCCTCTGAAATTTATTCGCATAGACTTCATAACGGTTCCCCTCTTTATTGCATATTTGCTAATAGTTTCTGAAATCAAGTGCGCCTCTATCTTAACCAACCGGTAAGTTAAGTGTATTTGCACTGACAGAGCAATCAAAAGATCAAAGCTCCCAGAATGACTATCAGCCACTGCTGTACACAACATACTTTTTTTATATATGGACATATAAATGACACACACAAAGCATGACAGTTGACACAAGCAAAGCAGACAGAGCACAAGGTGACAACGACGTCGAGACAAGCGATGAGTAGCGCAGCGATGCAGTGCCAGCGAAGCACAGTGGCCAACTCACTTGCCCACGATGAACTGGACTTTCTTCCTCGGCCTGCAGTAGTCGCACCCGGGGCCACTATTGGGCGAGCCGTCGTGGCCACATCGGTCGCACGGAAGTCTTGCCACCGACGTCGGCAAGCACCGGCTCAGGCGGCGCACGAGAAGGGCCGAAAGTCCGGCCAGGCGGCCTGGCTTATCCTCGGACGTCACCAGCATGACGAACGGAGGTCGACCCTTCCCTTGACCTGCCCGATGATATGTCAAGTGCTAAACAAGCTACGCCAATCAGTCTCGTAGATATGCCGCCTTTATTCCTTAGAGGTCTATAGGTCTCGACGGCGAAGAGTCCTCCAGTTATCGCTAACCAAGCCTCAAACATCAATACCGCGTTTGCCAAATCGAAATGAGTGATGAACTGCCTAACTTATTCAATCTCAACAAACTCTCTGACTCAGCGCATCACCCTCCAACCCTTCAAGATAGCAGGGACCTAGTAACTAACAAACCTCGAGAAACCGGCTTCTGCAGCTACGGCGGAGAGTTCCCGAGACAACGGGAAGTTTGGATTAGCCGCCCACGTTGTGACGCATGGTAAACGGCCGCTTACCGATAAGCAATCCGCGCGAAGGGCTCCCGGAAAAAAAAAGATCTCTGAAGTGGCCCTCGACGAATCAAGCGACGCGTTTTATCGAGTGAGAAAACCGCGCTTCCAGTTCTCAGCTCGGCTGGCTTCTTCGGGAAGCGACAGTGGCATGGCATATGCGGCCCGTCAAAGCAGACCGGCGCACTAAGTTAACGGACCTCTTCTGTCAGCACCAAGCAGGTAACTAACTCTGGACGCGATGCCACATACCGCAATGACGATTTCGAGTCGCCCCCGACGATGTCGCCAAGTTTTTCTATCTCAAGGAACAAGACCCCTTTGCTAATGAGCTGCGCTGTCCGTGCGTTGAACCAGCATAAACAAACTGTCGCTTTCCGTCAAACGCGGAGAGAAAACGACGAGTTCAGAGAAACAAAAAAGGAAGAAACTGTGCTCTGTCGATCTAAAATAGAAGCTTGCGTGTCTTTAAAGCGAAGGACAACGTACCCGGCTCCTGTAATACGATCAACGCTCAAAGACACGCCCACACGCGCACTTCAGAATGCGACGTCGCGGTGGCAAGTTGCCGCTTCTTCAGCTCACGTGAGTCTCCAGGGTCGGACCGCGCGTACAGGTTCCCTCCTCTTTCCACGTCTCCTTTGTGGCGGCGGCAACGCGACCGGTGCTCTATAGGCGCGCATCGGTGGACTTGCAGTGCGCGAGTCGCCACACTACGCGCCACCCAACAGACTCTCGCGCCGCGACAAGTTCGCCCGACGCACACCGTCGATCAGAGCGCGCACTTCCCGACGACGGAGGGGTGAGTTGAGGAGTTGGCGACGTCCGCGCGGAGGCAGAGCGGCGCCTTGGCAACCGGCCGCTCCGTTGACCCCCCCTCTTCGCGCCCCCTTGTTTTGGCCACGGGAAGTCACGCCGCCGTCGCTCTTTCATGCAAACTCTCTTTTGTCTTTCAAGCCCATCTCGTCGTTGTCAGCCTCCGCGGCGGCGTGCTCGTGGACGCTGCACGACGAAGCCGATGGAGCAGCCTGAGCTCCTTCCGGACTCGGGTGCGCGGTTCTTGCGCAGTGACCGTGCGGATCTTCCGTGTATGAGAGGCCGCTTTTAGGTTCGCAATCGATCACGAAAAGCCGGGTCGACGCACACTGACTCCCCGCACCTAAAGAGCAGCCTGCCTTCCTGCAAAATTGCCCTCCCGCGTGGGGACGAAGCCGTTAAAAGCTCTCGTCATTCCATCCTATACGATTCCTGTAAATTCTTCAACCACAGGTTGTATCATTCGCATCTCCGAGACGTAAGAATGGCGATATGCTCATAAAATACCACAAGAAGGATTGTCCCACCTGAACCACTATAATACTTCAAGAGAACAAGATATGTTAATTATAATGTGATGAAATCAAGATTAGATACTAGAAATTGGTCATTGTATTTGCTGTTATTTTAATGTCTCGACATTTGTTTGTACTTGTGCAAGACATACGGTTTCCTCGATAATGCCAGCTTCATCGGGCTCAAAGCGTGGCTAACATCAGCGAATTCCTGGGCCAAACAGGCCGCCAAACTCGGCCAGAGAGCTTCGATTACGCACAATAAACTCTCTCTCTCTCTCTCTCTCTCTCTCTCTCTCTATCTATCTATCTATCTCTCTCTCTTTCTCTCTCTCTCTCATGCAAACATTCTGCTTTATCATAATTGACAAATTTTACACTTTTTTTAAAAGCTTTAAGCTCTTCTCATTGAGGATCACTGAGGAACAACTAATTTCGGTGCGAAACAACCAGCCAACATTGTGGCATCTCTGAAACTCCGCAGAGGACAAACGGAATTTTTAAAAGACGGCACAGAGTGCCGGCATTCGTGTACGAAGTGAACACTCTTCTGCACATTCTCGTCGAATGTTCAGTGTAGTAATTAGGCAAATAATACCAAAACGAGGTGCATGCGAGCAGTGCAAGAGGGCTGTACATTTATATAGTGGACAGCCCCTGCTGCACTATACGTCTCGGTCGATCCTTCCTTATCATTACGACGCACGCTTTCGCTCGAAGAAGCTTGTTTCCGGGATAACGCGCCCGAATTCCAACGTTTACGCTCAGGCAAAGCTCCAACAACTTTATGTGTTTTTTTTTTCTTGTAGGGACTCCCAGTTCTTTTCTTTGTTACCTGATTGTTTTCACACCATGGCCATTTGAACGTAAACAATTTGGCTTGTGTCCCAGCAGAAGCCAATGTACACTTAGAAGTGTGGCTGGCAGCTTGGGCTAGTTGGTATGACATGACGATAGTTATAGCGCGAGAACAAAACGATGACACAGAGACAAGAAGGACACGTTGGCTTCTTGGGTCCACAAGGCACCTGCGTTTCCTAATCTAGGACTCTTATATAACGACAAAGTTTACAGCCACGAGTCTTCGACAGCGCGAAATGTAGACGTGAATGTGTAGGACGGTGCCAGGTCGAGCGCATACCTGGAGAATACGTTCCATATTGCTGTTTTGACTGATCACGTATACTCTACATGATCTAGCTGACCACCTGATCAATTCAATTAAATTCATGTATTATTCACAAGGAGATATGTCCATCAGTTTTGTTATAAAGGCATGGCCCCATAACTCGCAGAGGAGTTGTGAAGGAGGCCCTTATGTCGTATCCAGTTGTACAAACACTAGAGCGCGCAAGAAACTAGTATGACGGGGATAGAATGTGGGTAGAATTCAAACAAGTGAAGAGAGCATGAACCAATGTAAGTGGTCTTTAGAACAGGTAAACGACTGGCGTTTTTTTATTCACAATCACCGCACTGTTATGCTTTTTAATGGGTCATCACGCCTGTTCTGCGCGTGAACGCATGAAACGGTATACATATCGGTGAATGCTAGTCAACGCGAATACAGTGCAATGAATGCAATGAAGGGCAAAAAGCCAGTATACCTAATGATTAAAAAAAAAAAGACGTGATCACAATCTCTTCAGAGCAGGGGGTGAAGGGACAAACAAGAAACTATGAGAATGTGTATGCCTATAGAAGAAAAAAAAATGAATGCAACCACGTGTTCGGAAAGCAGAACCAAGAGCCACCCGAGTAACGTTATTAACAATCACCGCAAGAAACTTCGTGTGCTTCGATTATCGCCAGATTTGGGGCAGATGTTGCGCAACGACCCGGACTGATCGTAATGGGCGCACGACAACGACAAAACTACAGAAGCGGTCGTGGAACAAACGGTCATGCACGAATTCGACAGCTGCTGCGAACGTCTGATGCAGGGAATTACACAGCCAGGCGATCTATATACGCGCACCAAACATCGCGGTCATGCATCTCCCGCACCCACGGGCGCTTTGCGGCGCGCACCACGCAGAGACGGTCCAGAAACGGAAAGGGCACGGACGTCCTTTACGCATCATCGCGAAAAGGGGGGGTGCCCAGATGGTGGCTGAGCAAACAACGCGCTCTTGAAGCAGCGATAAGCTCAACCAAAACGCACCGACGCACGCACGCACGCATGCTCAAAAGGCAGGAGGAACCCGAAACTGGAAAACAGCCTTCGGCAAAGCTGGATCGGCCGACACGGACGGACCTGCCCCCCTCCCCCCCCCCCCCCTATCCGTCGCCCACACAACGACCGGCCTACAAGTGGAACGCCTCGCGACCGAATCGCAAATTCGAGCGCCATTAGGAGCGGCAGTGAGCATGTAAGCGGACCCTGAAGCGTCCGAAACCCTCCTGGTCGCGTAGTGCTGCCGCCGATCGTAATCGTGACCGCTGCTGATGTCTCCTTTTGCCAGCACCGCAATGCGGGGAGAACCCTGCTGCGAATTTGACAATACCCGTTTCCTTTTCCACTTGCTCCTCTTCCTGAGCCCGTGATGCACGTTTTAAAGCGCACTGCACCTGCCGAATGTTTTGCAAGCGATTCGCCTCGACACATGCAGCAAATCAATCTGCAGGGGAGAACAGAGGCACGCGCGTGAAGAAAATAGTTTAAGACAGTGTACAGAATGTCTACAGACATTTGCTAGGCCTCCAAATTCCTTTAAAAAGACCTCTATCGCCTTTGTATTGCCAGTTGTAGCCGATTAATGACGAAATAAACTGGCGTGCGGACTCATTCACAAGAGACATGATCAGAACAACGCAAACTACGAGCTGTTCCGATCAAGACGGCGTTATGTTGTTATGATCTCTAATTCTGTCTGCACGCCAGCTTCTTTCGTCGTGTCTTTCATCACGATTCCAAACCAACCAACACAACTGTACGTAGTTATTTACTATAGTCGACCACCCATGGACACTTGGAAATCGTCATGCGCGCTGCAGCTGCTAGACGTTTGCGGGTGTCGTCTCGAAGATGCCCGCAAGTGAACTGCAATAAATTACGGCGTCGTCGTCCTTGGTTGTGAGCGAAAAATCAGCACTGTCCGTGAGCGAAGCCTTGAGATAGATGCAATATAAATAGGCAATCTAATAAATAAATAAGTAGAAATGTCGATATTCCGTAGGTAGACTGAAAGAGCCAGTTTGAAGCCACACAGACGTTTCTTTCCTCAGGGCACGGTCCACCGAGAAGCGAAGCAACGCTATATGATTGAGAAGGCGATGCGAACAGGGTCTGATTACCCTTGAAGGCGAAGCTCAAGCGCCCATTTTTTTTAGCAAACCACAAGTGAATCCCAAGGATGACTATGATATAACGCGTAGAAAGAAAACGTGTTTTGGCACTGATATTGTAACGACGAAATACATCTATCAGACTTCTAGAATGGTTTGGACACATTTGTTCTCGCCGGTTCACGTTCTGCCACCAGGGGGGCGACGCCAGGATTCTTTTGCTGGGCTGAAGGACCCACGGAAAGCTCTTTCAGAGGGGGCTGAGAGGCGGGAAATTTGGGAATTGTGCTTTCACTATGTTCGCTCTTGAGGAGCAAAGGGAGGGGGCGGAGGGGCAGGTGATAATTTTGGGGAGCTCCAGCCACCTCGCGTGCCCCCCGCTGGCGCCACCCCCCTCTGCAATCTTTCGAATATTGCTGAAAATTCACTTCCACCCCATGTTCCGCATGCAACTATATTTCCAAAACATAATGACAGCACACGTGCAAAGAGAAGTTATGCGCTGAGCTCCAGTAGAAACCTTCTTTTTCAAATCTGTCTCTGGAGCTCTCACGCTATAGTTCACAAGATGCCTACAAGTTTCTGCCAATAAATCAGGTTATCTTTGGGCATGGCGAACAATTATACTGTATAGTGGCATCGTTTCCTGAACGACAGCAGATTCACGAGAATTATGATCATCGCTTATAGCATTCTAGATTCGTCCATGTAAGTTCTGAACTGCCAACAAATTTTTGTAAAGTAGATTTATTTCGGCTTGATTCTGGTATACATTGAAAGACATTAAAACAGCCGTTCGAACGTTGCAGACATTGGCTTGAAGAAACACCAGACACACGGCGCAAGGCCACTATGCCTATATAGAATGACAGTGTTTGCACTTTAGAGAATAAGTTTCCTGTGGACAAGCGCATATAAATAATTACTCATAGAAACTGAGGCATAACGAAATTCCGAAATTTCTGTGAAAGGACTCCGCTAGTGAGAGGTCGCATCTCGGTCTGAGATATGATTTGGCCTCGCAAGAAAGCGTCGACTACGTTAAAAGCAGCTCAGTGCCTATTATGTGACGTCAGATATGTGACGTCATAGGAATGGCGATTTTTCAAGGGTATATGAGAAATCGCTTACCCAAGCGTATGGTGGCATGAGCACCTCTGCGCATTTGCGCTGTTTCGCTGCTGGACAAGCTTCCAAAGCTAAATGTCTTACTTTTCCTTTCAAGCTCCTATACAGCGCAATTATTTCGTATTGTGAAAAAAAAATATAGTATTCTTGGGGATTAGGATTAGGATGTTGTAGGTTGCCGGCGGATCTAGCCTTGCAAAATTTGCGGTACAATTTAACGTTAAGCAAGGACGGCAGCTTCGGAAGTGTATAGAATCCAGTTTTTGTTTGTTTGTTTGTCTGTTTGTTTGTTTGTTTGTTTGTTTGTTTGTGTCTTGCGTATTATTGTCATTGGAACTGTTATTTATGCCACGAATTGCACAAGTGATTTAGAAGAACACATTAAATAACACGCACGTGCTGATGTCAATAACAGCAGCATTTCTGATTGTACTGCTATGTATCCAGTGGCTATGACGTAGCACTTCGACAAAGTTGCGGCCTCAATTCCCGGCCGCGTTTCTATATGAGGCGGTATGCTACAAACTATGTTTATCTTATTCGCTTACGAATGACTAACCCACATTAAATTAGGAATCATGAAAGCAAAAACATCGCGGCGCGGCAGCAAATTTTAGGTTCGGCTTGGTTTATGGGGTTTAACGCCTCAAAGCGAGTGAAGCTGGGGGAGACGCCGTACAATGAAGGGCTCCGGATAATTTCAACCTCCTGGGATTCTTTAACATGCACTATACTGACATCGTACAGTACCCGGACCTCGTGTAAATCGCTTCAACCAAAATCCGACCTGCACGGCCGGAATCGACCCGGCGACTCTAGGGTCAACAGCCGAGCACTGTTATAAATTCCAAAGGACAGGGCATGCGAACACAAAGAAGAAGTGTGGCAGTTTGGGCTAGTTGGTATGACTTGACGATTGTTATAGCGCGAGAACAGCCGAGCTCTCTTTGTCGTCGTTCTGTTCTCGCGCTATAACTATCGTCACGACAAGGAAGAAGTCAAGACGCCACTGTCCCGCCGCGGTGGTCTATAGGGTACTCCGCTGCTGATCCGCCGGTCGCGGGATCGAATCCCGACTGTGGCGGCTGTATTTCCGATGGAGGAGGAAATGTTGTAGGCCCGTGTGCTCAGACTTGTGTGCACGTTAAAGAACCCCATCGAAATTTCCGGAGACCACCACTACGGCGTCTCTCAGAATCATATGGTGGTTTTGGGACGTTAAAACCCACATACCAATCAATTTCGCCACTGGGACTGTTCAGTTGATGGTTGGCGTTTGCGGTGCCTCGACTTAATTCTTGTGCCCGTGTTTGTACGCCCATGTTTTCTGTTATTCTGTTATAAACACTGGGTCACCGAGGCGGCTAAATTGTCAATTCAAGCGTAGTGCGAGAATTGTCGTTCACGACGAGTTAATACACTCAACCAGCTACTTTTCAACTAATGTAACGCTAAGGATGACAATAATAATAATAATAATAATAATAATAATAATAATAATAATAATAATAATAATAATAATAATAATAATAATAATAATAATAATAATAATAATAATAATCCGTATTTTTCTGTATGAACAATTTTGAGTAATAATAATAAATGAGTTTGAGTTTGACATAATAATAATTGTTGTTGTTGTTGGGGTTTTACGTCCCCAAACAAGGACATAATTATCAGAGCGCTCCGGAAATTTCGATCACCTGGGGTTTTTGACGTAAATCTAATAAGAACAATAACTGTTAGGGTATAACGTTCCAAAAATCATGATATATATATATATATATATATATATATATATATATATATATATATATATATATATATATATATATATATATATATATATATATATATATATATATATATATATATATATATATATAAGATCGCAAGGGGCACGGTAGTCGTGAGTTTCGGTTGTTTCGACGCCAGAGGGACTGTACAAATTTAGGGACTTACCATTCGGCTTATGCTGCACGCCTGCTGCTTTTAAGCGCCTCATGGATGCCTAAATCTAAGTACACGGACTTCGAGCGCTTCGCCTCACTCTAAATACGGCCACCACGGCCGGGATTCTATCCCGCAACCTTCGGGCAGCATAGAAGCCCCATGGCCACTACACCAGCCTAGAGGCTATATAGGGAACGTAATGATACATGACGCATACACCTACACAAGCATCTTTTGAGCCCATGCTCGAAGATGCTTCACATTCAACTCAACAAAGGCCCTGGATGGTCAACATTCTCTTATGTTACAAATAAACAGCTACATTCCTGACGATACTTCCCTAATGCAAGTGCCACTCGAACAAGAAAAGTAAATAACAACCATGCATCACCGAGCATACAGTATTCTACAAGAAAAATGTATCTAAATATGTGTGCACTTCCAGCCGACCCCAAGGAGATCTGGCATGATCGGTCCAAAGCAAGCCTTCGATCTGTCAAACTTGAATAGCACAGCCGGCGCGCAGACAGAGGGTGCTAATTAGGGCTATATATTAGTCGTCTTCAGCCCTTCAATGCAGGCTCATTTTCTGCGCTATTCACTTCGTTGCGTAGAAGTTGCATGAAAAAACGACGGCTCAGCAGCTGCGGCTGTCAGCGTACGCAAGCGTCTCTCCTACAGTCGTCGATGTTTGCGGAGTTTCGAAAAGGTAAGTAAAAAAAAAAGAAATACAACACGAAATCGCATGGGCAGACAGTGCTTTCAGGTACTCGTTGGAAATTTGGAAGGATGTTCGGGTAAGCAATTTTTTTATTGATGGGACTGAAGCTTCATGACATTAATATACTGTGCCAAATAATTATCATAGCAAAGTTGATTATGTAATATAGTTTCTGGTCTACTTACTATTCAATCTAAACAGTTTTCAATAGACATAGTCGTTTTTTTATTTATATACTTATTTTCTGCCCCATTTCCTTAAGAGGTCATCGCCTCTGTCCCAATCCCTGCCTAGCAGCACCAACGCCAATATGCAAACGCCGTACGAGTAATAAATAAGCTGAGACACTCCGGCTTAGTCAAAAGTACGGAGGGCCTAGCTTACTACTCAGGTTGGGGCAGTTGAAATCTACTCCACCTACCCTTCCGAAAAAAAAAAAATATTTCTAGCCACGTCCTCAGGTAGGCCAGTCGGCTTTTGTTAAAAACTCGTGTCTCACGTGCGCAACAAGATCAGACAAGTTTCTTCCCTCGTTGCTTGATGCGCAAGAGACATGAAGTTGAAAAAACGCTAGAAACCTCGCGTCGCGCAGCACGAACCAGAAATTAGAATGTGTCGAATGTACAGGAAATCGCATTTACCATGCAGAGACGCATTCGAAAACGAATCCATCCGAATATGGGCCAATACGAATCCAAATGGAACAGGTTTTCACCTCAAATCTTCTCTCTTGTTTTCTTTTGCAGGTCAACGGTTCCTTGCGTGTCCAACAACAATGCAGTTGCACACAGTCACGCGTAACGAAACTCATTTACCATAAAATTGCAGGGGCGTAGCCAGGGGTTGGCACATTGGGCGCGTGCCCGGTGTGCCACCCCCAAAGTGTTTCTAGTCCCCCCCCCCCTCCCCGAAATTTTGTCGCCAGAGAGTTGAAAAGTGGCCCTTTTAAGAGTGTGCCTCTCCCGAAATCGAAATGGTGCCCCCCCCCCCCCCAAAAAAAAAAAAAAAAAAAATTTCTGGCTACGCGCCTGGAAAATGGCAGGTTTCCCCTAAGCAAATTGCACGGCTTGCGGTCTGCCAGGATTTCTATACAAACTCCCGAAAGAGCACCTCACTTCTTTTTTTCGTAATGTGACCATTAATGCATCAGATGAAGTATTTAACCAGCCGTGAGGTCATCAACGCGCTTCTCGTCATTCCGATTCTGGGCACGGACAGTCCAAATGGTCAGGCACTCCTTCACGACGTCCTGACGAGACGTCGTGAGTGAACGTTGCAAACAGAAGGGAGGAAGACGAGTCTGCCGATGGCCCGCGCGGATACAGTGCACCCGTCACGACAGGCCCCTTTACGTTTGTCACAGGGTCAGTGCCGCCTGCCCTCAGCGAAACACCCAGTGCAGCGCGCCGGCAACAACAGCCGCTGTCAACTGCAAAGACTTTACACGCGCTGACAACACTCGCAAAAGCGAGAGGGGGCGCGGCCCATGCGCGTTTCGCGTCTCAGCCTTGCAAACACTCACTCTTTGGCATTCTTGCCGGGGTAGTCGCCTTCGAGGTACGGTTCGCTGGCGCAGTCGGCCGACGAGTCAGACTCGAGCTGCTCCGAAGTGGCCGTGGAGCCAGGGTCCACGGTTATCTCGGGCAGCACGACAGCCGGCGGCAGGTGCGGCGGTGCGCCGATCCGCACGAGCTCGATGGCCGTCTTCTCCGAGAGGGGCTCCATCTCGATGTCGGAGTCGATGCCTCGGTCCAGGTCCATGTAGTACGAGTCTCGCGAGCCGCTGGAACCCGCGCGCAGCCGGAGGCTTAGGTTGGTGCTGCTGTCGTCGTCGGACGCGGCCATCGCACGGACGCCACCATCCGAGCACAAAAGGCACGCGCGACGAGCGGCCACTCAAATCGGCCGCCGCGCTGCCACAGCCATGCTCCGCGGCGACGCTTCCATGGCACGCCACGCTGTACGAACACACAAACGCACGGCGTAGACACGCCGCTTCTTCGCGAGTCGAGACCGGCCATCAACACCGTCAGCGTGACCCTCGGACGCTGGCGCCATCTCTTTACCGGAGCTGGAAGTGGCGCGCAAGGGCACCTCCTTTCGAATCGCTGTTGGATGGAGTGGATACGGCGAATACTTTGAATCCCCGAAGAACTGCGTGTCATTCAAAGTGTCAGAGTTCAACGAAGGAGAACAATGTGATCTAGTTTATGTAGATCAGTCCGAACCCTTTCTGTAATTTTATCCTTTGTGTGCCTATGTGAGGAGAGGCGTGGGAGTGCGCGAAGTGGGGAGGGTGAGGTGAGGGTATCCCCCAATGAAGAAACCTGCGCACGCCTATAGGCGAGCGAGATGTTTCATGCTTCACATAGCACGTTGGAAAGCTATTAAAACAAGTTTTCCAACCAAGCAAAAAAAAAAAAGGCAGCATATCCCCGGAGTGAATGATGGATAGTGGGGCGAAGCATCCGCCTGTCCGTGCGTGCGTCTGTTCGTGCGTCCGCACGTTCATCTGTGCGTCCGTCCCTGCTTTCGTCCATGCATCCGCTCCTGCGTCCGTCCATGCGTCCATCCGTCCATGCAGCCATCCATGCATCTGTCTGTGTGTCCGTTCGTCCACCTATTCAACACTACAAGTACCACCATCTCGCATCTTTTCATCATATATTCCTCATATAGAAGCAACGCCATCCAGCGGACATTCCAAGGACTGAACGAGAGGAGGCACACGCACACTTTCTTACGGCTTGCGCTTCGCGTCTACTTCCCACCTTTAACCACCTCGAGTTCATGGCATATACTAGTTCACTGTATTCATGGCACTGCGGCCCAACGCTCGCTAAACATTCCTAAAACCTATAGGAGGTTACACCCAGCGAGTATAACGTAGCAACCCTTTCTTGTCTTCTGTGCGTTGTTGAAAAATAAAAAATTCGCAGCCTGCGCGCTAACTAAAAGCCGAATTTCCTGTCTCTCTTTTCCCCTTAGCAGCCATTGGCATGTACATTGAGCACTATCTTTTATTGTTCAACAACGCACAGAAGAAATCTCTCACCGGCACCACCTTGGTGGTCAAAATGTGATGCTTGTTGCACACTACTACTGCGGCCACGAGGGACAAACAGGTGCCGCTATAAAGGGCTTCGTCCCTAAAAAGAGAAAATATAATTTCTTCAAAACTTTTTGAAAACTTGAGGAGCACTGCACCCTGTGAATCTGGATGACCAATCGACCAGCGAAGCTGTTTAGCAAACTGTTGACACAGAATATCGAACTTTACCTGATCACGCACCCTGAAACTCAATCCTAAGTGACAGTACGGAAATCATTGCCACCGATAAAGCGAATGAACATATACTATTTTTACAGACTCTCGCTAAATATAAACTGTTTAGACGAAGCCAATCAGCACTTGTGGCACAAAAAAATAAAAAAATAAAAGGATAACATAAATATAAATTCCTGGAACATTAGAGAGACAATTAATCAAGCACTAAATAAAGTCATTAAATTAATGTATGTTAAAGGACATGGTGGAAACATGTGGAACACGAATACGCAAAAGAAGCAACCAAAGATGGGGAGGGCATATTGGTTCCTATAACAAAAACAGTAATGTCAAAAGAATTGAAAAGAAAAAAAAACTAACTGAAGACTGGAATGAATTGTGGAATAAATAAGGCAAAAATGGGTACAGATTTACATGGATCAAAATTATAAATTTCACCCCGCATCACTTTCCCACGAATTATTACACATCGCAGGTATTTGCAGGACATGATAGATTCTCATTTTACATTACTGGACTTGAAATACATCAGAAGTCAAACTATCATCGCAAAAAGCCGATTGATATTTTTTTATGATTTTTGTGAGGGTTGCCCCATATTGTAACAAAAGAAAGGAGCTTACAAAAAGTTTGGGAATAATCTACAAAATAGGAAACTCGAAATTATTAAACAAAAAAGAAACAATAAAAACTTTTGGAAAAATGGCAGAAAATCAAAGAGGTTATAGTGCAGTACTAAACATTAAAGACAACACAAAACAAATTACACAACAGTCAAGGCTCATAAAATAGTGCCTGACATGAGAAATTGGAACAAAGACCAATATTGGAGAGGATACCTTGGTATTAATTTTCGTCAGGCACTTAAAAACGTATTTTCAATTAGTATTATTATATTTATTAAAATATTGTTAGGTAAAGGCAATAATGATTAAGGCGAAATCTGGCAGCAACCACTCAGTCTGAGACGATCGCCGAAAATTCAAGACGACAACAGTACTACTAAAATTACTTGATGAGCAAAAAAAGCAAGAAATACAAAGAACGCAGGAACATCAAGGACTTCAAGGAACGCAATACTGAGCGCACCCGGAAGCCTTGAGCATGGAGGCCCAGAAGACACCGATAAAAAAGTATCCTCAAGACAAGGAGAACAAGGGGCTAGAAGAGAGAATAATAATTTAGACCGAAATTTGCTTGAATTTACTTCATGTTGGTCAATATCCTTTTGTTTATTTTGGGGAAAGGTGCTATGGATGTCCGATTATTTTGGTGGCTTATTCTCATGACTGTGGTGGTTACTTGTGGAAGCCTTCTCGTACCGATTCTTTCTTGCTGGACAACATTCCTAAAATCCTCTTTTTCTCTCCCATTACACTTTTGTTCACGTTTCCTCTACTGCACACATCATTACTCCCTTTTCTTTCCCACTTTTTTACCCCATCTTTCTTTTTTTCCCCTATTCCCCCCCCCCCCTATCCTATCCGCCTTCAAACCTTCGATACACGTGCAGGTGGGCACCCTATAGCCCTCCTCACAACGTGTACACAAAGACCGTCTTGAATTAGGCTTGTGCCCCTTAAAAAATTTTAATTTGGGAAGTATTTGTGTACTAGGACGTCTGAGGAACTTTTCGCAGGGGGTGCACTGCTAGGGGCGAGTGTGCAGAGCAGACCGGCAAGATTGTACCGCGAAATCTCGAGCAAACGCCCCCTTCTCCTTTTAGCTTAATTTGAGAAATGCGCCAATGTCAGAGTATATAAGCGTCCCAATGGCCTCACTTCGCGCCATTCTCGTTTTCTTTCCAACTTGTTCGTTACAGAATCACGCAGCAACGGTTCCTATTACAAGTTCTGGGAGTGTTTAAATACACGCATGATTTCTTACTACACTTACTGTGCATGGTGCCTCGTGGTTGAAATCGGGGTTGTCAAAAATTGTCAGAACAATCCCTCCCCCCCCCCCTTCTACCTTTCTCCGGACGCCCAGTATGTGTACATTTCGAAAAGTTAATTCGAGCGTGAAAACTTGACACGATCACTCACACACGCACACACCCATGCATCAAAAAGTGGTGTGTGCGTGTGTGAGTGATCGTGTCAAGTTTTCGCGCTCGAATTAACTTTTGGAAATGCTCTACCAACTAGCCCAACAACAAGTTCTTTTAGTATGTGTACAATTTTGAAGAGAAACCATTACGGCATAGTGCGTGTGTTCTTCATCCTCTTTTTTTTTTTTTTTTGCATCTATCTTCCGTTTCACGATACGCGTCGTCTTGCCTGGCTTGCCTCATGAGCTCGGTGTGTCAATGTTATCAACTTTTCCCCTCATGTGTTCCCTTCTGTGG
Organism: Rhipicephalus microplus; assembly: GCF_043290135.1. Taxonomy (NCBI): domain Eukaryota; kingdom Metazoa; phylum Arthropoda; class Arachnida; order Ixodida; family Ixodidae; genus Rhipicephalus; species Rhipicephalus microplus. The sequence goes on along the minus strand of NC_134701.1, from coordinate 278,110,788 downwards.
TGTGTATAGTGGGGTTCGCCCAATTTATGTGCCACGTACTTGCGCTAGAGATTTTTCCACACACACCGACGGAATGAACTAAAGCCATCCCTAGCTTCGATGTAAAATTCAAACAACGGGTACTGCTCTGTGTGTCATAAATGACAGTGTAAAAATATCCGGCTTATTTTCACCTAATGAGATTCGAACTATCTTGCATTACGACACCTAAAGATACGGCTGCTCAAATCGATCTGCTAAAATCGATAACCTGCAGTAGGGCTGGTTAATGTATAATCACTCATTGCATTAAAAAAAAAGACAACGTTCCGTGAACCAAACTATCAAACGCAGCGATTAAATGACTGCTGCACTGAAAAATTTGTCTGTATGAATATAAGAAACTTAGCGCAAAGACAGAACGAAGGAAGGCAACACGAAGACGAGCTTTGTCACCTTCCTTCGTCCCGTCTTCGCACTCTTTCTTTTTCTTTTTTTTTTTTGTAAGTTTAAAGTTATGCCTTAGATAGGTCGCCTTTCGCCGCTTCTCCAGTTCGGGATCCTAATGTCCGCAATCTCGTGTGAAGCGAGAAATAAGCCATCCCTGAACTTTTTTACGAGTTGTCACTTTCCGGATCCGACATTGCGTCCCCGGATTCCCAGGCGAATCCATTTGTCTGGATTCAGGGAAGACTTTCAAATGTCCCTAACCGCTTTCACCTCGACGGTTGACAACTTCTACTTTTGTCGCATGGAGGCGTTCATGTGCGATTTGGCCATTCGCTGGTGTTAAAGCGGTGGTTGATGATGCTGCCGAGTACCACCAAAAAATACGCAGCGTTCTACCACATCCAATGAAAGAGAGAGAGAGAGAAAATCGATTGACTGTTTCTTGCTGTAGATTCGGAAACGTGGTCCGGTTTGTTTTTCGCAAGCGCAGCACGTGTTTAACACGAATGGCTTCGCTCGAGCACTCCGGAAGGATTCTGTTCAGATACTCCCTAACACTACAAATTTTAAACAAGGTGGCCGGCATCGCAAGATGCGTCTCCCCTTGCGATCTTTCTGCGTTTACGTCACCACCAATCTCCAGAGTGACTTAAATCTGAACACCGCGATAGTGAACTATAGAGCTTTTGTTCAACGGTTATGCCTCAATTCATATACTGCCCGCGAAAAATAATGTTCGAGTTAAGCCACCGTATTAGTAGCTTACCCGAAGAAAGCGTTATTAATCGCAGTAGGCGAGTAACTAATGCGAATACCATTTAACATGTCATTCCTCGTGAAGACACGGTCTTCCAGAGAAACGTCGTGGGTCGCATTCACGCTACTCTTACTCTACAACGACTAAGTAAATTATAGTTTTATATAGCCACATAGCAAACATTTCAAAAAAGGGCAACTTTTGGTCACAACGAATCTAGGCGCTCTTTCACCCCGACACGCAAGTACTTGGTTGCGCTGGTTGGTGCATATAGTAGATTAAGAACAACACGGTGCTCGACGAGATTCAGTTAACTGGTGGGCGCTTTTACATCGGACAAATATACCTATGCATAAGTTATTGGTGGCTGAGCAAGCACGCTCTATTACCAGCCATTCAGAAGTTGGTTGGTTGGAACATCAAGTCCTGCGGGACGCGCCCTATAGTGCGCAGCGGGCAACTCCCACGTCGGGACCTCCAGGACAAGCCTGTCGGCCGCATAGCGGGCCTGCTGGAAAGCCGGACCATAGTAAAAATTTTGAATGCCTTTATGTTGCCATGCGCTAACCAGGAATGACACGAACCGCAAAAAAAAAAAAGCGTAAATCACCATGTGTCTTCTCTCGTTTTTTTTTTCGGTCTGCGTAAGTCTACATTGCATTACAGCATGAAGGCGTTTTAACTAGCCCGTGTTCCAGCCTTATTGCGGCTGTCATTGCGCAATTGCAAGCATTGCGAAACAACCTGCCGTCACACACGGACGCAGATGCGTTGAACAACGTTTCAAATTGCATAAAGTAGCTAGCAAGCACTTCAGCTAGCCGTATTTCACACTCACCTGTACGAGAATACCTCGCAGCTTCCTTGTAGAAAAATTGTACCATCTTGAAGGAAAATGTATGGGTCCAAGAGACTTCCTAAACTGAGGCGTTTCATGTGTTACTCAAACTCTTGCTATCTTCACATGGTGCCGCAGGGGAGGGGTATTTATAACCATTCACAGTTTCGCACACGTTTAGCCTTGTCACCTTTCTTGTTTTCCATCGCAATTCGTGTGTCACTTCCAATTCGTGTGCATAAGGGCCGCCTCGCGTGATCTGAACCTGTTATACATCGTCTGATTTTCAGGCATGACCCATCTTTGGCGCTGTTTGATTCGCCTGCAGTCAAAATTCTTACCACGTTCTGACACAAAACTTGCGCAGATGCGGGTTCATTTTGTTTTGGCCATGTATATTTGACCCGATTGTGTAATCCCCACAATGCGCATTTAGCACCGCTTCTGTTCGACACCCCACCCCCGACCGGCCCCGAAAAAAACCCCAAAAACTGGAAGGTTGTCGCGACAGCGACTCCTCCCCTACGCAGCATGGACTCACTGCCGCGACAATATGGTGGAGATAAAGTGCGAAACGATGGAACACCGCTGTTGTGAATGGTAAACAGTAAATACAAGTTCAGCGTACACTAAGCTACCGCTTCAGCGATACAGCGAACAAGCACTAACTGTGAAGCAACATATGTTCTGACAGTTTGGACCGCATCTAGGCTACACGTAATGCGGCCCCGTACGAAAGGTCGACTGCCAAGGACGGCACTCTAAATCTATTGGGCTGGTTGTCCGGATGATCTAGTCTGAATGTCTCTGTGTTCTTAGGTGTCCTCGATTCGACTGCACTTTGGCCCTCGATTTTGCGAGTGCAGCTCGCACCACGTTCCCGTCTCTTCTCGATTTGACGGCGTAATGCACGAGCCCTCCAGCCCAAGCTTTCCCGCGAGGTCTCGTCGCGTACAAATAGCGAAGTAAATGACGTGGCAGCACTTTTGCCCTCGATTTGATCGCTGCATCGAAACTGCTATTGTGTCGTGCTACACTAACACTGGAGGAACTGGCGCGGCACTTGCACGGCACTTGCGTGAACTACGCGCAGGAAGTGCGGCCAAATCGAAGAGGCCTCTTGTTGAGTTCTCCACATGCTTCGCTCGAAGTGCCCAGATAACGGCGATGGCTTTAGACCGAAGGCCGACGACAACACCAGCTATAAGCATTCTTCATTTTCACACCATGTTACCAGACTCAAACTGCTTTATTTCAACACACACGCACTCACAGTGGTAAGAAACTGCCTGAAAATAATAAAAAAAAAACAAGATCAAGGATAGCGCGCTTCAAGCATCGTCTACGATGAGAAGTAGGGCGGTAGAGATTACAAGTAACAATGAAAACAAACAAACAAAAAAAAGTAAGAGAAAGGGCAAAAGCGAGCACTGCACGCCGCTTCACATCGGCGGCGCTTGGGCTCCCATCTTTGCAGCCATCTTGGTCATAATGTTCTTGATCTTGGGGTTAGACTGATACTTGCCGATGTTCATCGGGTTTTGACTGATGTCTTGGAATGCCGAAGCCACTTCCGGATCCTGCCGAAAAATCACAACCGCAACAAAAAAACTTCGAAACCAGTAGCATACACAATAATATATTTGCTGGGATTCTACGTCTCAAGAACATATGATTATGATTGGCGCTGTGGTAGAGGGTTCTGCGAATTTCGAGACCACCTCGGTTCACTGAAACTGCACCTACATCTACGTCACAGGCCTATAGAATTTCACATCTATCGAAAATACGATTACCGCGGCTGAGATTCGATCCTGCAAAAAGTCTAGTGCCCCAACCACCAGACCTTCGGTGGCGGGTCAGAAAACCAGAAGCAAAACCGTCTCACTATTGATCAACCGGGCCAATCTACCGACAAACTGAAGCTGAGCACCAAAAGGAACATACATGTTTTCTGGCCAATTGTCGACCGGTTACGACAGAGTGAATTAAGTTACCTGTTGAGCTTACTCTTTGAACATGTCAACGTAAACATCATCAGTTTAAAGAGATGCAAAACCGCGCGTCGCCGCTCACCTGAAATGCGGCCAAGATCTCGGGGTCCTGGAAACAGTCTCCCAAGCCGCCGGGCATGCCTCCGGGGAAACCAGGAATGCCACCGAGATCGTCATCATCCTGTGATATTTACACATGCATCGTGTACTACTTCAACGGGGCTCCCTCCGAATCACTATTTCCCGATGTCTCACAAACGCTCGGGAAAGCCACAAGAATGCTACAATGACCACGGTCAGCACTCAAATCCGCGACATCGGGCTGGGCAAAAGAATGTGAGGTGCAAGCGCGAGCCGCCGAAACTCTGCCATGATTCGACTTTTTTATTTCACCCCCCCCCCCGCAGAAACGAAACACTAGCGCGATCATTCCGCAGAGAACCTTTTAGCTGAATGTAATGAGGACCACTTCTCGAAATTACTAGTGAGAAGTAATTCATCATATGGCTCATTACAGCAAAAGGCAAGTTTACTACTGTAATCTCGCTTACTGCAGTGTCATGCATGCATTACATAAATGCACGTATACGCACCTGTGCTTCCTTCTGCTGCTGCTCGTACCTGCGCTGCTGCTCCTCGCGCGCCCTGCGCACCCTCTCGGCGCGCTCCTTTAGCTCGCGTTCCTCGCGTTTGCGCTCCCACTTGCGTCGGTGCTCCTGCAGCTTCTTGGCCTGCACACGACATCAGTCTCTTGAACTATCTGGCTTAACTTCTCAATTAAAACACACACACACATCGTCCAAGACGCCACCAACTGCCTCAAATCGCATCGTGTACGCGCGATCAACGTGTTGATGGCAATAGCGTTTTTTTTGTTTTTTTTACCCTGTCCGGGATTGTGCGGTATGCAAAATCTATCGTATTACCAGATCGCATGTGCAAACCTGCCACCCTGTCAAGTGGCGCCAGCTACGGAGGATGAACAGCAACAAACACGTAATCTATCTTTCGAGATTCCAGAAGCACCCTTTCTAAGCCGATGCAGGCATTGATTAATATATGGCTCTCGAAAAATGGTGCCGAATCGACACGAATAGTTTGCCATCGAAGCTTGAGGATTGTAATGTAAAGCAAATGAAAACACCAGCTCGGAGCTAACCAGCTACAGAGCGCATGATGGCCACTAGATAAATTAGATGTGGACGGCGACCCATGGCAGTGCGGCCACGTTTCTCGGGCGCGCGCGTGCACAGTTCTTCTCACTCGACATTCCGGCAAACGCAAACCTTTTTGCACATACCGAGATGCTTGCGAGACAAAAACGGCTTAGTACCCAGCGCCTTCGTGGAAAAGTGAAGAAAGTGAGAAACGGGAAGACATACGACATGCATCAGGGGCCGCACTCTGAGACGATCAATTTTTGTGACTAATAGAAGAGTGTTTCAGGGTCGGCGACTTCCAGCTGCCGGTGAGTCACCAGGCCCTTGCGCTGTATACGCTCCCTGCGTCCCTCTATACGCCAGCCGTCCGCAAGGAGAGCCCACAAGAACTCATGGGCTCGGGTGCACAACACGCTTGCGTTGCGAGTGCTCAATTTCTCTAATGTCGCTATGCGTGACGTCAGATCTCGGGTCTTCAATGGCTGATGCCAACAGCTGCATTTCGTCAACCCCCCAATAAGAGTTCACTGAAAGCAATATTACGGGATCTCTCCAATTAAGAGTACGAGTCAGAAATGCTAGATTAAGTCTCCATATAACTTTTTTGGGGTTTGGGGGCCGTTCCACGCACTTCCCGCACAGCCGCAACGCACGTGCCGGGACCCCTACCACACGCAAGCGGGAGACAAATAAGCCAATTGGCGACGCTGAGGAGGGTGAAAGAGCGTCACCAATTGGCTTATTTGTCCCCCGGTTGCGTGCGGTAGGAGTCCCGGGCACGTGTGTTGCGGCTGTGCGGGAAGCGCGCGGAACGGCCCTTGCGTCGCAAAACCACGGCACGATTGTGAGGGACGCCGTAGTGGAGGTCCCCGGGCAATCTTGACCATTTGGTGCTCTTCAACGTACGTGCACCAAAATCTAAGTGCAAGGGCATCAAGCAGTGCACCTCGATCGAAAATGCGGCCGCCGCTGCAGGGATTTGATCCCACGACCTTTCGGGTCGGCAGTCTGGCACCACACTCACTAGACCTAGACTATGGCGGGTTCCCACGGCTAGCTTTAAGATGTGGTTTGTGTTAGCCATGACACCCGGTTTAGCCCAACTACATTCCGTGGAGGAAAAAAAAATTAAATATACACGCAAGTCACCAACTACGCTGTATCAATGTACGTCGATCGTGTCGCTGTTCCACGCTACCGCTGTGCAGTTTTTTTTTTCCCTTCGGTTTTCTCACTCCAACAAGAAAAGGCGGGCCAGGAGCGCGCCAAAACAAAACGAGCCGAGGCTCGAAAATTTACGCGTTTATTTTCGTTGTTCGGAGAAGCCGTAACTCTTCTAACGGTTTCCCGCCAAAACGAACTCGCGGTTCGCCCTTCCGCAAACACCCGACTCGACCGGAGGAAAACACGGCCCCCGTTTTTGATACGCGCATCGTCGAAAGCTCTACTGGGAACGGGACGGTCACTAAAGTTCCCCCGTGGAACCATCTTATCACTGGTAATAAATGTTTTCAGCGGCCTACACGTAAAGCCGCGTTATACGCGCGCTTACGTGGAAGGAGACGGAGCACACAGGAGAGGCAGTACAGTCGCGATCAATACCAAAGGGAACACCGAGATCATGTTCAAATAAACGGTTACTTGGAACGTACACAGATGTCTGACGCACCGAACAGCAAAAGATGCATCTCCGCTTGGGCATTTCGTGTCACGAACAAATGTGCGCTTGCCGAGCGCGTACAACCGCCATGACCTTAGAATGTGATTCCAGTGTTCCCTCTTCCCCGCCACGGTGGTCTAGCGGCTACTCGGCTGCTAACCCGCAGGTCGCGGAATCAAATCCGGGCCACGGCGACTGCATTCTCGAAGGAGGCGAAACCGCTTCAGGCCCTTGTGCTTACGGTTAGGTTCACGTTCAAGAAACCCGGGTAGTAGAAATTTCCGGAGCCCTCCGCTACGACGTCTCTCATAATCATACCGTGGTTCTGGGTCGTTAAAACCCCAACGATCCTCATCAGTGTTCCCCCTCGTACGGCTCCCGACTGTACGTTTCGGGACAAAGACGGGGCCCAAAGGGCGCTCAGAGGTGAAGGCCCTACACCCTATCTCGAAACGAAACAGTAAGATGAAGAACGAAGTAATCGGCCTCGAGTTTTGCCCTAAAACATCCGTCTCCTTCAGTAGGCATCAGCTCGCCAAAGAAATACTAATTTCAGAACGAAAGCACGACAGGAAAGCCACTATAAGAACCATAGCGTCATAGGACCTGCCTGCTTCGTATCAAACGTTTGTTTGTTTTAACACTACGTGGAGAAAGTAAGTGCACTTAAAGAACTCTGCCCAACCAACATAAACGCTGTTCCATTTGCACTCGCACACATCCCTACTAAAATCATTACATACATAGTGTGTTACTCTCTTGGTTTCCTGTTGAAGTAGCTCGACGTATCTCGAGATTGTCACCTTTCTGTAGGCCGTCTATTTCAACTGCCTTCGTAGCCTTTCAGCCAGTAGAAACGCGTCAACAGTCATTTTGTTGAGGTACAATCGAACGTCACGTATTGCTTTTCAGGAAAGGCTAGCAATAGTTTCCGAGAGCCCTCGCATTGCTTCAGGTGCATGATAACTCCCCAAAGAACCGCGAAGGAGCAGAGTTAATTAAGTATGACTCAACCATCCACTCTAGCACGAAGGAGTTGGCAGGATCCCTCTGTTTTTTAGAGTGTACTGTTCTGTGCCAACGTCTAGACACGATAACTTGTCTTCTCCAAGGACAAAACAAACCTTGTGCAAACGTAGGTACAGGATTAGGTCACCCCTTCTCACGCTCTTTCTTCCCTCGCACTTTTCCCCTTTAATTCACTTCGACACCATCAGCTATAAGAACAGCTGTAACATACGTATAACACCTCGCCTGATATAACCGATCACACGTACAAAAACGCATACGAGCGCGCACCCTGCACGCGTTATCGCATTCCCGGGATTCCTCGCCGCTATAGAATTACAATGTCCTTACACACACCATCGCAGCAGCATCTAGAGTTGGCACGTCCGCAAGACATCCCGGCCCCCCACCCCTACACCACGAAGCATGCCCCTGAAACATCATTTTTATCCCGTGCGTGGCAGACGATGCAAATTGCCGGCCACGCTTACGCGCACGGTCCCATATCGGCGGCGAAAGACCGGAGTCGAAGCTATAGCGCCAGGGAAAGGCGGCGGCCGGCTCTGGGTGCAGTGGCAAGGGGAAAGCCAAACACATTCCATGGTCCCCGAGCGGGACACACCTGAGCCACGGTCGGAGTAGATGCTGCGGGCAGAGCTAAAACGAACACAGCCAGCGAGCGCGTCCTCTGCGGCAAAGCAGAGAAAGAAGAGGCGAGGCGACTAAGACGCTGGCAAGGGACCAAGGGGCCGGGGTCCCAAACTTAGGTTCTCCCCTTTCCTTTCGCCTTTCCCCCTTGCCCTCGATTGTAAGAGAGAGGGAAGGAGTGGGGCACGCAGCTCGAATCCGGAGCTAGCCCCCGAGTGCGTTAGCGGGCGACGGGACGAAAAACCGGGGCTGCGGGGAGACCCTGGGAAAAGCCCACGGTCGCGGGTTAGTGCTGGCTGTGGTCGAGCAGCGGAGCACACACACGCCGTGGTGCGATCGATTCACCGGGAAACGAGAAGACACCAACGACCGGCCGCTGAGCGGAAGGACGACGACGACCAGTGAGGCGGCGACGCTCTAGCAGCGGCCTCGACATGGCACCGGCGGCGGACGAGCAGAAGGTCAGCCTGGACGCCCGAGGCGTGCTCATCATGCTGGTCGCCCTCGGAGGAATCGTCGGCCTTTGGGTGAACGGTGAGTGTGGCGGCGCCGAGGAGACCGTCGCGATGCGCAGTGGTTCACGTACACGGACGCACGGCTCTCTGTCGACATCCTGGAAGCGGATGCAAGGTCGGCCCTGACCAGCTGATGCTGCAGACTATTGCGGCCTATGCGTGGGGGTGCCTCGAGTATAGTGAGGGCATGACGGTCTATCACGCTGGCCAGTCTAGATTCGCAAACGCTTCTTGGGTGCACATTTGTTTGTACTGCCTAACAGTCGACTGACGTTACTACAAGACATTACAAAATGTCCGGCTACGATATGGAATTTTCCCATACGGTATAATAACCGCAAACGCTTTTCCTTTAATGACAAAAAAAATAAATGTTTGGATTACATAACAGTGCATGGGGAATATTTGAAAGTCGTCCGGTCAAGGATAAAGGATACATCAATTGGTAGCTGTGCTGGATTAGAGCGGAAACAAGCGCCAAATTCCGTTCCTTTACTCCGACACCAAGGCAGCGCAAAGACATCCGAAGCGGGGACGGCATTACTGTTGGTCTCAAGTTTCACTTGCGCATGCATGTTGAAATTGAAATGCTGCAAGCGTCATAATCAAGAAGTGTTTTAAACAAGCGTGTTATCTCACACACAAATTCGATAGAGGCTCATGCGGTTCGCAGAGAGCTCCTGTGGATCGTTACATCGAGGCTTTGCATGAACCCTCCCCCCCCATTCACGATTGATTTGATTGATTGATATGTGAGGTTTAACGTCCCAAAACCACTATATGATTATGAGAGACGCCGTAGTGGAGGGCTCCGGAAATTTAGACCACCTGTCCCCCCATTCACGAAACGCGCGAATCCAACAGCAGGCCGAGCTAGGAAGCAGACTCCTGCAAATACGGAGTCCAAAACTTCAGGCGATCAGTCGATAAGGATGTACCACGCGCCAGCCAAGCCTTCGCCGTTTCGGCAAGCTCGCCCACCGCGAGAGTGGTGCAGCTTACGACCATAGACGGGTGGCCCACCACGGAGGTCTACACGCCGTGCCGAAAGAAGTGCCCGAATCTCGATCATGCGTAATGCTAGCTTCCTGGCAGCGCGCCAAGGTCAGCCCGATCGGAACCGCCTGCCGCTACTCGAGGAAGATCGCGACAACCGCGCCGGCCCACACGATCCGCAACACTCCGCCATCGAAGGCGAGAAGTTAGAAAACGTGCACAATGCGCACATTGTCGATTCACTTATTCCGATGTACAGTCGCGAGCGACATCAGGTGGAACACTGGAAAACGCAGTCGGAAAGAGCAAAAGTGCTAATACTAAATCTTAAAAGGTGTCTATGCAATCCGTCACTCTTATATGAGTTCACCACAAAAGTTCGGTGCTTGAGCTAACACTGCTTGCGATAGCAAAAATAGTTACTATTAGCGAATTACTGTGCTGCTGAAACGAGGGTGGTAACCGAATAGGCAGCTTACTAACTTAGCAACCGTGCAGTTGATATGGTACGTCGATAGCGAAGTAAACCGAAGTTATTTTCTACAGCGCGAGTACTCTTCTTATCAGAATATCCCACATGACAACTGAACAGTAAAGCTGGCCTTTGCCGGCGTTCGCTTTGGGCCAAGCAGGAAGGTAAGAGAGTTCGAATAAGGTCTCCGGCACTTTGGACACTGCCCCTATTCTAAGTCACTCTAGTCTTGCTGAGGACCGTTGCTTTAGTGGGCATACCGTCATGTTTATTTGACGCAAAGATTTTGGGACATGCTTTGGAGCTCCCATTAAATTCGAGAAATATAGCATCCACAACGCAAAACCAAAACGCTGTTTGGGTCTCGCGCATGCTCAGTGGCCTCGACGCTATTCCTTTGGGCCTTCTATCCAAAGACTATCTATTATTTCATTCTCGTAATGCATACACAACAGCACAAAAGTTGCGCATTTTAAGAATGTTGCGTGTTCTGGCAAAGCGTATTACAGAGTGTCCCCATCAGTAACGATGTTCCAGACTGCGAACCTGAGTGACGAAATTACAGCGCCACTATGCCCATGAGTGAGCTTGCAGATTTCCAATCTCAAATGTAGAAACGCAGCCAGGAAACGCCGTCCTAGCGGTAACATCAAAATGAGGACTGTAACGGTTGTAGAGAAGATGCATAGCGCCAAAAACCGGAAATCACTAGGAGTGCAATCGCTTGTGCCCGCACCGAAAGTTCTTTTCAGCCCCTCCCTCCCCCAATTTAACAGACGGAGTTCCGTACATCGCGTATTGGTACACAGGACCGTACACGTTGTAAGCCTGTAGCTTTTGAATACAGTCTCTTTTGACTTTAGACTATAGTATACGAAGAGATTTCCTCCGGGGCGCGATACGCTACAGGCTAGAGCATGACGCGAGTGCAATGACGATCAACGCTAACGAAAAGCTCTGTGTGCAAATGTGGAGCTCTCTGTTCTCTTCGTGTTTAAAGAGCTCCAGCCCATCTGAATCGGGACAAAATCACCGAGTGACGCCACTGCCAGGGTTGACTGAATTAAGTAAGCTCTCGGCATGACGGTACCTTAGCTAGGGTAAGGGGGAGGGCGGGGATAGTGGGCCAAGGTGCTACTGGACTCGTCAATGAACAGCCCCAGTGGGTCACGGTGTCTCGGGCGGCCATTCCGTATGCAACGGGTGCGGCGCTGTCGCCCGTCACCACGCTCAGCGAGCAAAGGCGCGTCGGGGGGAGACACAGCACGTCTCGAGAGAGCGGCGCTTAACGCTATAAATACGCCCTCGACACCCCCCGAAATAAAGCGGCGCGCCACTTGTTCGCGGTAACCGGCGACGCTAAACGCCATCGCAGTCCCCCAGACCGTGCGAGGCGGACTAATCGTGGCGTGTACGACACGCACGCACAAACAACCGGAGAGAACATCCCCGTACTTGGCACGCACGGAGTATAGACGGACACTACTGCCAGACTTGGGCACGCCCAGATAAGTTCCCGTCCGGGCAAGAGATAATTCGGGGCTCCTCCAGGAGTCCCCGACCGCGGCAAGCGCGGAATAGAACGCAAGCGCATGCGAGCACGACCGCGGGCATGTGACTTCATGAGGACGTCGCGTTAGATGCGGATTTATGACCAAGCGCAGAAAAACGTGTTCCAGAGAAACAGAACATGAAGCGATGCTGCAATACAACACATTTTGCCTTAGAAAAAAACACCGTCAGAACACACGCGCGTGCACAACCAATAAAGGAAAAAAAAAAAACGAGAACGGGCGAAGCAAGGGGCCGGCCAAATGTCAAAAAGTCAGACGAGCCGCACTGATATATCAGTCTGAACTTCAGAAAACGATTTGAAAAAGTATAGTTTCAATGGACTATCATACCACGTCGACAGCTAATCAATTGTTCGTATTGCAAGACAAGACAAAGCTTCTAAAAATGCAGGCTTCTGGACAAGGCCAAGTGCCATGGCAAAAGTGAATGAAAATCGGTCTTTGAGCGACCCACAATGAGGTCAAATTCTCAGAACTAAATGAGCTCACGTGGATCAAGCTGGGACATTTGTAGATAAGTGCGTACGAGCAGGAACCAGCGAGTTAAAAGATGCCTCAGATAATGTTGCCTAAACCTGCAAGGGTACATCTACCCATGCAAGTACTGAATTCCATGTTCTTTCTCAAACCCAAGAATAGCGATGGATATGTGGCCCCTATAGAGCCACTGCATTTGGTTTCCTATTGCCTCCACAGCAAAGGTGGTGTAGTGTTCCACCATCAGCGGCTTTTAACCTAGAAAAATACCCTGGCAAGACATCTAGATCCTCAACGAAACTGAAACTTTTGCCTTCTTTTGAAAGTCAAAATTTTTTCAAAGTCAAAATTAACTTGGATAATAGTGTTGCATATACTGAACCTCTAAAAAGTTGTCAATTTGAACAATATCTGTGAACGCAACAAGACCTGTTGCTGGCAAATTCTGCGTGGGTTTCTGGACCTCTCTTTCAAGGCATTAAGCAGACATATTGACACATTGCCAACAGTACATATACAAGCACTTTTTCACGGATGATACAGACGGGAGACATGAAATAATTACCAAGGTCAAACTAAAGACAAACAGTACAAAGTTAACTGCAGAGCACGGGGCAAGATACCCTTACATTTTCTTGTGTAGGTGTGTGAATTGATAATGTCAAGTATCCTTGTTGGAATTCTGGCACAACAATAGTCTTCATAAATTTGAAGCCTTATTTGGTTAACTTCTTTTATTAAGTATTCTTTTGCATTTCTCTTCAGTCAGAGTACTGGAACCTTGGCATGGATGAACAAAGTGTAAAGAATACACCTATCAATCATTGCTTGTTTCTTTAGTCCTCAAATAAGTGAGTGATAACTATCAGCCTACCATAGCTCCGTGTTCTGCTTACTATAAACAGAGCCTGCCGCTATGCACTGCCTATGAGGTGTGCGCATGCACCAGTGCAGCCATTTCGTGCGTGGAAACAGGCTTCTTTTCTGGCTCTATCACTTGGAAATTCCCGCTGCCCAGCCTGAAGAAATCCTTTCTGCAGTCAGATTTTGCAAACGGACAGTTTGTTTGAAAACTGAGAAAGAAAAACAAACACTATCTTTTTCAAAGCACATAAATTGTGACTTCACATTCAGTGTTCCTATGCATGACAGCACGGGCAGTGGGGAAAAGAGGTGCATGAAGAGCAGCATAATTTTGCATAACGTGCTACATGTGAACTCCTAATTTGACAATAAATCCTAAACAATAGCCAGCTTACAAAGATCAATCAAGTGAGGAAACACAACTTGTCTCCAAGAGGTAATCAGGAATGTGATAAGGTTATCTACTTTTTTTTTTTCTTTTCAGAGTTCATGGTGTCGGAGGACAACTACCCTGGTAAGATGAACTACTTGAAACACATGCACATATACCACTCCTACATAAACAAATCAACCCAACTGATGCGTAAACAGCGACACTCTTGCATATACAGGAATAATAAAATGAAAAGCATGCTGGGAATCGGTGATTAAACGGTAAGAATACAGAAAGTTTAAACGGGTCACAGAATAAGACATCCAAACAATAACATTGGAAGTAACAGGAAGAACAGAACTTTTCATGCAGTAACGTAATGCTTTACGACGAAAAAAAATGAAATCAAAGGATAGTGAAGCGAATGTCAGTAGGGTACAGTAAGACTGATGGGATGGCACTTGCAAAAAACCCGACAATAAATGCCAATCAAAGTTCGAATGGAAAGCCATTGCATTCATCACATTTGAAATGCACCTAATTTGGCAATCCTGAAGTCATTCATAGGCCAAGAAACTTTTTCATGGAAAAGTGCCATGAGCACGAAAGCAATTTTTTTCAATCAGATGGGCCAGTGCGCTCTGCAGTTGAACAAAGTGAGTAGTTCGTAGCAGTGACAAACATGCAACCGAGAAGTATGCCAAAGTTCAGTCATAATTACAGAGTTCAAAACAACACCATAGGGAGACAGTTTAAAGTTAGAAGGCATGCCTGTAGTGAACAGAGATGGAGCTGTTCCTCTTCCTGGCAGCGGGCTATGTGTACCAGCCACCTAAGCGTGGCAAGGCGGCAGAGCCTGCGGTGCGCGAGCCCCCACGGCCAGTCCTGCTAACAGTGGAGGACTGCGGCAAGCTGGCGCTCGAGGCCGTCCGAGAGTATGTCGAACGACACCCCATCGAGAGGGACGACTCAGCAGAGGTCACACGAGAAGAGACCGAGGACAAGGCCGCCAGGCAAGCACTCACAAGCATTCCTCTAACCTGTTCTATCTAGTTCCACAGACCGGGCACAGCAAAAACTCCCATTCCACACAACAGATTTGTCCTACTCCATACTTTTGTTGGATTCGTCAGCTTAAGTGCGCCTAATGCACATGTGTCATGCAAGTATGTACAAGTGTGGTGACAGATATCGCCAACCATGTTCACTTTACTTGCTTGGCTTTTTAGTGTGTTTCTGCAGTCAAAAACAAACAGAACATTCCTGACAAGTCTATGTTGCAATCAAATCCAGTATCAAGGCAGTCCAACAGAGCGTGCACAGGTATAACGTCATGTTCCAGCAATGGCAGCATAGCACCGACCCCACTTGATATAATATGCACCAGACACTGCCAGCAACACACTTTCAATTATGAGATTGTTCAAGATAACGAGATTTCAGGGAGTGAGTTCACTACACTAGTGTGGCTGTTCCACAAGCCGCGAGCATGCGGGGTTAAGGTGGAAAAATGGTAAACAGTGTTCACCAACAGAGCTGAACGCTGACACCTACTTCTACTTTGATGCAGTGAGGAGGAGCCCGCCGTACTGGACGAATTCCTCAGCAGAGCCAAGGCTCGAGATGAGGACACCAGGGCTGCTGCTTCTTCGGAGGAAGTGCACGATGAGGAACCGCCCAAGAAGCATGTCGTCGAGAGCGAGGAGGTAAAGGTCAAGCCGAAAAAGACCAAGAAAACTAAGAAGGCCAAGAAGACAGCTGCCGCCTAAGGTTGCAGAAAACGGTGCCCTGTCTCACACCTTCACCTTACCACTATCAATACTAGATCCCATCCCATCCCGATCGACACCACTTTGCGATTCCAGTGATTTATTCCCGACCGTCTTTCAATCACACACGAAAAAATTCGGGTGACATATGTAGCATTGTATTTCACTCTATTCTGGACCTAGCGATTCAATCACAGCTGTTTCGAGGTATACAACACGGCTGAGTTGAGAAGATACTGCCCGGTCATTGCCCCTGGCGATGTATACTGCCAATAATAATGTTAAATAAAAAAACTAGAAAAATGTATAGGAAGGCGTGCATTTACTGTTGACGAATATCTTTATTGAATCAATAGGCAAGCATCCTTGTTTCATATGTAGATGGCTTACTCTATGATTGGTTGTGTGCAAACAAAATATCAAGCAAAGGTATGGTCAATCTCAAGTTTAGGTTAATTAAGCAATGTGTTGCCACACGGATCTAAGTCAAGCAACGAAACCAGCTAAAGCTTTCTTGTACTCCATTTTTTGCACTGTTTTATTTCCGAGACAAAATCAGATTTCTTACGCATTCCTAAGACATAGCTTCATACCAAGCGTTGATTCACCGCTATAACCTGCGGAAGTGGTAAGGCTGCCATGAAAAAAATTGTGGGTATACAGAAAATAGCACAACACCTAAGCACTAACATAATCGTCTCGAGAGTAAAGTGGTGCTTAAAATTTTGTAGCATATGACAGGTCAAGCACAAAGAGAATTTAACGAGATGGCAGATACAGAAAAGAGAGATGAATAAAACAGAGTTTTGACCGAACCAATGTACTTTGCCCAGTGAATGAAAAAATATATATATATCACGATTATGAGGACAGAAAGGAGGTATGCATATATTAAGCAAAAAAAAAAAAAAGAGGGCAAGAGCACAGCCCATTCTTATGCAAGAAGACTAGCAAAGCCATAGTAACCACGGACACAGCGGAATAGTCTAGCTCGTAATGCATGCATACGTACCATTACTAACTTGCAACATAGTTATGATGTTTTCTGGCTCGATATAGGCATATATACCATCAAACCGATGCTTCATCTGGCAGGTACATGGTATGTTGCAGCAGGCAGACGGTGTGATGAAATGCAAACGTGTCTTCCTCAATGCGCTAACTTTCCAAATCGGCCGCAGGAGGCCGACGAGGAAGGAGGCGTATCAGCAGGGCAGGAAACAGAAGAGGAAGAGAGTGCCGAGGCTGAAATACATGGTGAGGAGGAGGAAGAGGAGGAGGAGGAAGGTGAGGATAGAGGCGAGGATAGCGGTGAGGAAGCCGCATCAGAGGAAGAGGCTGCCTCTGAGGAGGAAGAAGAGGAGGCGGAGGAGGGAGGTGAGGAAGCAGGAGCAGTGGGAGAAGAAGCAGAGGAGGGAGTAAATGTGCAGGAGGATTCTGAAGAACAACACGAAGAGGAAAAGGCTCGAACAGGACCTCGGTCACGCAAGCACATCGCTGAAGTGCTCGGATTTGCCGAGATTGGAACCAAAGAAGACAAAGAGGAAGAGGCACTCATCGAGTCTATCCTTAAGGAACTGAAAAAACTCTCCGTGAATGACATCGAGCCAATGGAGAAGCTTTACAAGTTCAAGGACATAAGCACCAGACTGCTTGGAGGTAGCTATCACACCATGGCCCAAACAGTTCTCTGTAGCAGGCTCAGATCCGTATTCTAGAGCGTTCCTCCACTCAACACCCTGCCGCTACTCAAGAAAATTGGTGACAGCGCCACCCTTCGACAGAAATCTCCATGTTGGTACACCCCAGCAATGCCTGAAAAGTACAGCATGGTCTTCTGGCGAGAGGTGGCACTAGACTCAGCTTGGCGAATTCAAGAAAAAGGTTCGAGTTGAGGCTTGCTAGAGAATACGAGGATCAAGCTGCATTAAATTATGAGGCTAATTGTAGCACTAAGCTTAGTACATGAAGAAAAGAATATTCTCATAACTTAAAGTCCTATAACAGCCACTATTACAACAGAGAAAAGCACATACAGGACCAATTATCACTAATTAGCGAGTCTCTAGAAGAAGAGTGCCCCCAAGGATAGTTTCATACATAACTTTTTAGAACCAAAGGCTAGAGAGGAAAGTCGGATGGATTCTTGACCCTGCTCCTTTTCCTTGACTCAGATGCTGAGATATTCAACAAGCCTATGGCACTTTTCCTTGGGCCCTGGAGCGCCGGCAAGAGCAGCATCATAAACTACCTGCTGGGCACAGAGCATACCAAGGCAGGCCTCAAAACAGGTGCGCAGTACTCATTGTTTACTATCTCAACAAGAGAAGAAGAGCTTCCATGTTTGACAATATCGGTCCTGGTACAATGCAGGTCCGCAGCCATCTGACATTGATTTCACCATTGTTCACTACGCTGACAAGCTTCAACGACTCAGTGGCACCGAAATGGCTGCACACTGGGCCTTCTCAAGTGTCCAGAAGTTTGGCCAAGGGTTCCTGGATCATTTCAAAGGAATCGGCCTGCCTCACCCACTGCTGCAAAAGGTACGACCAACATCTTGAACAGCGAAAAAAAAAAAAAAATGACTGGATGCAAACGCACTGCTCAGGCAGCCTACGCAACTTGCAACCACTCTAGTGTGAACCTTCCATTTCAGGTGACCATCGTGGATACACCTGGCATTCTTGACAAGCGCAAAATAGAGAACTACCCTTTTAATGACGCCTTTCAGTGGTTCATCGATCGTGCTGATGCCATCTATGTTGTGTTCGACCCAAGCAAGCTCGAGGTAGGGGAAGAAATGGCCACTCTACTTGACCAGCTCAAGGGTCGTGAAGGTCAGATCCGATTCATTCTCAACAAGGCAGACTTCATCCAGCCTCATGACATCATGCGCGTTACCGGACAACTCTTATGGAATATCTCTCCCCTCCTGGGGAGTAGTGATGCTCCAATAATCCATGTCGTTTCGATGGCTTCAAGGCCTTTCCATGCTGGCACCCCTGCAGAGTTCTTCGAGGAGCAAGAACTGGCCCTGCTAGAGCACTTGCGTGAGATAATGGATGAACGCGTAGAGAACACGATTGCTTTTGCCCGTCGACATGCTGTACGTGTACGCAACCATGCAAAACTTGTTGACTGCTACCTGAGCACATTTTACAAGCAGAAGGGACTGTTTGGAAGCAAGAAGAAAGTGGCAGAGCAGATTGCCAAAGACCCAAACAAGTATCACATATTTGAAGGGCTCAGCAGGCTAACCAACATCAGTCGCTACGATCTTCCAGACCCCCAACTGTACTACAAGTTCTTCAAGATCAACCCCATGTACGACTTCAAGCCACTCACTGCCACCTGCACCTACTTTAAGGGATGCCCGCTTGATAAGTTGGACATTGCCATTGCCTACGACTTGCCACAGCTACTGGGCAAGTACAATGACCAAACCAAACTGAAGAAGGACCAGGACAAGTCCATGGCAGGACATGCTCCAGTGCCATTACCAACTGGGCAGCGACACAGCTGAGGTGTGACAGTTTCAGCACGCAGATCTCTCACCTTGGACACGGTGACCATGCTAAGCTGCAGTGTCTGCATCTAGAATATTGCTTCCTGCCAGAAAGCAGTGCCTGCCA
This sequence comes from Rhipicephalus microplus, assembly GCF_043290135.1. Taxonomy (NCBI): domain Eukaryota; kingdom Metazoa; phylum Arthropoda; class Arachnida; order Ixodida; family Ixodidae; genus Rhipicephalus; species Rhipicephalus microplus. The sequence goes on along the minus strand of NC_134701.1, from coordinate 278,091,619 downwards.
TCTACCAACAGCAGACGTAATAAAGCTTTTTCTCTTGGAAATACTGAATAACAGGGAAGCACCAAGCTCTATCATCTGTAGAGCCTTGAGATTACAGTGCATTAGTCGATGCCACGGCAGGAACAAATCTGCTAGATGCGGCCTCTGCAGCTTTGTGAATCACAGCACTGCTATTGGTCTTCAGCTTGTGGCACGAGAGAACTCATGAGTTGAACTGGCCATGACTTTTGTTTTCCTTTACTCGTATACACAAAAAATTAACTTTGCGTTTGAACTGCAAGACCCAAAGTCATGAACGAAAAGATTTGAATATTTCTGGGAGTAATTCGGTTACCTTTTACAAGCATCAATACCATCCACAACACAGGCCTCCGTTACGTGACCTATGATCACCTTCAGAAAATCTGTTAATTTTACCTATGTTATAAAAAAAGAGTGGACAAAACTGGTGCCATCGGGATAATGTGACAATCAAAGCATCTTGAGCATTTCATTGTTTCTTCACCTAGTTAGAAGACACAAGCTGATAGGTGTCTCCATTCATCGCCTCATAGAGCAGTTTGCTAGAAACATTACTTATATGCCGTCATTAGATGGCATTTATTCTCCTTTGCCACAAGTGGCGTTCCTGTAAACACTCAGCGGCCGATGAGCTTTTCAATTCTGTAAAAAATACTCAGCGGCAGATGAGCTTTTCCATTCTGTAATAATTTTAGCTGAAATGCACAAAACAAAAGGCAACCTACAACAGCATGCTTTTAAATCAAATGTATTCCGATGGCTAAGGCACGAACCAGACGAAATGGGATGTTATCATGACATAAAGCAAAGCAACAGCCTTGAAAATGCGCAACAACTGAGTGCTGGCAGTGCTAAGTCTTTGTGAATGGCTTCCAAGTTTGTGCTCTGGAGATCTATGCTGAAGAGATCAACGCTATTCTCAACAGAATATGAGCACTCAAATGCCTTTGGAAAAGAAGGGTTGGCAAAATGTTGCAAGGCTGTTCCACAGAGCGTGTATCTGGAGAATCCCACATTAAGAACACATTCCCTACTGTCTAAGTTGTGCACTCATAACAAAGAATACAGTAAGTTGTATACAGATTGCATGATCAATTAGGTTTAAAAAACAATTACATTCATTATACAGCCCCCACATGCTAGCTATAAATGTCTTACCAAAGCTTTTAACTTCATAATGTTTATTTGAGTGCAGAGTCCGCTTTCTCTATTCCAAATGAAATCTACACTAAGAATCTCAGGGTTTTCTTCGTAGTTATGAAGTGAACAGTCAAGTCATCGTACAGCACTGAATGATTATTCCTCACCGACTTTGGACTTGTTCAAGCCTAGTAAGGCTGATATAAGCACAGCTTCAGGTTTACTCATCAAACTAAACCTAGCAGATTAGCTCTTCTAGTCAGGATCTGTGATATATGGAAATGGCTAAGCTGTTGGGGTGACGTTTTTTTTTTTTCCAAAGCAATAAAAATGTCCTTTACAAGCCTTTGAAGCTCTGCGTTTTCCATATCACTATGAAAAAAAAATCCGTAAATAGAGTGCGAGCTCGAGCCAACGTTTCGACAAATTGACTTTTCTCCAACGCTGGAACTCATTTCCTTAGCACTAGTGTTTACATACCTGCCAAGTTCAAGGAATTATTTTTCAGCATTTTTTTGGGCCCCAAAACAAACAAAAAAAGGAGGGAGGGGGTAGGGTCCTAATCGCAAGCGCCAACATCGGCGTTTCGGTCTTATGATGGCTTGGAGTCGAACACACAGGGTAGGTTTCCCACTCCTCATAGTCATAGGGGGAGCGCGAATACTCCCATAATTTTGCGTCACCAAAAAAACTAGCAAAATTTATTTCCATCAAAACAACTCGCGTACGTCTTCCTAGGACACACGTGAACAGACGAGACCAGCGCAGCTGGCTGCCGCGAAAGCGCGGGTCAAAGCTTTGGCTTTGCTCGCTACTAAATTCTTTGGACAGGAACGCCAAAACGCTTCTAGCCTTTTCTTTTTTTCTTAAGTCTTTACTGCCTTTGATTTACCACTGCGTTAGCCACGTGCCCTCGGAGCTCGTAGATTACTATCGCGTCACTGAGACCGCAGTTACAGGAAACTGTAGTTCATTTTCAATCCACATGCGTTGGCTGCACAAGTGCCTTCAAAACTAAGTCATTTTATTATCCTATCTATGATCGCATCTGCCGTGGCATTGTCTACAAGTTTGGGGAAAGCAGCATTGCTTTGACTTGATACTTGAGCGTTGGATGCGCGCACACTTTCGGAGTTCTGTCAGTAACGTCGTCGCCATAGATGATCGTGTCAAGAACGACCGTGGTTTCGTCCACAGCAGTTGTGGCAACAACCACACGCACTCTAGAAGACAGTGTGTGCGCTGGTCGCACGCGTACTTCTGAAGCTTCGAGCACGCTGCATATCGATCAGCCTTCATTCAACGGTTTCACTACAACTAAAGGTCATATCACACACCGCAATTAGGAAAAGTGTTCGGAATATTCGAATTTTGGTTCCATGGACACAGTGAAACTTGGTTGAGGAATTTCACGAATTCGTATCTGCCACCAATGATACTCTACTGTACGTTTTTAGATAAATGCCTACTAAATTCGTTGATAATAAAATGCGGCGGCTTCGCAAGAAGCCTGGAGCGGACTGACCTGCAGTTTTGTCAATGCGGCCAGATCACGCACAGAAATTTCTATTTCTGGGGGCTTTTCATGACAACCGGACAAACAGAAAAAACAGTCTAATTCCAGGAGTCTCCCGGACAATCTGGGAGACTTGGCAGGTGTGCGTTTATATGTTACGTGCCCCCCCTTTTTTTTCCCCACATACAGTCGACTCCTCTTAAAAGGAACTCGAAGGAGATCCATAAAACTGTTCCATTTATCAGAAGTTTTATTTAAGCACAGTAAACTTATTTAGTGAACCAAGACCTTTATTCAAATAGCCCAAACCTCACCTTACTCATGAGGATGAGTAGGAGAAAAAAAAAAATGGAGAGTGGTTTGTTTGGCAAGCTTGAGTTGTTTTTTCACGAGGTACGTACCCATGCCTGACAAAATAGCTAGAAATTTTGGACAAGCGTCATGCTCAAAATAGCACTGCAAAAGTTCAACAGCCTCTTTAGCAGATCAGTCTGGTGGCACCACTGCACTGGCAGTATTGTCATCACATTCATTGCTGGCAGGTTTATCATCATCTTGCACTTCGGCAATCATTTTTCAACAGTCTCTTCACGACAGGTACGAACATTTTCATCAATTAATTCGTAGTCCTGCAGCGTGAAAGGGGCACATGGCACGACCTGACTGAATACTGTCTTAATGTCGGCATCAGCAGGGCTTTCTTTATCAGGTATTGCTTTCTGGCGCTTAAAAGCCAGCATAGTGAAAGCATCTGCGTATTGTTGTTGCCTTCATTTGCTCGCAGGCACAAGCCAAAATGTGGATGGCTGCCGATAAATCTATGCTGTAACATTTCCCGCTGCCTGCTCTCAGCAGCATTTGATGGAGCAATTGTCTGTGGTAATGAATTTTAATGTTCTAAATAGCCCTTCGATCCATTGGCTGGATCACTGCCGTTGCATTGGCTGGCAAGAACTCCAGAGTGATGGCTTGGAGTCCTTGAACCTGACGGTGGGCTGGGCAATTATCCAAGATGAAGACAACCTTCCAGCCTTGCCTAGTAAATCTTGCGTCTGCCTCCTGTAGCCAGTTTTCGAAAATGGCCATAGTCATCCACCCTCTTCCGTTCGCATGGTATGCAACGGGAAGGTGTCGAACGCCTTTGAAACAATGTGGGTGCCTTGATTTTCCCATCACCAAAAGCTTCAATTTCTCATCTACTGCCATGTTTGCACCCATCAGCACAGTGATGCGATCTTTACTGTGTTTTCCTCCACTACAGGCTTCACCTTTGAACATGAGAGTCTTTGATTGAAGTGCCTTATGAAAAAGACCCATCTCGTCGACAGTGAAGACGTCTCGTGACTCAAAGTTCACCAAAATTTCGTTAAGCCGCCCCTGTTGCCAGTCGGTGCAAATGTGCCTGTTGACTGCACCACTCTCACCTGAGATTGCTTTGAAGACTAGGCCATGGCGTGTTTTGAAGTGGCGGAGCCATATGTCGCTTAGGATAAAGTTCTTAACACCCATTTACACGGCGATCTCTTGAGCTTTCTGCTCGAGAATTGGTCCGCTTATGGGCGAATTGGAACTCCGTGCACGCTTGAACCACAGAAAAAGAACTTTTTCTAGTTGTTCATAAGGCGTCGTCCGCATTCGCATCCGTTTAGATGTAAAGGTCCCGTTCTTTCTAGATCCGCAACAGCGTCGATTTCGGGATGTATTTTTTCGCCACCTCCATCCTGGGAAGGCCGCTTCGATCAAGCTCCTGAAGAATATGAAGCTTTTTTTTTTTTTTTTTCAAGCAAGAGTGCATGGTACCGCCGCTTCCTTTCCATTGGGCTGAAATAACACCGTGATCCACCGCACTTAGCCGCACAAATAGGCCAAACGCACAATTGACTCACCGGCTCCGCTCCCACAGACACAAGCGAGAATGGCTACTGGATTGTTTGTCTCAATCTCGAGATGTTGCCATGGTTGTGAGACCACCTTTGACATGAGCGAGTCTATTCTGTGTTTAGAGTTTGTGCCGTTTAACCTCAGGTGACCAATAAGCACTGTTTCGATTAACGAACAAATTTTACTGCACAACACATAGAAATCTATCTATATGAGCCCGTTTAGTTCCGTTATTGAGGCCTTTTCATTTAAGCAAGTTTTTTTTCTTGGGAGTCCACTGTATTACTTACTGACCTCGATTCACGCAATTCATCGTGGCCATCCCAATTTTTAACACTAGCCACACTTTCCCAGTTCCCCTCATTTCCACCTTTGTTTGGATCAGAGAAGAGGGTACAAAGCATATGCGCACTAGCACTACAGAAATCAGTTCCAGCCGTGAGGACGACACATTCACTTGCGGAGCGTCTCCTCGAGCATACACTCCTTCTTTATAGATTTTATCGTCACAAGCTTCCGCCTTCCCTTTCCTACCATACCACAATGTCACTTCCCATCAGCTGCTGCTAGCTGTGTAACTAGGCAACGTCAGTGCCATAGTAAGAAATTGCTGGACAGGGCGTGCCCCTGACCGTGATATTGGCACAGGCTGGCTGGTGCTGTCGAGTTGGATTTTATTGAAATAGTACAGTACTGAAGTGACTACATTCCACATAGAAGCCTCAGAAAGTAAGTAAACAAGCAGCAAAGGGTTACATTAGCTCACGTGATTGCTTTATTATCCAAAAAAGAAAGATCAGGCACTTCGCACAATAGAGCAATACAGAGTCCCCAGATGGTCTGTGCTGCACAGGAAAATACAAAGGCACTGGTATGTGAACTAGAATGTGTTTGTCTTCTTCCTTGCAGCAGGTGGAATAAGTGTGTTGGTAGAGGCAAACGCAATTAGTATATAAAAAAAAAACGGCTGCAGAATGTTATGCTCAATACAAAATAAGCAGATTCTCCAGAAATGTTACTTGACAATGAATCCTCTAATGCAAACTGTACAGTGAAACCTCTTAACAAAGTTGCCTCCGACAGAAAAGTATTTTCATTAGAGCACCATACAAACAATGGTCAGTGTAAAAAAAAAGTGAAAAAATAATGCGATTCATCATCATTATCATCATCAGCCTGACTATGCTCACTGCAGGCCATGTTCCGCCGGTCAAATCGATCCTGTGCTTGCTGCTGCAACTTTGTACCCTCAAACTTTTTGATCTCATCTGCCCACCCAACATTATGTCTCCCTCTCACCGACTTGCCTTCTCTGGGAATCCAGTCAGCTACCCTAAATGACTAGCGGTTATCCTGCTTACATGCTACATGCCCGGCCCATGTCCATTTCTTCTTCTTGATTTCAACAATGATATCCTCAACCACGGTTTCTTCTCTGACCCACTCTGCTCTCTTCTCGTCTCTTAAGGTTGCGCGTATCATTTTCCTTTCCATCGCTCTCTGCGTCGTCCTCAATTTAAGGTAAACCCTCTTTGTAAGCCTCCAGGTTTTTGCTCTGTAGGCAAGTACCGGCAAGATGCAGCTGCTCTATACTTTCCTCGTGAGCAATAGTGACAATCTACCAGTGATGATTTGAGAATGTTTGCCAAATGTGCTCCAACCAATTCTCATTTTTCTAGCTAGTTCACTCTCATGGTTCGGCTACGCGGTTACTACCTGTCCTAAGTAGACAGTCTTTTACAACTTCCAGCGTCTGACAATCTGCTCCCTTCCTGTCTCTTACTGCTACACCTATCATTTTCCTTTCCACTGCTTGACGAATTCTACTGATCTTAAACGACGAGTTCTACTGGATCTTAAATGCACCCATCGGAAAATTTGGACAATTGAAAGAGCCTCACAGGGTGAAAAGTAGCTGTAGTAACTAGGAAAGTGAAACAAGCTGCAAAGCTCACGTTTGGTGCGACTTCCTTCAGCCACTCGTTAGCCTCATCAGTGTAATCCAGCCTGCAGGCTGTGGCCAAATCTTTTGCAGCTTCTTCCCAGTGACCCAACAGCCTGCAAGTAAAGCAACAATTCTGGTTTACGCAAATTACTGCCACCAATTTCACAGGAAGCAAAAAAAGTTGAGTTACACTCCATGAAGCCTACAGATAACAAATCCACGGAGAGCACAGAAAGCATCATTTGTAGTTTTTATATTGAAGTGTTGTTACCTCTCAATGCCTGAATTATGAAACTGCCAAACAAAATAACCATTGCTTTCATTTTCTGCCTTTAAATAGCAGCCTTGATTTTCTTATGCAGTTAAATTATCTAAAATGCAACTTTAATGCATACATTTAGGTATGTGGTGAATTCTTGATATGCCACAAAAATGAGGACCTTTCAACAAAAATGTACTTCAGAACAACGTAACATGTTGTGTGCCACCTCTTGGGTGCGTACACACCAAATAAACAAAATTATTTATTATAGAACATACATCACCAAAAGAGAGAGATCGAAGTGAGAGCTGTAGCACGTGCTTTGCACTCTCCACCACCAGCTATAATACAATCGGGTTTGGCATAGAATACCTTGCCCGAGACGGCGCTTAATTTTCTGTGCTGAAAGCTACTTTTCCGGGAGTGCTTCACAGCTGGCATTAAAGGTCGCACTCATTTCATGACTAGCTTGCTCAAAGCTTTTCTATATGTCACCAATTCGTGACACTCGGCTGTATTAGGTTAACACCAAGTAACACCTAACCGAAAAATACACAGGCAACCCAAAGTGAAGTTCTATAATAAACCATAACGTCATCACGGGAATTCAGAGTGCATGAAACACTAACCTGTGTGCTCTGCCCCGAATCTTGTAGCCCAGAGCTTGGTCAGGATTCAACTCCAAGGCTTTGTTGGCATCTCGAATGGCTGCATTTGGCTTCTCCATTTTCAATAACACGCTTAAAAAAAAAGAAACACACCCGCAGGTATCACAACTGAAACACTACATTTTTGGCGTTTGGTTCTTCACTTGTTCTTTCTCATAGCATTACTGCTCCTTCACCATCATTACACTGTGACAATACGAGAGATTAAAATGAAGCCCTAAGCTACTTAATACGCATCTGCCACCACTAAATACAAAATGAGTTCTGCTGATTTACCATCATTACACTGTGACAATACGAGAGATTAAAATGAAGCCCTAAGCTACTTAATACGCATCTGCCACCACTAAATACATAATGAGTTCTGCTGATTTATGTGCCAGAACCACAATATGATTATGAGGCACACCATAGTCAAGGGTTCCAGAGTGATTCCACTTGCTGGGGTTTCTTTAACGAGCCACTGTATCTAAGTACACAGGTGTTTGCGTATTTCATACCTGCCAACATGTGGCCGTTGCGGATGGAGGCCAAACTCACATCACCAAGCAGAGCTATCCAAGTCGGTGCTACCACTGCTTCAGAAAATGTGAAAACAGTGGAGCAATGTAACCTTAGAGCATTTTACCCACACAGAGAAAGGTCTGCATTTTAAGGCAAGTATGTGAGTACACGCAAATAGATGGGCTATTCTCAATTTGAATTGGCAAACAACCAGCCTAAGATGACAATAATAATAATAATATCTGGAGCTTACACGCCAAAACCACGTTATAATGAAGACACATGCCTTCTCTGAAAATTTCGACCATCTCGAGTTCTTTTCCATGCACTGATAACGCACAATGCACGGGCCTATACCACTTTGCCGGCACTGAAATGCTTGTACCACGACAAGAATTAACCAGACCGAAAGCGCAACTTTTCTGAGAGAAAAAAAAAACCAGTAACGCAAATGGCTGAACACTCAAAATAATTCTCCTCTAAAACGATACAAAAATGAAATTTCTCACTTTGCTCGTTTGGCAAACAGAATAGCACTTGATGGATTCAGTTCAATGGCTTCGGTCCACAGCTTCAATGACTCTTCAAGTTTGCCTGCAGAAAAAAAGAAAGGAAAGGGAAGGCCAAGCTTACAATCATTCATGGACCAATATTAATCCATTTCCGTGGCAGGAAGAGATTTCCACATTTCACTCAAATCACGGCATAAATGCAATATTATCACCACTGAGCAACAAAAATATCGGAAAAACTAAGGCAAGGTTCACGTTAATGCTGGCCAAACACATTGCCTTATCTGGTCACCTTCTGAAACACGAACACCATCTCTATTGCAGTTAAACAGTTGGCTATGATTAAACAGGGCCCCAGAAAAAGGCCAGGAGAAGTTCCGACAGAGAATGAAAAAAAAGTAAGGATGAAAATTATAAGAAAGTAATGTGTCTAAGCCGTTCTATACCAACAATATTACCAAACATAAAGTCAAGCCCTACCTTCACTTTGAGCTTCCATAGCCTGTCCCCTCTTTTCAGAACTCTGTTCCATTTGCTCTTCTGTAACCTGGAGAGAGAGAGAGAAAATGAAAGGTCTGATTTCAATTACAACCAATCCATACAACATCCCGCAAAGCATTACAAGCTTCCTATTGATATCTGTTAATACCTACAGCCAGGGGTAGCACGAGGATTACCTTAAAGGGCCAGTCAACAGGCTCCGGAACGCGCAGGAAAAGGTCGCGCATCTTTCGTACTCCTGACCAACCTCCTTCCACACGCAGTGTCGTCAACTCGGCGATCGGCAATGTTCACTACATTATTCTTTATTGGTTACTGGTTATTGGATATTATTGGATACCTGGTATTATTGGATACCATTATTGGATACCTGGTTCTTTATTGATACCAATCGACGAGCTGCGTGCTACAGCACGTCGCCGATCGCCGAGTTGACGTCACTGCGCGATGAAGGAGGTTGGTCACGCGCAGGAAAAATGCGTGAGCTTATCCTTCGCGTTTTGGAGCCTGTTGACAGGCCCTTTAATAGAAGGGAGGAGGGGGCACTCTGAAGTTAAAAGCTGTGCTTTGCATATGTCTTCTCTTTTTTTGGGGAGTGGGAGCGGGCAGAGGGAGGCTGGAGAAAATTTTAGAAAGCAGCTGCCCCCCCACCCCCAAGTGCTTACCCTGCCTACAGCACACTCCAAATAATAAACTTCTACATAAATATGAGAAATGTCACAGAGGAATGCTCCGTGAATTTCGACCATGGCGGGGTCCTATGTACCTATATACGAGCAAATAAACTTTTAGCATTTTGTCTCCATCACACTGTGGCCATCACACTATGGTCACCACAGGCAGGATTCGATCATGCGACCTTCTGGTCCCCTACACTACACTACAACTTAAAAAAGGCAACAATGCCTTAATATAATGGCAACCATGAGATCCATAAAATGCACTTGTGAAAAAAAAAGAAGGTTCTCATTACAGAAATAGGAATAATGTTCTTCAATGCTGAAATAGAAATGCATCTGAGTAATAAAGTGATGCAGTAACGACAAACTTAACCAATGTCATAAGGACCGTCCGATGTTTGAGCCAGAAATGTTAATAACAAGTCATGCCGATTTTTTCGCAGTCCTTCACACCAAGACAAAAATGTGTTCAACAAAATAATTAGCTCGACTTGAAACTGTAATGTACTCACCTCAACACTGCTGTCCCCCATAGGCAATGGATCATCATGGTCAGGCTCCACAACTCCACTGTTGTCCAACTCTAAATGAAATTAGTGGTCGAAATGAAACCATGAACAAATGGCACTTTGCATACTTGTCCTTTTACTTTGTTACACCGAACACTTGGCTATGCTGTCTATTAATGTGAGCGACAACATCCCGCGGTGGGCTTTTGTAGGAAACGGAGCTCTGAAATGTGCAGCTTAACAGACTTTTTCTCACCTGCCAATGTGCTTCCCTGCACTGCGCATTCACCCTACTAATGGCAGCCCGTGTTGTGCTACACTTAGAAAGGAGATCGTAGTAGCACTACAAGCGCTGGTGTATATTCAGTTAATATCAACACAGCTGTGGCTGCCCTGCTCACGTCATAGCACAAGCAAACTATGCTAGAACACGCTGTTAGCAGAAGCGACAAACCACCATTAGATGAGCAAACTGCATCGCAGAAAAGCTAGCTTTACAATGATAGAAAGGGTCTGTATTATACAAGAAGCATACCAAGGTAGATCCGTGAACAGGAGTTGAAATATTTTAGCACCACAAAAGCATTATTGCAGCAAGAGTTCTGGGAATAAAAAAAAATTAAGTTAACCTTCAGTTAAGTTGTAAAATAAATAAAAAAAGTCGCAGTTTCGCCGCAAAGGCAAAACAAAGAATACAATAGCAACAAACTGAAATATCACACAAAGAAGGGCAAGCAGATCAATACGGGTTACACACTGCTAAAAAAGAACGAACACACAAAAAGAACAGAAGCAGGACGTCCAAAAGCTAAGAATATTCCCTGCTCAACACTCAACGTGCTACTCAAACTCAAAGGATGCATGAATTGTACACGCACAGGCATATAGAGGACGACCGCGAACTAAATCGCATCAGCGTTGTTACTTCACTGTGTTTGCACAGCGCATTCTTTTCGCCAACAGGGACTCACTCGGCAGCGGGAGAAGCGACCTGCGTGTGCTTTGCAACTACAATGCAATTCTGGGTAGCCTGGTGTGCGCAAATGCAGACGAACGACAACAGAAAAGCATAGACAGGGACAAGCGCGAACCAAACATCTTATAGCAGGCCGCGCAAAAAATCACGCTCAATATCAAGTAATAATATTGACGTATCACTAACACAAAAGGCTTCCATCAGTTCACTGTCTGTGGTATCAGCACTTCGACCCAAAATCTTAATCTCTGAGAAAACCTGTCAGCCCATGCAAGCCTTGCAATGCGCGGCCAAATGCACGATCCCGTTATTTCTAAGTGAAAGTTCATGTTACCTTGCATAGTTGTTCACGCAATGACCCTTATGACCTACATAACATTTCCCACAAGACATTCATCGTTCGTCTGCATTTGCACATGCCACGTTACCCAGAATTATGAACCAACTCACCCAACTACAAGTTTTACTGTGCAACGCAATCGCTCCAGTGAAAACCCTGGATGTACAAACCTCCCTTTCACTAAATAAGCGCGTGCACGACCCCGCACATGTTCATAGGAGCAGGGCGCCAAGCTTGCCATCTCGCTGGTAATGCTGAGAACATGCCAATATTCCCCTCGAGATCGGCATACCATCAGCAGTAAATGGTGTATATAAATAGCTAAATGTACGTAATATGTGAAGACTACAGTCGGATACAACTTCAGAAGTCGGGAGAGGACCCGGCCAAACAATCGAAGTGCGGCAGCCGATCCACTTAACGACTACAGAAATAGTCTTGCTCTTGCTCTCGGCAATGCTCTCTGCAGGCAGGGTCAACAACCGTCTGGCTCGTGACATCAGTTTGGAGTACATGCCCATTGGTGCAGGCTTGTGTGCATCTGCCTTTGGGGAGAAAATGCGACCGACTTCTAAAGTTGTAAACGACTATATATTAAAGCACGAGTGCTTTTGTGGCACAATGCTTAATGCCACGTGCTGCAGAGTGACAGGTCGCTCGCTCGATTCCATGCGTCGGAAAATATAGGTGACATGACTGTGACAAGAAAAAGCAGTCGACAGTGTCTATATAACTTCTATCGCAATAAAATGGCTCTGTTAACTCTTTCACTGCCAATCCCCACAAAACTCGGGCTACAACAACATGCACAAGCCTCGCCAATACCAAGTACACTCGTTTTGCCTTTTTAAATCCCTCCGGGCCACTCGTTATGTAACTCTCGTAAAAAAAAATACATTCTTCTTTTGTTGTCTATAGAGAGAACATATGACATAAATACAACTTGTGGCGAAATTTATGAGAACAAGTGTAGCAAATGCTTCCTCATCAACACATTGCATGGACATAGGCCTGTATTGAAACCATGTTTTAGTTCACTGCACATAACATGCACTGCAAATGCAAGTTGTCAAGTTAGATCACACTCTCTCGACTTCAATATTCGGGTCAACTGCTCAAAATAGCTCAGTTCTCTCACCAACTTCACTCTCTTCGCTTTCTGGAGTAACAGGTTCTGGTTCTGCCTCGGGGGTTGGTTCCTCCATGTTGACTTCTTCCTACAATGTCAACACAAATCTTCATTGAGACATTCATCATTTATCGAAGCAAGAAAGTCCTGCCGGAAGCACTAAACTTTTTCATGCGGAACTAAAATGCCCGTGCCAACCTGAACAAAAATGCATGCGCTGTCTTGCAATGTCGCGTGATAAAGCCCTAATGTTTCCTGGATTGCACGTGTTTTGGTGATCAAGGGGGTGAGCACACAAGCTGCTGTTTCATACGTGCAACCAAAGAGTCAATTGTGCCCCCCCACTCTCATATCCAATGTTGGTCATATTATCGGCCATGTTGGTTTTTCATTTGCTCTCGCCTTGACAAGGAGCTTGTTTGTGTCGTGCAGCCGTGGCAAATTGTACAAAACAACTGCACTTATATTCCTGGAGCAGGTTTTTAGTGATAGGAATTATTTTCAAGGATACAGGCACGCATGTGCAAGATTTTGACAGATTTTCATTTCTCCCAAGATCACGGCTCATGAGGGGTAAGGTCATCGGCAACATTTTAAAGTATATATTTTCGTCAGAGGAGAAATTTAAGGGCTCATTTGTCTTCTTTAATGAGAACTGACTGACAATAACACACAAACACATCCCCTATACACATCTACATTACAAGAAAAGTATAGGGTATGTCACTTGTAGTAACTGTAATTTAAATGTATATTAGGGATGTATATGTGTATCCCCTACACTTTCCTAGGCATTATTGTATGTTAGTTCTCGTTCATATTATATTTTCATTATGTGACCAGGGGCAGCTAAAATAGCATTAAGTTCACCTAATGTCATCCGTTGTAAATCACAAATTTGCCGAGCATAATTTATGTCACACACTGTATTGATGTCATCCACACAGTATGACAGGATGCGCCAGAACAAAGCAAGAGAAAAATTGGGAGCACAAATAATGCCCAGTTGTGAGCTACTAAGGATGGTTCAGCAGAAACGGAGAGGAAAGTCAAAACTTGTCTGGTGTTCTGGCAATACTGAAATAAAAAGACTACTGGTACCAAAGGGGGAAGCAGCCAAGAACCAATGTGTATTACTTAAATCAATTCAAATGTTACATGCCTCATATCGAGCCATTAAATGGCCCATATTGTGTTAATAGTAAAAAAGCTGGATGCCAATAACATGGGTGGGCTCGATACTACTACAGTTAAATAAAAAAAATAACTTGAGGCATTCTGGCAGAGCATTTGCTCTGCATGTTTCGACACATGCAGTACTGTGATCAAATGAGCTCAAGTTGGGCAAAATCGTCCCTGAATACAAATATGGTGACCGTTCAAGAGCCTTCAAGTTACAGACCAATATCTGTGTTAAAATGGACTCAGAACTCATTGTAACGAAGCTGCATTTGATCTGAAAATAAGTTTTGGTAATGGCCAAATAAGTTAACAATGCCTCAAACAACAGCAATATTTCCGCCATACTTTTCCTGGATATCAGAGTAAATATTTCGATTCTGTCAACCACAACATCGCATTAAGTAAGATTCATGACTATGGCTTTCGAGGCAAAATTCACCAGCTCCTTAATTGCTAGCTATCCGAGCGATAGCAATGGGTATTGATAGATAGGGTCATGTCCTCTACTCAATCAATAGTCTCTGGGGTACAACAAGGCTCAGTTATTGGACCCACTCTTTTTTCACTGTATGTTGACGATTTCCCCTCCATTCTACTATACTTAGAAACTTTAATGTAAGCCGACGATATGGCACTAATCTTTATTGGTGACAGCTGAAGCGATATTGAAGGTGTGGTGGACTCATGGTCGCATAGCAGCAGCCAGGAACCCTTTCCCACCTTTCGATGAAATCTTATCGTGTTGTGTGCGAGAAAGAGAAGCAGTGTGAGGATGCACGACCGAGCCACAGCGGCAGCACAATCCAAGGAATAAAGTTAGTTGTTGCTTGTCCTTCAAGGACACACTACTCGCTTTGTGCGATGAGCTGCGCTCGTGTCCCACACAACAAAGGTAAAATTAACAAACAGTTTTACCAAGTGTACATTTATGGTATAAACGAAACCACCTAAATATCAACCCAGATAGAACTAAATACATGTTCTTTAACTCTAGGAAGAAGCAGCTTGATTTTGCAAGGTTCGACTTGGTTCCAGATACTGCTATGCAATGGTGAGTAGCCTTGTTTAAGTACATAGGGGTCATGCTTGACCCTAATGTGAATTAGAAATTGCATATAAAAAAGACATGCTAGAAACTGGCACATGGGTGTCACAAGCAACTAAAAACCCGTGAATGTTTCAGTGCAATGATTCCGCACATCCTGTGTTTCCCATTCGTGTGGAGACACTTGAGCTACTGCATAGCTATGTAATCCAGTCACCCAAACCTCTAACTATCAATTGTGAGTGGCCATATTTTCTGTGTATCATCACTGTAAGACTGAATTATGCTTGAAAAAGGATGAGGGCCTGTGAATGCCCACTTACCCCATGCCCACACAATTTTTTGAAACTTCGTTTGATCATGTGGCGTTGACACACAGAAAGGTCACTGTTGAACACGATAGAGATTTGTGTGACTGTACATATAAAACCCACATGAAATGTATTAGCCGCTTACAAAAGAGGGCAATTAAAATTAAACAGGGCAGATAAAGCAAAACAACTGTTTCAACTAGTGCATATACTACCGCATGACTCGGTTCATGTTTCAAGTTTCATTCAACAACGTCAGTTTACAGAAAAGTGCGTACAGGATTGGTAATACACACAAAGAGCCCCAAAGTTGGAAACTTTCAGGGGGGCCCTTATACATGATGTTAACGGGAGAAGAAACAAAATGTGTCCATTGTTGCTGATATAGTGCATAGAATAATAAAACATAATGACCCATTACGTTACCCATGCACTGAACATGAGCTGCAGAAAACAACTGGCTTAATTTAACAGTTGCCAGAAATACCTACCGCCATAGGCTCACAGAATTTTAAGGCGCTCTCATTTGGAGTGCCATACCGGCTGTGAATAATTTTTCTACTGCCATGAAGCACTTAATGTACAGTTTGCCTGCTGTTACTCTCTGCATAATTGAATTTTTTTAAGTATCTATATCCAACTTCTTGTCATTTGTCATTGTTAAATGTTCTTTTACACGTATGTTGGCGTGTCACACAATACACTCTTATCTTGATGTCCCGGTGCATGTGCCCTTCCCTGGTGGAAATGTCGCGGAACACCTCCTAGTCTCGGAAGCCTATGCTTTAGCAGTGCGTTTTCCCAGTGCCCACCAATGCGGCAGAGGCCAGCACGGGAAAATGGAAAGGGCAGATTGGTCCCTCTACTAGCCAGCTAGGCTATGGGACCAAGCAAATGTTAGCAAAGATGTTCGTTGCATGAATTTCACGGTTACAGCAAAATAAAAATTACTTATACCAGGTTTTACATTCCAGAGGTGCATTGTAAAGCACGAGGGATGCCATATTTTACCGTTTTTGGCAGCTTTAACCACGCTGGGCTTTTCAATACAAGTACACAGTCATTTTGCTGCGTCTAGGTTTTCTAGAACGGGGGCTCGGATGGCTGGAAACATAATCCACATCATCATTCAGCACTGCATTTTTTTTAAATCTTTTTTGATGCACAGGCACATAGGAGCATAATTAACAAAGACTAACCGTCTGCTTGGTCTTTGGTGGTGGACTCGGTGAACGAGGAGCAGGTGAAATTTTAGCCCCGAGGCTGCAAGCATGACAAAAAATAGAAAGAATTAGCTTGCACGACATGTTTACTTTAGCAAATCGCCTTTTTAATGAACTATGCAGGTCTACGTTTGATAGTTTGGAGAATGAGACATGAAATAATGCTCTTCGTTGAATCGATGCAGGCCAAACAGCACATCTTTAGCTCACAGGCTTCATCAAAGTACCCACCCTTTGCGTATTCTGTTCAACAGAGCACAATCATCTGCATGGCTGGAGGGGGGGGGGGGGGGCTTGATTAAAAGAAAACACACCTTACGAGCACTCATTTGCAATGCATGTGAACCCTTAAGTAGTGTACTTGACGCAACCAAGCGTCAGCGAGTTAGCACCCTCAACAGCATTTCCATTGTGGAAATATTCTGAAGAGAATGTAAGTGTTATGAATATATGGCTGTTTCAAATCACAGGACATGGCTACTAGAGGTAAGTGGATTAGTTGGCATTACCTTTCCAGGTACTGCTTGAAGAAGCTCAGCTCTGGCTTGTGCAAGATCTCGGGCTTCATTTTGCAGAAATCCACAAAGGCTTCCAGCTGACGCAGCTGCTCCCTTCCAAGGTACGACATCTTTGCACACCTCAATGAGCGCCCAGCACTAAAAAGAAAGTCCACATTTAATAGCATGTCGCCCACACCTCATTTGCAACCAGACGCAATAGGCAACAAGCCGTACTGTGCAAGAAGAAAGGCGACTTTCTACAAATTTTTAATGGCATCTGCGCACGTGTCTGCTAGCCGATCGCATTGGAAGATAACTAATCGACTTGATGCCGCCGTCGGTAACTCAAATAACAGTGAATGTATCGCCAATAATGCAGATCGGACAATTCGGTATCGCTACCAGACGGCATATATGTAGAAAAGCCCGGAGACATCGCACTCCCTTGATCTACAAAAAACGCGCACTAGCGTTGCATCGCACGTTCTTCGCAAAACGTTTGCATGGCCAATCCGTCGGCCAAGCTTTACTGAGACGGAACGTGTGGCTAGCATAAGCAGAAAAATAAATACTTCCGCTTTCTTTCTTTATTTATTTGCTTATTTCGAAAACACCAGAGAGAAGCGTTGAGCGTCCAGGTAACTAACGCGCAGTGTCATGGCAGGATAAGCCGCTGGTAATTTGCCTGGAAAGCTGTTTGCTTCAAGATTACAGAAACAAATAACAGCGCCTACCGATCCTTCAGTCGATGAAAACGTGCGCGCGATGTTTCTACAAACACGTACGAGACAGTGTCGACAAAGCCTATACCTGCCTAATAATACCACCTCGCAACGTAAACAAGGCTGTTTGCGCACCGAGACCTGCGCTCGTCGTAAGGCGCCCACGACCCGACCAGAAAAAAAAACACGCCGCTAAGATCTGTTGGAGGTTAGGTACACATTCACACAGTCACGGCATCTGTTAACGTTAATCACCGGTGAACTGGGCAAGGTTAAAATACAGAAGCAGCAGTCAAAAACCGAATACAAGCGTGCGTACCTCACGTGCAGCGAAGAAAATTCGAGACCAGCGTCTGATGTGAACGCCCTCTCATCACTCTCATGTCCAACTCGATGGCACCGAGGCTGGCCTGCAGAGAAATAAAACGAAGACAATTTTACAGCGAGATTTTATTTATTTCGCGTGATCCGTATTTACAGACATGCGGAGAATTTTTTTTTTATCGGAATCCGCCACTATTACCACGTTTTTTTTTTTTCATTTGGGGACCTTATTCACGCCCAGTAGCCGCCAGATACACGCACGCACACACAGACTAAGAAGAGCGCGAGTTTTGGTTTGCATGACGATAGTTATCGCGCGAGAATACAACGACGACAAAGATACAAGAAGGACACGACTTTGTCTTTTTGTCGTCGTTCTGTTCTCGCGCTATAACCATCGTCATGTCATACCAACTAGCCCAAGCTTTCACACTTTTGGTTTCCGTTACCAAAACTAGTATTGCTGTCACTGACCTCCCCTAGTATATATGATTCCTGTTTGTGTTCTCGGTCATGTGCAGCTTCTGTCATGACTTCGACATTCGTTTTAGCTACTATTACGGCAAAAATACTAAAGATACCCATGCCGAAGTATGGTACTAAAACGATTCTTTAACAGGTACAATGAAAAACTCCGATCAAATATGAAGATGACAGCGCAACATTGCTCAATGGAGTGTGTTTTATTCTGTTGTCGGAGGACGACCCGCGCTGCGCAGTTTGTGATTTTTTTTTAGGCAACTTCAAATTAGTCTAGTGGTTGCGCCGCTCAGGTTGCATGACGATAGGAAGTCTTAGAACTCCGGAGTCTTGGCGTCAACCTTCTCGCAAGACGGCGGCCGCGGTTCCGGAGTCCTCGCAGCTGGCTCCATATGCTCAGGCGACATTGTCTGCATGACTCTGACGTCGTCCGAGTCGAAGGGCGAAGCTTCAAACAGCGAAGCTCGGGACACATTCCGGCCCGTGATAGTTATGCTATTACGCGAGGGCACAGTCGGCGTGAGGCCACCTCTGGCGAAGATTGTCGTGGGATATGTGTGAATCCTGCTGGCCCGAAGTTGCAGGAGCTCCCGCTGTAAGCGCGAAATGTAAAAAAAAAACAGAAAAACGATTACCAAACAATACCCATATACGTTGTAACTTTGCTAGAGAGCCAACCTGTAAAAAATTGCTGCATGCACATTCATCATGCTGCACAGGAAAGAAGTCTTACTTGAAACGCATCGTCGTTGAAATTTGTCGGTGTTTGGGATAAAGACAGAAGCTGTTTCTTCGAATCAGCAGATTCTGTCATTGCTGCGCTATCAGCTGTGCGAAATGCAAAGGCGCGCGATTTGAGCACGTACCTGGCGCTTGCCTACCAGCTTTTACTTCGCCCTCAAAGCGTGGTACTCGTGACTGAATATTGAATTAAATCAGTGATTCGCTAGCAGTTAGCGTGAGTACATACATATTATCCTAGATATCATGTGCAGAGCTCAAACACTCGATATGCTTGCACAGAACATCATTTTCTTGTGCTTCGTTTTTTTATATCTCTTTTCAATATGTGGCGAATGTTTAGTGGCGCCCTCTAAGCTCGCGCACACTTTTTCTTTCTCTGGCGTCGTCAATGGCGTTGTGGCAACAACGAACGAATGTGGAGAAGCGCTTTGCAAAGCCTGCCTAGAGATGCCCGCTAATTGTTCGGCGTGCAAAAACCGATCCAATAATGGCACCAAAACGACCTTTCACAAGTGAGTGTTCTGCTAGTATTCGTCTATAAGGATAGGTTGTCGTGACGTGTAGTAGAGGTACTAGACTCGCTAGACCTGTCGACCTCTCCTTAGCTCAGAGGTGGTATTCATCATCTCAATTAAATCGTTGACTGTAGAATTTGGTGATATACGCGAGGGGTACGTTGAATGTAAATTCCTTATCGTAAGGACCTAAATTAACATCCTATGACGCGTTCGAAACTGTTCGAAGTTCCCATTCCGCACATCCCAAGGGAATGTGGGTAAATAGGTCCAGCCCCCAACCGGCTATCGTGATGCGTAGATTGATGAAAGTAGCAAACAGTGGCAGTAAAGCCCGTTGAACGGAGGCTTACGGCTTTGTTTCTGTCTGTGAAGGTTCCCAGCGAAAGACGAGGAGTGTCTCAAGAAATGGATCGAATTTGTGTCTAAAGCAAGGGGCAAAGGCCTTTGGAAGCCCACCGTAAACAGCAAGTTGTGCTCGATACATTTTGAGCCGAACTGTTTTCGTCACTTCAACGGACGAGTGTACCTCAACACTGGAGCTGTGCCTACTGTCGTCGAGATCCCTGAACATCTGCAGAAGGGCACGCGATGTGCAAGAGAAAGCGATGCTTCTTCATCAAGGGTTGTTTCACCTTCGCCAGAGAGGGAAGAAGTAGTATTCGTACCAGCCGTTGTGGAAGGGAGGGCATTTGACTATGAAGGCAATCTCTTGAACAGTGAGCCCGTTAAGGTCGCCAAGTTTCATCTTTCCCGCCTAGACGAGGAACAACTCCGCCAAGTTGTGGCTTCGCCGGCGCAGTTGACGACCGTTGGCCAGCGAATGAGTGTCGAAGCAAAGGAAGCGGACGGTAAACGGCCAATCATCGTCCGCATCACGTCTTCCGATCCGGAGAGCCGACCATCACGCATGAAGAGACTTCCAGAGAAGCTGCGCTCCGGGGACTTCGACAACAACCTCGGCGAAGAACCCCCGATGAAGGCGGCCCGACTTGAATCGAACCTGGACGAAAGCGCGGAGACGGAACGAATCAGCGACGATGGCGATCTTGGCGACGAGTCCGATGATGCCCTGGGTCTAGACGAGGAAGAGTACGAAGAATGTAGTGACGGTGAGTCTGCGGAGCCGCCCACAGCCTACAGGTCTCAGGCCATAAAAACCACTGCTTTGGACGAAAGCGCCACACCAGCGGCCGCGCCCAAATCTGCGCCAGGCGGACCCTCGGCTGGGACTGTCGTGGAGCTCTGCACACAGCTTGACGAACAGCGCATCAAAAACGAGGAGCTGACGAAGCAACTGGCTAAAGCCAAGGTGGAAATCGAAAACCAGAACAGAAACATTGAAGCTTTGCAAGATGTTATAAACAACCTTCGACAAAGAATTGTGGCCATGAGCAAGAAGTGCAGTGCAACTGCAGAACCAGTGGAAGTCAATGGAGAAGCGAAAGAGTGAACGAGGGAACTCTGCTTGTTATTGGCTTTTCATTTCTTTTGTTTTTGTTACTCTTTAGGACTGCCAAAAAATGGTGCAAGGGGAAGAAAGTTGCTGCAATTCAGTCATGTTTTTCCATGTTATTGTCTGCCCTCATTAAACTAATCAACACAGTCACTAATTCTGTTTATGTACTTTTGTGATGTAGATTCATAAGTGTTGAAGTTTTCCTGCAGCATTGCCGACTTTTGTCATCACAACATAAACTTAAATAATCTCTATGCAGTCAATCTGGTAATGCAGCTATGCTTCTATTGCTGCATTTTGCAAAGTCTTAAATATCATGCGTCCATGAAATTAAATTCATCCCATTAATATTTAAACTATTTTATTCAAGCAGGTTCTGTTGGTCCTCACTATTGCCCCGCCGCGGTGGTCTAGTGGCTAAGGTACTCGGCTGCTGACCCGCAGGTCGCGGGTTCAAATCCCGGCTGCGGCGGCTGCATTTCCGATGGAGGCGGAAAATGTCGGCCCGTGTGCTCAGATTTGGGTGCACGTTAAAGAACCCCAGGTGGTCGAAATTTCCGGAGCCCTCCACTACGGCGTCTCTCATAATCATATAGTGGTTTTGGGACGTTAAACCCCACATATCAATCAATGGTCCTCACTATTACATTATAATGTTGCTGGTTGGCTCATTAATAGAATTGAACCTCCCAAAGCACCTCGGGCTGCAAGAGATTCATAGTGGGCGACCCCAAATAGTTTCGTATAATGTCAACCATCTAGAATTCTTTAGCATGCTCTGATATAGTACATGGGGCTTTGTTTTATTATAGCACTTTTTGAAGCACGCACTGAAAACCGAGGCAGGTTAGTAGTTGATACTGTGATGGTGCACGAAGCCCGACTAAGCTATCGCGACCTACTCCTGAAGGTGAAGCTCAAGCGGCCTCTAACTTTAAATTTTTTTTTTATTATTCATAGCAGTCTGAGCAAGATGGCCTTTGTGCTTAATTTCTCTTTGCAAATCAGGAAGTCAGTAGTAGGGGAGTGCAATTATGGCCTGCTGCATACCAGAATGTGCATTTCATGGTGAGCATAACAGGAAAAAATGCACATATATCGCACCTGTATCGGCAAGTAAGTGCCATAGTTATTACAATTATCCTGCTAGTGTCGCTCATACATACCATTAGAAGACTGTAGAAACAAGCAAAAAAAACAAAACAATCAAAGCACCATGGGCTGAGTTGATTTTTGCCTGGACTTGGTAATGCTTGTGTTACTACTTAATCTAGGCACAACCCTTACCTCATGAAAGTTTTAAAAATGTCATGATGAATCTTACATCTTGTCCCTCCAATTCTGCCTCTCTGTTTAGAGTGCTGCGTATTTCACATCAGTTGCACAAAGCTTCAGTGCATTATGCCTGTACAGATCACATCCTACATGTAAAGGTGAGTGTGGGGTAGCAACTCTCATCAATTCTGTGAGTTTGTTGGCATTATTATCCTCTTATAGTTAGCTTGCATGCAATGTCATGGACGCAGTTTTCTGAACATAGTGGCACTACATGGTGGCAGCTTTGATGACAAACTGTAGAGCACCATAGTTTACTATGTTACTCTATGGACAAACAAGTTGCGGTTAATCTGCCTCAATGTCATAACTATGTGGCAGGAATGCCCCAGTGCATGAATAAGGAAAGATTTTGCATGTGATGTTTTGATCATATTATTGTTACATTGCAAGTGTCATGTTCCCGTGCACTGGTGCTTCAACATGGTGGTTTTAGTGATGTCAGTGGTGCAATCCATCCATTAGCAATTTGTTTAGGTGAATGAAATTGGCTGGCATAAAATGGAACCATTTTGTGCAAAACAGCGTAAATTAGAAATAATTGGGTGGACGTGAAATAGGCGACAGATGATCATGTGCAAGTTTATATATAAATTTTAATGTTTTTGGAAACTTGTTTTTCTAAGTGTGTAATTAAATTTGAAGGTTTTCCACTCTAAAATAGCATGAATCTGGAGTGCACCGTAGTGGATGACTCTAGAATAATTTTGACCATCTGGGATTTTTTAAAGGAGCTCTACACCAATTTTTTCCCATGGTCAAAACATTGCCACTTGGTAGTCAAAGCTCCTGAAAACATTTGAGCCAAACGCATCTTCACATGCTTCTTGGTTGGAATTTAAATTGTTTGCCATTATAGCACAGTGTGTAGCCTGGCATTTACAGTTGATTCTGAAAGCCAGCAAGACGTTGCTCCCTCGTCTATCAATAGATGATGCCATAAAACTTTCTATGCGAGTTGGTTCCCTGTAAAGTTAGGAAGTAGCAGTGCGAACACACACCTGCGAGAGTGATGACCAGTGATGTTCCGTTTTACGCCGAAGAGTTCCCATTCTTAGACATAAAAATTCACTATTTCCGGAAATTTTCCCGGCAAACGTTGACGAAATTATCGGCGAAATACTCATTTCCGCCCCCACCCACACACGCACATACTATAATTACACGCGCCTCGCGCACTGGTGACTCTTGAAATGATGACTAGCCGCACAACAAAAGCATGACTTTGTTAATTCATACGATACTGTTAGTACCCTGCACATTGTGGGTTTCAAGTCTAACACCTCTAGTGAACTAGAAATCGCTCCACGTAAATGTCAGAAACAAATCGCGAAAGCTATGCTTGCATGATGCATGTGTCAGAACCGATTACAGCAGATGAAGGCACACTGTGACCGCCATTTATCGGTCTTCATTGGAGAATTCGACCATTCCTGAAATTCCCTGCGATATCACGAAGATTCCTTTGGCTCAAAATGTCAGGCGAAAATTCCCCAAAAAAGAAAAAATTCCCTGCACGGAACATCACTGGTGATGACACGAACATGAGCAGTGCTTGTGTGTCTGTGTCATCACTTTTGTGGGTGCGTGTTCACAATGTTACTCCACCGCTTTAAAATGATACCATGAAACCGAATGCCCACACCATAAACACAAGTCCATGGCCATTGGCTGATTTGAACACCGAGAGCTGCTTAGTTGCCGTGGTCGCTGCAAGATGGCGTGATGTGCCTGCATGTTTGCTTGCAATCACACCAAAGGTACGCCATTCATTTGGGAAAAAAAAGGAAGTACTAGAGGTCATGCTTCTTGCATCCTTGACATCTTCCTTCCTCTCTATGCGTAGCTTTCAGCATGTTCAGTGCAATGAAAAGAGAGAGAAAGCACTTAAAGCATGTGACAAATGCCTGTAACTCTGCATGTACTTGACGGGTTTTAAAAAATTTTTATGCCGGTCAATTTGTAAAGCAGACTCCTTGAATAAATCCACTCAATGATCACTTGTAAGAGGGTTGCACGGCCCCTTTATGCAGCTAAATTGAATACCATGGGTGTTATTGCACTTTGCCACTACAGAGATGTGGCCACTGTGGTCAGGAACAGAAACTGCTCCCTTGAGCTTAAGCTTACGTGCAATAACAGCAACGCATTTGAAAATGAGCGTTTGAAAATGAGCTGCACTGCAGAGCATAAACTGGTACTATTTCTCACCATCTCACGTATGGTGACGGCACTTCAGTTAGCTTTAGTATTTTGTTTCTTTCAAGGAGGGAGCAATTCGCGTGGTGTTACAGCTTGTATCATATCCTGAAGAACTACAATATTCTATGTCCAACTCTTTTAAGGGATTCTCTGTATTATTATTATTATTATTATTATTATTATTATTATTATTAGTTGATTCATATATACAAAAAACACAACACTGAGGAAATAGAGTAGGAGCATGCTGAAAATTGACACCTAGAAGCACAATGCCCACTTTCTCCTTTGGGAAGTGTGAAATGAAAATAGTAGGAAACAAAACAGCGACGTTACAAATAACACACACGGAAACAAATTAAGTATAACAGCAAGGTCTAGCGGCACGGTATAGATGTATGCATCAACTTGCAGTGTCTTAAGCAGCATTCTTGATTATGAAACGGTGCATTAATAGGATACGATACACTGGTGATGAAAAAAATATGAAGACAAGTTTTCATTGTCAGAGTTGCGTGTTCTTTCAATGCACCATTTCATAATTACCAATCTTTGCCATCTCGCCCTCACATTCATTTGCATTAAACAGAATAACTTGTTGTAAATGTTAGCGTTGATGTGAAGCACTGTAGAAATGAGATTTAATTTGGTACGTAGTTGTCTTCTGTGGTAAAACTGCACCTTAGGCCAGGTATGTCCCAAACTTGAACTGAACGTAGATTGGTCCCAGTCATTGCAGGTGTGTAGGATGCATGGCTTTGCTGCGGGAGGTGCAAGGTTCGTCTGTCATAACCGGGTTTCCATTGCTTGATAATTTTATAAGTAACCACATGACAAGGCGACAATCAGTAAAAAAAAGAAAAACAATGCGAGCACTCAAGGCAAGCGACAAATCCCTGTAGCTTTGATGATTTGCATGTATTTGAAAAACTTTTGCAATACTTAATTACCGAGGCAATAAACACCAGCACTAACGTCATTCGATGATAACCATACAATAATGAGGAAGTCAGGTGCCCTTCCCTCCCTCCTACAGTAATAGATCATCCAACTAGATTTAGAAAGGGGGCACTTGCTCAGTCTCGGACCACTCATTAGAGCTTATTTCGTGCTTATTTCAGATCTTCCGAAATGTTAGGGGGGGGGCGCTCAGCATTTTACAGTATTCGAGAAAGTGGTCCAAACATTCCTCAAGTTTCAAATGTTGGTTCGTTGAGTTTTTTACTATTAGCAAAAAAAAAAAACAAGTGTATTTTGAAGATTAGGTGTATCACCAGTGGCTGATAATCCCCCAAGTTGCAGACTGTTGTGACTGGTGCCAGAGCTGACAAGGGAGCGGCGCTCTTTTAATGCTCAAAAGTAGCTGACCGGTTGGCTGCCTATGCCCGCCAGGTATTGTCCCTCCTAGCCGTAAGCCGTTCGAGAGAGGACAACAAATACAGCATCTTCTTTAGAAGAGACCGCAGTGGCTCCCGCAAATCGCCCCGCTAATTAAGCAAAAGTTCGGTGGACCCTTTCATGTGTGCTGTCATGAGCTTGGGACCCCTCGACTAGCGGCACACACATGATGAGGAAGAGCCCCCTGGCGCCACCTTGCAGTGCAGTGATCACGCCTCAATATTGGACGTTCACGTGGGCCGTGCATGCTCGTCCCCCTCGCCAGTTGTGTGTGATCTGTGATTGGACAGTACCATCTGCACGTGTTCCCTGATCTAGGGATCTGGAGAGAACATACCCTTTATAATGAGCAACTCTGCTCATTTGAAGGAACGCTATGTAGAGGAACGCCATGTAGAGGAACGCCAGATTCAAGAGCTCGCCATGTAAGAAAGAGCTCGTCATGTAAGAGAACTCACCATGTACATAGTGTAAATAAACCCTCTTCAAGTCTCACTTCCTCCTGCCTCGATAACTTTATCCCGGACCTTTGGTGCCTGCAAACCCCGGTCATAACAATACCAATTCAAGCAACATTGGCGTTTCCGGAGACGTGATGCTTGGGACAGGCTAGCACGGAAGGTTATGCATATGCTGAACTTCTATCTAAGGCAACCCAAATTTTACAGTTATAACAAAAGTTCATTCAGATCTGCCCCTACGACTGCAAAGATTGCATAAGAAGTCTCCTTTCTTTGATCCACCCTGCACAAAAACCACATTTGCTTAAACTGGTCTGCAACTCGGGACATTAGCAGCCACTGGCAAGACTCTTCAGCATACATCTTCGTTTTGTTCTTACAGCCAAAAACACTGTAACAAGCCAACATTAGACACCTAAAGGAGTGCTAAAACACATTTTCAAGTAATCATCAATTGACATTGGTAGTGGAGCTTATAGCCTCGAAAACTGATTGCCACTGAAACTTTTCGAATAAGTCAAGTACCAGGGGAGTTGCAGGGATTTGTCAGATGCCTTGAGCGGTTTACTTTTTTTTCGCCCAGATTAGCGTGCTGGAGGCTACGCAGGGGTGGGTGACACGCGTCTTGAAACATCATTCCTGGGGAGGCTCTCATGCCTGCTACTGTGGCAACTGTATGTATAACTTTAGCTCACTAGAGCGCCGCACCCAGCACATAGTAGTTAGTACCTAGTGTTAAGAAGCGCATCTAATCTAAACCACTTTATTTACTTCAGTTGTCAGACAACAGCAGCGATCTGCTCTATGATTGAAACAAAGCTGCTAAAGGCCCTCCGAAAAGAGCAAGGACGGGCGTCTGTATGAAGAGAGGGAACTTAAAGTTACAGCTTCAAACTGCTTTCAGTCATGTTTCGCAGGACCAAAATAAAGTTATTTTTCTTCCTTCCTTCTTTCACACTGCTTGTTAAACCTACTAACCATGCACTACAAGATTTGGATGAGCTGTTCACTACAGCGACTGCTTGCTGCAGTTCTTCTTCAAGCATGAGATAAGGTGTTAGACCTTATTGTTAAACCAGACAGTCATTAATATTCGAGAGTTGCAATGTCGCGACATAGTTGAAGGGTCCTGAAGCCTCAACTGCGACTCAAGCTTTAAATGAATATAGCGGACATCGGTAACAATGCTTACTTCAGCAATTTTTCCTATTACGATGGTGCCACTTTGCACCATCGACATCATTTTGAGCACTGACATGCTGCAACTTCTATTGGGCACGACTAAGCAAGTTTTGGCAATTGTTCTGGCATTAACTGATTATGTAAAAGTATCAACACACATAGAGCTTGATGAAAAGGTAAAAGGAAGACCTCTACCGAAAATCCTTTAGTGTTTTCTTGGTTGGCACCTTTCTTTTACCTTTTGACCATCATTATTCCCAACCAAATGAGTTTTCGTCAAACTCTTGATTTAGCATCAGATTTTGGCAAGTGACTACAGTGGTTGCCACAATATATTTGCTTAAAGTCAGTTTCCCACGCACACATTTGCCTAACGAAAGATCCTCGACTCACCATTTGGCAGTGTTAGGCCCGTATTTAGAAACCAGCCATTTCAAGTTTCTGTCCTCTCTACATGCATTATAAGGCCACAAAAATGGTAACAGGGTAAAAGATATCAAGGTTGGTTCATGAATACTAGCCTACTTTGTTCATTAAGTGCAATAAAGGCGTAAAATCGATAAGGAAAACTTGAGGCAAGGATGAGGTTGGCTTGTGAATACGAGCCTTCGATTCCTTCACCATCAAAACGAGATATGCTATGCGCAAGATCTGTCCAATACTGTGAGACACACCAGTAGTGACATTGCGCATACAGCAGGCTTACAACAGCAGTTGCTGTAGAAGGCACAGCAACCTTAGCAATAAAATAAAAAATGTCCAGTACGTTTCATAAATTACTCGTTTTTAATGCCTCCAAAGAAGTGGGTTGCCAGAACACTGGGCAGCAATTCCTTTCTCACAGGGACAACACAGGCATGTTGGGAGCATTAAAAGAAACATAAAAAACTATGCGCCTTGCACTCTCTTAAAAATGATAAAATGGGTGATGAAATGAGGATCATTTACAATGTTTTTTTGGTTTTTTAAGGATTATGAGTTTTTTTTACATTTTTTACATATTATACATTTTTTTTACAATGTACTCTTCTTGTAGAACATAAAATCTACAATATATAAAACAGAAAGACACGAACATGAGACAAAACAATGGACACTTTCCGAGACATGAGCTCTCCCCAGCAATTCCACAACGCCCGTAGGCTTAAAATTCGGTGCTCGCAGAAAGAAGCTTGTAAAAAAGTGATGGCTGACAGACAACATGCCACTCATGCACTGGAATGAAGTGTTTTCAGTGGATTACATCTGGGAGAAATTAAAGTAGCACTTGCCCAGGCAAGTGGACTTGAAGAACATCGACAGATACTCCGCGAACACATACGACACAGCAAATGAAGGTGCTGTTCAATGCACTTATTGCTGCAAATTTCCAGACGTGCTATGTGTCACACTTTCGGGAAACATCTCACCATTATTCGTGAAGACAAACTTCAAAAACATTATTATATTTACTCGGCTGCTTTTCTCAGATAAGAATGGCCAATGCAACAAGCCAAGCAGTTGAGCCTGCAAGTTATCCATTTATAATACAAGCTATAACTAGTGCTACAATGCTAATGAAACATTCCCTTTAAGTGAGACATGTATTGTAAAGTGTAGCTGTACTACAATGTACGACATGTATCAAACAACCACTCGTCAACTTGCGTAATTATTCTGAAATGCAACGTTTTTGGTGACCTTCCTCAAATCACTACCGGCCCACTGCACGGGCTGGGGAGAGAAAGATATAAGGCCTCACATGGCCCTCGTGTAAAATAGCTTTTTCAAAACGTCTCGGCACACACTCGCACAAAGCACAGGAAAACGTGGACAAGAACATACATTTGTTCCGCGTAAAGGTACACTTGCTTTTCGTAAACTAAAAGAAGGATCTAGCACCCTTCCTAAAAATGGGCATTCTCTAGGCCTCTGACAATGCAGCATTGACCAAACGCGTAGCATGCACAATGGTGACAATGCTCAAACTAAAAACAATGCAGTGGCAACCAATTGCGTGGTTGTGTATGTATAACAAAATGTATAATTCCAACAAAAAGAATAATAAAGCACACCAGCAAAACCAGGAAGCAGCCGCCTGTGAGATATTATGCAGTCTCACAAAAGTGTTCCAAGATTGTGGTTGCATGGGTGAAGTGCCATTGCACAGCTGCTAAACCTCAAGAGAAAAAGTAACCTGTGGTAATATTTTTTTTTGTG